>NC_087069.1:42214212-42459487 GCF_963678635.1 Symsagittifera roscoffensis | reverse complement strand
ATGTATGTATGTATGAATGTATGTATGTATGTATGTATGTATGTATGTATGTATGTATGTATGTATGTATGTATGTATGTATGTATGTATGTATGTATGTATGTATGTATGTATGTATGTATGTATGTATGTATGTATGTATGAATGTGTGTATATATGTAATGTTTGAATGTGTGTTTGTATGTATGTATGTATGTGTGTATGTATGAGTGTATGTATGTATGTTTGAATGTGTGTACGTGTGCATGTTTGAGTGTGTCTTTGTATGTATGTATGTATGCATGTAAATATGTACATATGCAAGCATGTATAAATGCATGTTTGTATGTATGGTTGTATATTTTCAAGTTTGCATGTTTGTATGTATGTATGTTTGTATGTATGTATGTTTTAGGTATGTTTTTATGTCAAAAAATATGTATGTATACATTTTTGTATGTATGTATGTATGTATGTATGTAGGAATGTGTGTATTTATGTTTGCATGTTTGTATGTATGTTTGTATCTATGTATGTTAGTTCAGCCACTGATCACCTGAATGTGTTTCTGTCTGACTCAATTCTTCTCCAAAATAACAAAAAAGCACGAAAAAATCAAATGTCATCTGAAACTTTTTTTTAATTGGGAAACTGAGATACAAAGAAACTTGAGTGGTCCATTTTGACTAGTTTTTACTATTTGAGCTCATTTTGACCTTTTAACAACATTGAAAAAATCACTCGAAAATGTGTTCTTGTCAAACGCCCTTTTTGACCACGCCTGCTGATTACATAACTTTTTATCTAACAAAGATAGAGACCTCGAATTTTTTGCATTGTATCAAGCACTCTCATAACTACTTTGTGCGAGCACACCAGAACAATTTGTGCTTTTAGATTTTCTCGCAATTTTGAAATAGGGCATTTTGTGCACATTTTGGGCGGTAAAAATCAATGTTCTTGAAATCAGTGAAAAAAACTGTTAACACTTGCTAACGGTGTTAGCAAACGACAAATAACTTATTGCGTCTCACTGAGACCGAAATCGCCCTCCTTTTGTCAGTGGGGGAGAAAATTGAAAAAATTTTGTTTTTGGCGGGAAAATTAAAGTTTTTTCAAAAAAAACCTTTACTCGACTGCCAGCAGTTTTCAATATTGTTGACACAGCAACCATTTTTTGGCTTTATAACTACGGTCGATTTCCGTTGGGAACACCAACTTTTCAAAAAAATGACCAAAAATTTCGTTGCAATCAAATTTTTGAGAAAAAAAAATTCCAAAGCCTTCATCCTTAGGCTCCCCACACAGTTTTCCTTCAACCATTCCTCATCAATATACCCCATTTTAATCAAACTTGACCGTATTTGACCTCAAGAAGACCCGTTTTTGGCTGCTGATTCTCTTGTTTAACGCCAATCATTGATGCTAATATTATGTACGTTGATATTAAACGACTTCTGGACGTGTTATTGGTTGATGATTTTTCAAGCAAAAAATGACAAAAAGGGTTTCGGATCGAATTAAATTGATTTTAAATAGACTTTAAATCGATCCAAACTGAGTAACATTGTACATTTTAGGAACTGAAATGGATTTTAAATCGATCTTGCTTGAAAATTTTGTGTATAAAAAATTGATTTAAATCGATTTGCAGGGAGTGTCCTACTCACTAAAATGCATCCGAATCTCATTCAAATCCATTTTAAAAGGCCCTGAGCAAATCGATTTAAAATCAATTCTTAAATCACAATAAATCAAATTTTAGGCTCAAAATTTTGCAATGAAATCATGAAAAAATAACATTGTAATCCAGATATTGGGCAAAAACTTATATAAAAAATCAAAAAAATGGTCGATATGAATAAAATTCTGGCTCAAAAAATAGCGACAAAGTTATAGAACATCATCATTGTAAATTAGATTTTAGGCAAAAACCTAAAAAAACTAATCAAGAAAAAAGTCAGATTAAATCAATTTTTGAGCTCAAAATATGCAAGGAAATCATAAAATGCTATCAATATTTCTAAAATATTTAGTCTTTTTAAAATGAGATCACAAGCTATGGATATAAGATGAAAAATGATGGACAACAAATAAATTCAACGCCAACTCGAAAATGATGATGTTAGGATGAAAAATTTGTCTAAAATTGATTTAATTCTGTTTTAACCCCCCTAAAAAAAATAAAGACTGAAAAATTGATTTATATCGATTAAAATCAACTTGGATCAATTTTTTTTAACTGGTATTCAAAATCAATCTTAACCTTTTTATACTAAATTGATCCTAATCCATTTTTGTCAGTGCTGGTAAGACTATGAACATCTTATGAAAAATTAGAACGGTAAATTCAACGTGATACCCACACTTTAATATTTTGTTAATAAATTCGTTTTTCTGCTTACACTAAAATAAAATTGATTAACAGATAAAAGTGATTTGAATCAATTAGTAATCCTAAAATGTAGTACTAGGTAACATTCATAGCATCATTGCAACTAGCGAGGTTTTCAAGTATATCATGAATAGCTGGAAGTAAAATTCTATATAAAGACGCATACTTGGCATTTAGGCGAATGACTAGTTTTATCTACCAATGGTTAAATGTAATATCCTGGATATTGATTATTGATAAAGAAGAATAGTGAAAATAACATGAGTTTGACCAAAATCATTGAATTTCGAACTATTAGCCCGGGTTGACCTCCATAGACCGAAATTGCTAATCATACAATTTCATACACTTAGTCTATGGAAAAATGCTAGTCATACAATTTTCATACATTTTTGCAAAATGAGTTTAATCTAATTTCAAAGGTATTTTATAGTTGTTTTGGTATGGAATTTGGTATCTCTTCATAAAAAAAAGGGAAAAAAATGGTATGAAAAAAAAATGCTAACCACACAATTTCCATAAATGGAAATTGTATGATTAGAATTTTTTTAAAAATTTTCTGGTGAAAAAAAGCTTTGTACAATCAATTCAACTGCTGGCAAAACATTTAAGATTTTTTTTGGGCTGCTACGTCTGAAAATTTTTTTTGTTTTTGTTTTCTGAAAAAAAACACTAGTCATACATTTTACATATATGGAAATTGTATGACTAGCATTTTTTTGATGACGACGGCAAAATTTTTTCTATTGTCCGACCCCGAAGCCCGATTTGCACGAAGAAAGTGACCACACAGCGTGGCTGCCGACTTACCGGATGAGTCCATTCTGCTCGAGCTCTTCCACCGACTTCAAAGTAATTTTGAAATTGCCCCCAAAAATTTTTTGTGTTTTTTTTTCAACCGCAAATTGATTTTCGTGTTCAAACAAACATTTTTTGAAAAAAAAAATTTGCATGCAAAATTTAATTTTTTGTGTGTATAACGTAGTCCTGGATATACTAATTTTGGATTTTTGTTCCTTTTCTCGTCATAACTTTTTTCAAAAACTCTTAAAACTCCTCTTTTTATGTGTGACATGTTTTTGTATGCCTTGATCAATGTCTGGTAATTTAAAAATTCAAATTTTGGAGAAAATTATCTTTGAAAATTAGATTTTAGGCAAAAACCTAAAAAAACTAAATAAGAAAAAAGTCTGATTAAATCAATTTTTGAGCTCAAAATATGCAAGGAAATCATAAAATGCTATCAATATTTCTAAAATATTTAGTCTTTTTAAAATGAGATCACAAGCTATGGATATAAGATGAAAAATGATTGACAACAAATAAATTCAACGCCAATTCAAAAATGATGATGTCAGGATGAAAAAGTTGACTAAAATTGATTTAATTCTGTTTTAACCCCTCTAAAAACAAAAAAAATAAAAACTGAAAAATTGATTTATATCGATTTAAAATCAATTTGGATCAGTTTTTTTTAACTGGTATTCAAAATCAATCTTAACCTTTTTATACTAAATTGATCCTAATCTATTTTTGTCAGTGCTGGTAAACTATGAACATCTTATGAAAAATTAGAACGGTAAATTCAACGTGATATCCACACTTTAATATTTTGTTAATAAATTCGTTTTTCTGCTTACACTAAAATAAAATTGATTAACAGATAAAAGTGATTTGAATCAATTAGTAATCCTAAAATGTAGTACTAGGTAACATTCATAGCATCATTGCAACTAGCGAGGTTTTCAAGTATATCATGAATAGCTGGAAGTAAATTTCTATATAAAGACGCATACTTGGCATTTAGGCGAATGACTAGTTTTATCTACCAATGGTTAAATGTAATATCCTGGATATTGATTATTGATAAAGAAGAATAGTGAAAACAACATGAGTTTGACCAAAATCATTGAATTTCGAACTATTAGCCCGGGTTGACCTCCATAGACCGAAATTGCTAATCATACAATTTCATACACTTAGTCTATGGAAAAATGCTAGTCATACAATTTTCATACATTTTTGCAAAATGAGTTTAATCGAATTTCAAAGGTATTTTATAGTTGTTTTGGTATGGAAGTTGGTATCTCTTCATAAAAAAAAGGGAAAAAAATGGTATGAAAAAAAATGCTAACCACACAATTTCCATAAATGGAAATTGCATGATTAGAATTTTTTAAAAAATTTTTTGGTGAAAAAAAGCTTTGTACAATCAATTCAACTGCTGGCAAAACATTTAAGATTTTTTTGGGCTGCTACGACTGAAAACTTTGACTTTTTTTGTTTTTGTTTTCTGAAAAAAAAACACTAGTCATACAATTTACATATATGGAAATTGTATGACTAGCATTTTTTTGATGACGACGGCAAAAATTTTTCTATTGTCCGACCCCGAAGCCCGATTTGCACGAAGAAAGTGACCACACAGCGTGGCTGGCGACTTACCGGATGAGTCCATTCTGCTCGAGCTCTTCCACCGACTTCAAAAAAAAATTTGAAATTGCCCCCAAAAATTTTTTGTGTTTTTTTTTGAACCGCAAATTGATTTTCGTGTTCAAACAAACATTTTTTGAAAAAAAAAATTTGCATGCAAAATTTAATTTTTTATGTGTATAACGTAGTCCTGGATATACTAATTTTGGATTTATGTTCCTTTTCTCGTCATAACTTTTTTCAAAAACTCTTAAAACTCCTCTTTTTATGTGTGACATGTTTTTGTATGCCTTGATCAATGTCTGGTAATTTAAAAATTCAAATTTTAGAGAAAATCATCTTTGAAAATTATTACCAAAATTTAAAAGTTCATTACTTTCGTTATATTATTTGTCCGAGACAGAAGTAACGCATATCAGGCTGTTTGCAATGCATTTTTAATGCGAGACGGTCAAACCGTTGGTTACTACTTTTGAGTTATCATGGCTTATGTCATTTGTGCTCGGTTACGAACACAACCAAAAAAATATCAGAAATTAAAATGTAAAAAATCAATTTTTTGGTTTAGGAAAAATGCTAGTCATACAATTTCCATATATGAAAAAATACTAATCATAGACCTTTCATGCAATTTTGTGTACCTATGGAATTGTATGGAAAGTGTATCACTAGCATTTTTCCATATATGGAAATTGTATGACTAGTATTTTTGGTCATCCGTGGAGGGCAAGAGATTGTATTTGTGTTTTGACTTGATAAGAAAAAGACGCAATAAGTAATCGACAACAGACGGACGGGGCTTCAAGCCGGCGGACTTCAACCCAAATTTTAAAATTTTCGAAAGTTTGCAAAGCTGGCAATTCAAATAATTTTTGGGGTTTTTGCGACTCGTACAAAATCGTTTGGAGGTCATCAAGATTGCCTAAGGATAACCCTTTATTTAACTTCCCTTAATTTGACTATTTTTTTGGGACGGTTTCAAAAATTCGTTCCGTTTAAATAGTTAATCACCCCTGAACTTGACTGGGACGTTTTTAATGGATATTTACATTATTTTTGAAAACCATAAAGTTTAAAACATAAAAGACCAAATTAATTTGCTCCCTACTAAAGGAGGTGGTAAAATATTATTTTGGTACAATAAAAATACCATTCCTCTGCTTGTCTGGAACTTTGAAGAAACACTTCTACTTGTCGTGAGGCGACCTTCGGTACCCCGTAAGTTATTTCTTTTTTTGCAGTCATACTGCAAAAGACACTAATTATATTAGTAGTATGCATGTAGTGCGTTAGGATCGGGGGGGTTGTCATACATGGATGACCATTAGGTATAAATCATAATGGTCATCATGTATTAAGTGATCAGCAATGGTCACCATGTAATAATCCTAATTGTCAGCATGTATAATTTTATCGGGTTGATGATCGCGATGGATTATCAGGACAAGAATCTACAGGTTTCAGAAATGATTCAAAATCAAAATAAATCATAAGTGGTACAAACCATAAGGCCTGGAGAATTTTGAACTCGTATTTGTTGGTACCTTTTTCTGCTGAAGGCATGACTACTAGAGCAGGTTCATGATCCTTGCAACACTGGATGTGTTGCTCATGAGTTTCATCACTCCAACAAATGTGAAAGCAGTTTCTACATAAACGTGCAATTGGGCGATACTTACACCCTTTGATTTCGCAGATGAACTTTAACAAATCGATTATAAGTACATAGTGATGCTTTGCAGGCTCATACAAGAGAAGCAGGTCCATGTCAATTATTTCAGTTTGGGTGCTGTTGTCTTGGTTTGGTCGTTTTGATATATACATAGGCAACAAATCTCGCTTGTGGTACTGGAACACATTTACCCGCACGTCGTTAAGTTGTTCAAATTTTCCAATTGAAGCGAAACTCATGGGTGAATCAAAATTACCTTGGGCTTTGTCTGCACTTTCAGCAGTTTATGTATCAGGTTGTGTCCGCGCAGCTGCTGGGTTCGCTTTTTGTTGATCAGGTAGAAGTAGGTCAACACCATGCTTCAGACTATAAGCAGCGGTAAAGCAAAGTTCGAAGCAATTATTATCTTCGTGATTTCTAATGTTTATCAAATTCTGGGACATTCGAATTCGAAAAGGCAAGTCAATATAAGATGACCCACGGATTGGTGAAAACTTGGCAAGTTTAACAAAAACTTGAATTACGTGTTGCAAAACCCAACCGCTTCCATAAGATGCAAAAGTCTCCAAAACTGCTTGCATTTTTTCGACCATTTCAAAAAACTCGTCATCTTCTAATCTTAAGCTCATCACAGGTTTCATATCAGAGTTTGCATAAATGTCAATCCGCTCGTCGTGCTCAGTTTTACTAGAATCATTTATTACTTTAGGTTTTACCAAACCTAAATTAGCGCTGAACTGAACTTTTCTAGGTCCTTCTGCAACTCGATTGATTATGAGATTTTGAATTTCATCTTTTTTCTCTTGCATAAACTGCAAAAGGTCAATCGGCTGATTTTCATCCATGGGTTGGTTTCCCCCGATCACATACGTTTCAAGAACACCGAAAAAAGCAGACTCACTTTTTTGAAGACTGGTGCCGTTGATTTCGTCTTCATCGACAGCATGCACATCACCGAGAGCAGCATTAGCAGCGGCACTTGTAGTGGCTAAATCAGCAGAGGCAACGCTCATAACAGGAAGACCATGGGTTGCTAGTAAATGAGCTGATAAGTTTTTGGGCGAATGAAATCCCAAATGACAATAATCACAAACACCTCCAAGTTGACCATGAGTGTGAAGAATATGTTTTTGTAAATTTGAAAGCATTTGAGCCGTGAATGAACACTCATTGCATCATTAAACAATAATTCCTTTTTCAACAAAATGTTTGTAACGCTCATGGCGACTTCTATTGCTCTTATTTGCATATTTCAGTGGACAAAAATTGCATTTGAACATTTTTTGAAATAAATTAAGCTATTGATTTTAAGAAAGAAAAAGAATCAAGTGATCTCAAATTACACTCAGAAACAACAGTAAATGGGAAGCATAACTGTTCGTCTACCAATTGCAGAGAAAACGGTTTGTGTTTTGCAAGCGTAATTTTGAATTTGAATTAAAGTTCCCGCCAAAGTTTGAATTAGATTTGAATTTCCCGCCATAACTGGCAAACTCAAATTCGATTGGACGAAACAGATAAATTATCGTTTGAAACAATAATAATTATTACAAACGATAGAAATTAATCTAAGCCAACCAAGTTTGGGCTAAATTTTAATCCAAAATGATTTTAGAGCCAAGAGAGAAAAGTTTTAATTTTATATTTTATCAATTCAAATTATAAATTGATGAAATTTTCAAAATTGCGAATAAAAGTTGAGCATGTCACAACACATGATAGATCCTAAAAATCCCAGTTGTCATGGGGACAGAATATTCTATAAAAATGTCAAAATTAGTATCAAAAACAGTTGAAATGATGAATAAGTAAAGCAAAAACTGAAAAATGACAGTTTTTTAACTTTCCAGGCGCATTGTTATCAATGATGTCAGCCACGGAGCGGTCGCACGGTCCATGTCATCATGAATTTGTCTCAATTGTCTTTCGATTTGAAAAAAAAAGTCCGAAAAAATACTTTTCTGTAAAGAAAAATGAGTTTGTTGTTTTAGGGGGGATTAAGGGGATTAGCGTTTTTCTCGAAGACTATTGAAAAAACATCTACTCCCACAGTCTCATTAGTCGTGCCCCTCAATGCACTTTCATAATAACACCACTTGCTCATCATAAAAAATTGCGTCTTCTGGTTGAAAATTGCATTTTTTCGGAAAAATGAAAAAAATGATGAGTCATCAATTAAAAAATTTGATTTTTATGATTTTTCTCAAACATTTAGCATGATGATGAATACTTGTATTTTTTTCAATATGATCATTTTTGGAGACAAGAGTATCAATGATCAAATGGTAACTCCAATTTGTAGAAAAAGAAAAAATTAATGCTTTTTTTTCCTTTTTGTAATTAAAAAATCAAATTTTTAACTAAAAAACATTAAAAAAATAATTATTTTTATCAAAAAATTGGTTTTAAACCTCTTTTATACTATTTTTTATTACGTTTATTTTGTATGATAACTATATGAACAAACATATGACAACATAAGTTTTCATCCAAAATTATTTTTTTCCAGTTTTTTTTGACGTTAATTATCTTTTTTCAAAAAACGAAATTGATATTTTTTATCTTGTTTTCTAAAAATTAGCATATATATGGATGCTTTTCAGTTTTTTCTCAAAATCACTAATGTAAATAAGAACTTCAATGTTAATATGTTAAATCCTATTTGTGGAAAAAATGAAAATTTTACGGATTTTTTTTTATTTTTATTTGAAAAAAAATAGTCAAATTATTAAAAATAAATGATTTTTTTAACTTCAATTTTTAAAGGCTTTTGAAATAAATTTTTAATCAGAACACAATTGTGTGATAATTAATGAACAAAAACAAGATACAAACTTAAACTCAGTTTTAAAGTTAAATTATTATACACAATAAATACAATTAAAAATCAATAAAACTCAACCTCAGTTTCAAAGTTATATAAGGTCCAAATACTCCTGCGCTTTCTCTAGTGTTGTTAACTTCCTTTTTTTCTTTGGCGCTAGACAGAGAGAAGGGGTCAAGTTTTCCATGTGGTTGCTCACAGTAGTCACAGGGGTACGCTTTGGAGTTGAGCAACCCGGTTCGTCAAGCCATGGTGACACTGCAGGGGAAGGATCAGCTTTCGGGGTAACTACTGATGGTGATTCAATCTGTTCCATTCCCCATAAACGATCAAAAAAATCAATTTCTTCAAAGTATTCTAACTGGTTTTCACACATCGGAGTAACATCACAATCGTATTTGTACAAAATTTTTTTTACTGGTTTTGATAAAGTTGAAATATCAATCTGAAGAGCAAGAGGCTCGTCAGGATCCGTATATTTACCAGAATTTGTAAAGTAACTCAAATACTTTATATTCAGTTCTTCGTCTTTCTTTGAATTTTTTAAGGAAAGTTTACTGAATAAATGTAAAAAGTTTTTGGGAATCGTAACGTGATGAGCACAAGTCCACTCATCAGAATTGAAACTTTTTTCTTCGTTAATTATTGCTACAAAATTACCGTGAACGGTTTCATAAAAAATGGTTCTTTCGTGATTGGAATATCCGGCAATAACATAACAAGGCATTTTTGAAGAAAAGTTGGAAGAAAAGGACAAACGTAACGCGGAGAGAAATGAAACTGAAATGAATTGTGAAAACGCTTCAAGAGATTAAAATAGGGATTGGTTCTTCTAAAATTAGAAATTTCAAGACCTCCTATGTAGTTTTTGATCAGTTTAAGAAGAGAGGGCGTGTAAAACATTTATGTTACCTTTCGTGGTATTCTATGTTTATCTAAATTGCATTCAAACAAATAGCTTGTATCAAAAATAACGTTTAAACATTGTGACCTTTCACACCCATTAAAATTCTTATCAGTTGTACATGCACAAAATACTTATCCATTTGAACTAAATTGCAATCCAATATCTTTGCGATATAAAGTACATGTGTATATAAATTAAAATAGATACAACGCTTTCTTTTGCAGACATATACAATCAATCGGAACCATTCATTTCTTTCTATTCAGTTTTGAATCAAGTTACTTTGAAAAATTACTCGTTACAATGAATAAAACCAAAACAAGCACCACAGCAAAAGCAGATAAAAATTTTGGCGATTGCTATTTCGATATTTCGGAAAACAGTAAAAGACTAGTGCGTGCTACATTGAAAACATTTGACCAAACTGGAACTTATGTATTCCTGAAAGTTTTCAAAAAAGCAACTGAAGTCATTGAATTTGAATGTGTACAAAGACTTTCCTTAAGCAGCGAAGAATTTTCAAAATTACTAAAGTCGGGAAAGTCAATCCGAGCGCAAACAAGTGAAATTTCTGATACTGTTGAAAACAAAGACAAACCACAATCTAACTGTAAACGAGCCAGGAAATCTCAACTTTCCTCAAACACAAACGATTTCAAGCACGACTCGAATTAATTTTCTTTTACAAAACGGCAGAAGCTATGTTCGAAGTTGTGTTACCTGATTATTTAAAAATATTTCAACCAAGTTTCAAATTTGTTATCACTGAAAGAATTCTTAATTTATCTACTTTTAAAAATTATGCTTTTGGAAGCCACTTCAAATCTGAATTTTGCCCATTTTCAGTCGAGAATGAAAAAAAAATTCATTACCATATATTGATTCAAGTAGATTCAGAGGAACAATTAAACCAATTTTTTCCTTCCCAAATACTTAGTTTCTCCTGCTAAAGATGTCAAAGGAAACGGTGAGTTATTTGACAAGCTTAAACTAGCTCTCACTTATTCAGCACAACCTGTTGCAGCCAATCTCAATTTGTTAGATTTCACTGCAATCAAAAAACGTTTACCCAATTTACTGCTTTCTGCAACATCATCTAACAAACAAACTTCACCAAATCAAAACGTTTGCAAGAAATCTCCGGCCGTTGGGGGACAGAAACGAATTGATAATACAGTTACGCCTGCTGTATTGTCGACGTCAAACAAATCCGTAAGAATTTCGACTTCAGTTTCAAAGAAACATACAGAAAGCAGACATGTTCAAACAGATGAGATGAATACAGAAACTTTGAAAAGATTTGAAAGTTTAATTAATGGACCCCATTCTGCCGCTTTTTGTAAAATAATGGATATTTTGACAAGTGGATATGGAAAAACTTGATGTAGATACTGATGTGCTTTTTGTGAAATTTATTGTTGAAGAGAAAGTTAAGTTTTAATTGATACTTTTCATTATTCCTTTTTTAATATATTGAGTTCAGTAAACATGATTTCAACTTTCGATTTAAAATTCATTCATGAAATTTTTATAGACTTAAAATCACAATATCAAGACAAATCAGTCAGATTTCAGTATTTTTTAGCCACTTGTTTGTACTTGGATGCTGATATTAACTTGGATTTTTTTTGAAAAACAGACCATATGGTGGTTTAATTGGAATAGACAATTCGTCGCTCGACAAACACTTGAAACATTTCAAATTTCTTAGAATACATGCTATATTGCATGACGCAGCGGGATATTTGCAAGAAAAAAATCATACCGGTCCTGGGTACACATATGTTTTGCCTTGTCCAATAAAAAACTGTTACCTGGGTCACGTGGCAAGTATTGCGTTTTGCTTATTTCCTAAAGCATTCAAAGCAAAGTTATTTCGTTTGTTGGAATGTTGAGTGAAAGTCATGTTAACCCAAAGAAAGAAAACTAAAAAATTGTTTTTAAACCATCTCATTATTATTAGATATTGAAGGATTTAAATGTGGCAAGAAACCTTTGGTCATAAACGAACTTTCCGTTTGCTCTGCTAATACAATTGATACAATTCATTTTCTGCCACCAGTCCAATTCAACAATTTATCAAAAGAAGAAAAAAAAGCGTACAATTGGGTATCTAAATTTCTACACGTGCTTCGTTGGGACGAAAGTGAATACCCTTACTCATACTTGGATCAAATTTTTGACAGCATTCGTTTGAGGAACCCAAATTCCCATTTTTTTGCTAAAGGTACTCAAAAATCTGTTGTATTAGCTGAATACTTGAAATTACCCGTGACAAATTTGGAAGATATTGACTGCCCAAAGATTGAACAGCTATTGGTTCAAGAAAAACTTATTTGCAAACGACATTCTCATTTACTTCCCCCGCATCATTTATTAAAGCATTGTACCCGTAGAAAATCCAAAGTTTTTTTTCGATTGGTTACAAAATGAACTGTCCAATGATGCAAACAACCTTATCTCCAAATTTGGTGGTTTACGCTTCAATGACTTATCAGAGTCCTGAAAACAATTTAACACCAAGAATTAAAGTTACTCTTACGCGGACAGGCATATTAGATTGTCGAGGAAAACCTCTCCTGCAAAAACTTGAACAAATTACACTGAACGATATCGAATTCGACAATTTACGGAAATTTTTTACAGTTCTTGACTACTTTCACCTGTCCAATGTCTAGACTCCAGGAATTTCGCCAGTCAATTCCGTTGTTCAATCTCAACCTGGAAGGGCTGCAACCTCAGCTGGGAGAGAGAAGACAAATCCATTTGCATGACCATCAGCTTCCAGCTGAACTGAAAGAATTAGTCAAAACTGATAACGTTGAGGAAATACATTTAGTTCAATTCACTACCAGAGTTGCTGCTCATTTTGTTGTAAAGTTCAAACCTAATTGTAACCATGACAAATTCACAAAACATGAGTTTTTCTTCATTGAACGAGGAGTTGATTTGCCTGTTGAACCGAAATTGCGAATCACATATATATACCAAGTTTTGTGAATCATAATAAATATATTTATTGATTGTCTTCATTTTCTTTTGATCTTGTGTGATTACTAGTTGCTCACATGTCGTGTTTGAAAATTCAAAATTTCAAAAAAATATTTTTGCCAAAAGAAAACACACAAAATGTGAGTTTAACAGGTGAGAATTTACCAAAAGAGTTATTAGACGAAATCAGTACCGGAAACGTAGAAAAAATTGTTCGGATACTTCTGACAGACAAAAAACAGCAAGATATATAATAAAATACAAACCAAACGGCAATAGATCAGAGAGAAAAAAAGGCGATTGGTATGCAGTTGTAACTATCAACCTTGATACAAATAAGCAAAAAAAGTCTTCCAGTAAACATGGAAATTGAAGAAATCACCACTGTCGAGAACAATGATTGCGACTTTGTGGACATTGGTGGTGCTGAACAGTCTTTATCTCACGAAAACAGATCTTGGAAATTTTGTAATTCTGTTTCTCTTCCGTCTGCAGAAGTTGTCTTTTTCACACAAGTCTGTTTCATTTTCATTTTGCTCTCTTTATCTATTTCAAAATTGTCTTTTTACAATTTTAGTTGTGACGCGACTGCCATTTGGCTTTCAATACTATCCAGTACAGTTGGTTACATGTTACCCAATCCCAAGTTATAATAATGAATAAGATCATTTCAACAAAAAATCGTCTGTTTATGTCCGTTTCAGGTCCCTCGGGAGCTGGAAAAACTGATTTAATTTTTCAAATGTTTCTCAAAGGTACATTCTATCCATTGTATAACAAGATAATTTATTTTTATCTTCACGATCAACCCAAATACCGTTCCTTTGTTTCTCACAACAAATTTGATATTGAATTTATAAAATTGTCCAGCTTTGAAATTGTTAATAACTAACGGGATTGTATGATTGTCTTTGATGATACCTGTGAAGAAATTTTTAATGAAAAAGATTTTATTAAATTAGCTACAGCAGGCCGACATAAAAATGTTCATGTTATTTATGTCAAGCACAATTTATTTCAGCAAAGTAAGCAATCACGTACAATAGATTTGAATACAACTCACTTAATTTCGTTCAAATCACCTCGAGACATTCAACAAATTGATTATTTAGGCAGACAGTTAAATAATGCAAAATTCCTCCGTCATGCGTATCAGTTGGCAACGAAAGAAGATTTCGGTCATCTGTTGATAGACTTGGATCCCAAAACTTCAGAATGTCTTCGTTATTCGTCAAACATAGTTCCACCATCACCAACCATTTTCTATTTACCATCCTCAAAAGTAGTTATCACATCTCTTGAAAATGAAAGAGAAAGAATTATGTATATTGAAGCAAATGCTCAATAGTCGCCATTGTAGATCAATTTTGACAGGAGCTGATTCAAATTTTATTAGATTTCTTTGCGATTATTTTTTGAATGTTTTTCTGGGACATGTTCCAGCTAACAAAAGTTTCATCGAGAGTAAAAAAAAAACCATTTGGAAAAATTGTTGACCCTAAGTTTAGTATCCGAGAAAAACTAAAAGTTTTGGCAAACAATATTTCACTGTTTAAATCAATCGGAGAATCGTGTTACATTTACCTGAAAAACTAGAACCTCAGGCATGTATGCTGAAGAATTCATCCTCATTTCTCGAAAAACATATGCTCCAGATGAAAAAACTGCACCACAATCTCAAATCCTTCATAATCCATTAATTAACGACAAATCATCTCAACTCAATTACATACAACGATTTCGCGAACGAAATATCAGCCGTGACCCTCCACCACCATTACCCCCAACATCTCCAATTCCTTTTAACCCCTAGTAATGAAGTACCAAATCTTCGAAAAAGAAATTTATCTGCACTTACTAAATTCAGTGATGATGTGATGATGGTGATGATGAAGCAGAAAAAAATTTTGAATCATACAATTCACTGCAGCAGACAAGCTCAAAGAGAACAGAAAAAAACGATGAAAAAAGTAATGGAAAAACCGCTGAAGTGTTTCGAAAGGTTATGGAATCCATTCAAGAGCTATTGGAAGCTAATAAACTGGAAAGGGCAAACATCGTGCTAAAGCAGTTGTTCAAAGTTGAATCCTTGAATTTAGACGTTGACGGATATGTTCTAATTCAAGGAAAACCAACACTCGTTAAAATTGAATCCTTTTTGTACGATACACAGCAAAACACAAAAAAACTTGAGAGTGTTTTTTATCCACAAATTTTGAAAGAACTGAATCTTGATCCTAGCTTAGTGTCCAACACTTATGCCAAACAGATTCTCCGCTCGCTTAAGAGCGAAGCAGCTAAGTCCTCAACTTCTTCCTCCTTCGTCTCCGACAACCCGACAACTGAGGACTCGAAGAGATCAAAACCCTCCTCTTCGAAGACTCGATCGACAACTCTCAAACACAAAACCAAGCAATCCGGCAGAAGAAAAACCCAGAAAAAAGAATTTTTCCCCACCACCAACGACGACGATGACGACGATGATAAAAACTATGAAAGCAGTAAAGAATCGTTTGCGACGACGTCAACAAAAGAATGGAAATCCTACTATCAGTGAAGAAAAGAAACTCAAATTACTCTACACGAAAGGTCCAGCTGCATTTGGTAGCGTTAAAAATTTAACAAATGCTAGTCAACTCTCACCAAAAAAAGTTTAAAAATTTCTGAGATCTCAATCATCACATACAAAGTATGGATTGTTTCGTAAAACATATCCTCGGCTAAAAGTGATTGTTAACGATATCAACGAAATTTGGTCTCTTGACTTGGCTTATGTTGATAAATTGGCTAAATATAACCGAGGGGTACGATATTTGTTAGCTGCTGTCAATTGTCTCTCTCGCTACTTACGAGTGGAACCCCTGAAGACCAAATATGCTAAGGAAACAACCGAAGCTTTCAAAAAAATGATCAAAACAAAACAACCAAAAAAGGTTTGGGTTGACAAAGGCACCGACGTTCTCATGAAGACTTTCTCATTATATCGGAAGATGCTGACAAGCATTACAAGCTGCAAATACTCGAAGCGAACCTATATGTTAGAAAAATGACTGTGACCGACCATGTGCTCTCTGTCATTGAATCAACTTTGCTCAAAACTCCTGCGAACTACCCATATCAAGAAGAAATTACAAAAACATTTCTTGCAACAGCTGGTCAGCGCAGCTGGCAACAGGAAGATATTTTTGCTCGTGAACCGGTGAGACAAATTATCATAGCATTGAACACAAATAATGAATTTCTAGGAACAAACCGAACGAATCCTTTTCATTATCAAAAGTTTGGATTGGAGCAAGTTACTTTGAGACGAAATGGTTTACCAATAGCAAGTACACCAATCAGTACACAAGATCATAAACGTCTCTTCTTCAACACACTATCAGCGTTGGGTTTGTTGCACTGCTGGCTGGGAATCACTCTGGATAACTACCAACAGCACTTTATTATGTGTTTTGATCTCACTAGCACACAGCAGGCAGCTCATGACTTCTTGGATCCAGAACTCACTAACTGAGTAAAAAAAATACCATTTGGAAAAATTGTTGACCCTAAGTTTAGTATCCGAGAAAAACGAAAAGTTTTGGCAAACAATATTTCAATGGTTAAATCAATCGGAGAATCGTGTTACATTTACCTGAAAAACTAGAACTTCAGGCATGTATGCTGAAGAATTCATCCTCATTTCTCGAAAAACATATGCTCCAGATGAAAAAACTGCACCACAATCTCAAATTCATCATAATCCATTAAGTAACGACAAATCATCTCATTTCAATTACATACAACGGTTTCGAGAACAAACTATCAGCCGTGACTCCCTACCACCATTAAACCCAACATCTCCAATTCCTTTAACCCCTAGTAATGTAGTACCAAATCTTCGAAAAAGAAATTTATCTGCACTTACTAATTTCAGTGATGATGGTGATGATGAAGCAGAAAAAATTTTTGAATCATACAATTCACTGCAGCAGACAAGCTAAAAGAAAACAGAAAAAAAACGATGAAAAAAGTAATGGAAAAACCGCTGAAGTGTTTCAAAAGGTTATGGAATCCATTCAAGAACTATTGGAAGCCAATAAATTGGAAAGGGCAAACATCGTGCTAAAGAAGTTGTTCAAAGTTGAATCCTTGAATTTAGACGTTGACGGATATGTTCTAATTCAAGGAAAACCAACACTCGTTAAAATTGAATCCTTTTTGTACGATACACAGCAAAATACAAAAAAATTTGAGGGTGTTTTTTATCCACAAATTTTGAAAGAACTGAATCTTGATCCTAGCTTAGTGTCCAACACTTATGCCAAACAGATTCTCCGCTCGCTTAAGAGCGAAGCAGCTAAGCCCTCATATTCTTCCTCCTTCGTCTCCGACAACCCGACAACTGAGGACTCGAAGAGATCAAAACCCTCCTCTTCGAAGACTCGATCGACAACTCTCAAACACAAAACCAAGCAATCCGACAGAAGAAAAACCCAGAAAAAAGAAATTTTTCCCCACCACCAACAACGACGATGACGACGATGATAAAAACTATGAAAGCAGCAAAGAATCGTTTGCGACGACGTCAACAAAAGAATGGAAATCCTACTATCAGTGAAGAAAAGAAACTCAAATTACTCTACACGAAAGGTCCAGCTGCATTTGGTAGCGATAAAAATTTAACAAATGCTAGTCAACTCTCACCAAAAAAAGTTTAAAATTTTCTGAGATCTCAATCATCACATACAAAGTATGGATTGTTTCGTAAAACATATCCTCGGCTAAAAGTGATTGTTAACGATATCAACGAAATTTGGTCTCTTGACTTGGCTTATGTTGATAAATTGGCTAAATATAACCAAGGGGTACGATATTTGTTAGTTGCTGTCAATTGTCTCTCTCGCTACTTACGAGTGGAACCCCTGAAGTTCAAATATGCTAAGGAAACAACCGAAGCTTTCAAAAAAATGATCAAAATAAAACAACCAAAAAAAGTTTGGGTTGACAAAGGCACCGAGTTTAAAAGAGCAGATTTTTACAGACGAAGTTTTTGAAATAGTTGCCATTCCTACTGTAAACCCTCTAACATTAGGTCTCATTGATGCGGAAAAAGAAGAAATCAGCGGAAAATTTTATGAAAAAGAACTTAGTTTAATTGGAAAAAAAGCTGATTATAACGAAAATTGGCAGTGATGAGTTTACTGTACATTTGATTTCAACAGCATCAATGGATTAATTCCCAGACAACACTTTGGCCAGTTTTAGAAATTTTTGTAAAGAAGAAATAGCTTTAGACGGAGATTGGAGAGTTGCTCTCTCAGAAATAATTTTCCCCACAAAATTAAAAAATGTTACTGATGAGGAATTTACGTACTTCAGAGCATCCGAAGTAGTAGCCAGTAAATCTAACGCTGGCAATCGGAATTCAATTTCCAGACCCGACTATGGCGAAAAAGTTTTTATCAAATCAGGAGAGTACACTTTTATAGAACAATTGATTAATGAGATAAAAACAAAACTCAAAGACAAAATTCATTTTGATGCGAGTCCTCAAGAAATCACGAATCGCATGAGCATTTGGATGAACGCAAATGAAGGAATCTCATTCCCAAGTCCTGTCTGTTAGGCTACAATGCAAAGCTTGATGAGATCGGTGAATATCACATTGGTTACAAAATGATACCCTCCTTCGATGCATCTTATGAGGGAAACGAACTGTACGAATCTCATTTCCCATATGACTTATCAAGTGGACAAGTCTAATTTTTGTCTATATTGATATTATTCAATACCAAACTGTTGGTGATGCAAAGGCCCCATTATTGCGCGTCATTGATTCAAATAGACGCATCAAAAACGGTAGTGCCCGCAGCATTGAACCTAATCATCGAAAAAACTTCACTAATTTAGACTACAAAAAGTTATTCACTTCATCTGTACAATCAATATCGGTACAGTTGCGCACAGAAACTGGAAGACTAGTGCCCTTTGCAGGAACTGGTAAAGTTGTGTTGACTCTAAAATTCAAGCGCTTTGATTGAAAACCAATGGAACAATATTATGTAAAGCAAGCTTCACTTCCGCATTTCTCTGGACACTACCGACAACGCGGCAGTGGATTTGGCGCTTTGGCTGCTGGTATTGGTCGTGTTGCTAGACCGCTTGCACGACGGATTATTCTACCGGCTGCGAAAAAACTGGGCAGAGAACTTTTGATGAGTGCAGCGCCAGAACTGATTGATGTCGCTATGAAAAAAAAGTATCCTAAACAAGCATTGAAAAACACTGTCACAAAAACTGCAAGAAAACAACTCGGTGGTAGTAGACGTCGTCGAAAGACAACAATGAATGGATTGCGAAGAAGAAGGTCAGTAGGGGCTCGAAAAAGAAAAACAACCATTGGAAGAAAAACCAGACCAGTGAGAAGTCGAGCAGATTTTTTCTCAAACATAAAAAATGATCGCTAATTTGTTACCCAATGAAGCTACCCATAGCTCTCTGGATTTGTTTGAAAAACAACCTCTTTTGATTACTTTTGAAAACGCTTTTGATCAAAAAATTGGACCTGTCTATTCACCCAATGGACCAATGCTTGAATTTGAAATCACCGGTGACCGTAATAATTTTGTTGACCTGCAAAAATTTATTTGGAAATACAATGCAAAGTAACGCAATCAAATGGAGCTGATCTGCGATACGACAACACTGATCCTACTGTGTCTGATTCACCGTTCCTCGTAAACAACTCCCTGTATTCCCTTTTCTCTGACTGTACCCTCTCTGCTAATGGACTCAAAATCTCAAATGCCAATAGTAATTTTGCGCATAAAGGCTTCATTGGAACAGAATTTTCTAACAGCAAAGGAGCCAAGGACTCATGGCTTAAGTGTCAGGGATATCGTTTTGAAAACAATCCCGCTGCAATAGATGCAGCTGATTTCACATCTCAACGAGAACTGGTCCGTGAATCGAGGAAAATTTGGTTCTATGGACCCGCTGGAGTTGATTTTTTCACATGTGACAAGCATTTGTTGAGCGGTGTTACCCTCAAACTTTCCTACAGACGTTCTCATGAAGATTTTCTCATTATATTGGAAGATGCTGCCAAGCATTACAAGCTGCAAATACTCGAAGCGAACCTATATGTTAGAAAAATGACTGTGACCGACCATGTGCTCTCTGCCATTGAATCAACTTTGCTCAAAACTCCTGCGAACTACCCATATCAAGAAGAAATTACAAAAACATTTCTTGCAACAGCTGGTCAGCGCAGCTGGCAACAGGAAGATATTTTTGCTCGTGAACCGGTGAGACAAATTATCATAGCATTGAACACAAATAATGCATTTCTAGGAACAAACCGAACGAATCCTTTTCATTATCAAAAGTTTGGATTGGAGCAAATTACTTTGAGACGAAATGGTTTACCAATAGCAAGTACACCAATCAGTACACAAGATCATAAACGTCTCTTCTTCAACACACTATCAGCGTTGGGTTTGTTGCACTGCGGGCTGGGAATCACTCTGGATAACTACCAACAGCACTTTATTATGTGTTTTGATCTCACTAGCACACAGCAGGCAGCTCATGACTTCTTGGATCCAGAACTCACTAACTGCTCATTTTCACTCGATCTTCAATTCTCAAACGCTTTGACAGCAAATCTGGTAATTTTTGTTTGGGGTATACGCTCATCCAATGTATTTATTACCTCCGACCGCAAAGTTACAAAGAACGTCCTTCCCATTTCGACAGTCTGAAAATGGATGAAATCCAGTTGCAGGACCTCTTTCAGAACTGTAAACATCTGAAATATAAGTTTGTCAAGCACAATTTATTTCAGCAAAGTAAGCAATCACGTACAATAGATTTGAATACAACTCACTTAATTTTGTTCAAATCACCTCGAGACATTCAACAAATTGATTATTTAGGCAGACAGTTAAATAATGCAAAATTCCTCCGTCATGCGTATCAGTTGGCAACGAAAGAAGATTTCGGTCATCTGTTGATAGACTTGGATCCCAAAACTTCAGAATGTCTTCGTTATTCGTCAAACATAGTTCCACCATCACCAACCATTTTCTATTTACCATCCTCAAAAGTAGTTATCACATCTCTTGAAAATGAAAGAGAAAGAATTATGTATATTGAAGCAAATGCTCAATAGTCGCCATTGTAGATCAATTTTGACAGGAGCTGATTCAAATTTTATTAGATTTCTTTGCGATTATTTTTTGAATGTTTTTCTGGGACATGTTCCAGCTAACAAAAGTTTCATCGAGAGTAAAAAAAAACCATTTGGAAAAATTGTTGACCCTAAGTTTAGTATCCGAGAAAAACTAAAAGTTTTGGCAAACAATATTTCACTGTTTAAATCAATCGGAGAATCGTGTTACATTTACCTGAAAAACTAGAACCTCAGGCATGTATGCTGAAGAATTCATCCTCATTTCTCGAAAAACATATGCTCCAGATGAAAAAACTGCACCACAATCTCAAATCCTTCATAATCCATTAATTAACGACAAATCATCTCAACTCAATTACATACAACGATTTCGCGAACGAAATATCAGCCGTGACCCTCCACCACCATTACCCCCAACATCTCCAATTCCTTTTAACCCCTAGTAATGAAGTACCAAATCTTCGAAAAAGAAATTTATCTGCACTTACTAAATTCAGTGATGATGTGATGATGGTGATGATGAAGCAGAAAAAAATTTTGAATCATACAATTCACTGCAGCAGACAAGCTCAAAGAGAACAGAAAAAAACGATGAAAAAAGTAATGGAAAAACCGCTGAAGTGTTTCGAAAGGTTATGGAATCCATTCAAGAGCTATTGGAAGCTAATAAACTGGAAAGGGCAAACATCGTGCTAAAGCAGTTGTTCAAAGTTGAATCCTTGAATTTAGACGTTGACGGATATGTTCTAATTCAAGGAAAACCAACACTCGTTAAAATTGAATCCTTTTTGTACGATACACAGCAAAACACAAAAAAACTTGAGAGTGTTTTTTATCCACAAATTTTGAAAGAACTGAATCTTGATCCTAGCTTAGTGTCCAACACTTATGCCAAACAGATTCTCCGCTCGCTTAAGAGCGAAGCAGCTAAGTCCTCAACTTCTTCCTCCTTCGTCTCCGACAACCCGACAACTGAGGACTCGAAGAGATCAAAACCCTCCTCTTCGAAGACTCGATCGACAACTCTCAAACACAAAACCAAGCAATCCGGCAGAAGAAAAACCCAGAAAAAAGAATTTTTCCCCACCACCAACGACGACGATGACGACGATGATAAAAACTATGAAAGCAGTAAAGAATCGTTTGCGACGACGTCAACAAAAGAATGGAAATCCTACTATCAGTGAAGAAAAGAAACTCAAATTACTCTACACGAAAGGTCCAGCTGCATTTGGTAGCGTTAAAAATTTAACAAATGCTAGTCAACTCTCACCAAAAAAAGTTTAAAAATTTCTGAGATCTCAATCATCACATACAAAGTATGGATTGTTTCGTAAAACATATCCTCGGCTAAAAGTGATTGTTAACGATATCAACGAAATTTGGTCTCTTGACTTGGCTTATGTTGATAAATTGGCTAAATATAACCGAGGGGTACGATATTTGTTAGCTGCTGTCAATTGTCTCTCTCGCTACTTACGAGTGGAACCCCTGAAGACCAAATATGCTAAGGAAACAACCGAAGCTTTCAAAAAAATGATCAAAACAAAACAACCAAAAAAGGTTTGGGTTGACAAAGGCACCGACGTTCTCATGAAGACTTTCTCATTATATCGGAAGATGCTGACAAGCATTACAAGCTGCAAATACTCGAAGCGAACCTATATGTTAGAAAAATGACTGTGACCGACCATGTGCTCTCTGTCATTGAATCAACTTTGCTCAAAACTCCTGCGAACTACCCATATCAAGAAGAAATTACAAAAACATTTCTTGCAACAGCTGGTCAGCGCAGCTGGCAACAGGAAGATATTTTTGCTCGTGAACCGGTGAGACAAATTATCATAGCATTGAACACAAATAATGAATTTCTAGGAACAAACCGAACGAATCCTTTTCATTATCAAAAGTTTGGATTGGAGCAAGTTACTTTGAGACGAAATGGTTTACCAATAGCAAGTACACCAATCAGTACACAAGATCATAAACGTCTCTTCTTCAACACACTATCAGCGTTGGGTTTGTTGCACTGCTGGCTGGGAATCACTCTGGATAACTACCAACAGCACTTTATTATGTGTTTTGATCTCACTAGCACACAGCAGGCAGCTCATGACTTCTTGGATCCAGAACTCACTAACTGAGTAAAAAAAATACCATTTGGAAAAATTGTTGACCCTAAGTTTAGTATCCGAGAAAAACGAAAAGTTTTGGCAAACAATATTTCAATGGTTAAATCAATCGGAGAATCGTGTTACATTTACCTGAAAAACTAGAACTTCAGGCATGTATGCTGAAGAATTCATCCTCATTTCTCGAAAAACATATGCTCCAGATGAAAAAACTGCACCACAATCTCAAATTCATCATAATCCATTAAGTAACGACAAATCATCTCATTTCAATTACATACAACGGTTTCGAGAACAAACTATCAGCCGTGACTCCCTACCACCATTAAACCCAACATCTCCAATTCCTTTAACCCCTAGTAATGTAGTACCAAATCTTCGAAAAAGAAATTTATCTGCACTTACTAATTTCAGTGATGATGGTGATGATGAAGCAGAAAAAATTTTTGAATCATACAGTTCACTGCAGCAGACAAGCTAAAAGAAAACAGAAAAAAAACGATGAAAAAAGTAATGGAAAAACCGCTGAAGTGTTTCAAAAGGTTATGGAATCCATTCAAGAACTATTGGAAGCCAATAAATTGGAAAGGGCAAACATCGTGCTAAAGAAGTTGTTCAAAGTTGAATCCTTGAATTTAGACGTTGACGGATATGTTCTAATTCAAGGAAAACCAACACTCGTTAAAATTGAATCCTTTTTGTACGATACACAGCAAAATACAAAAAAATTTGAGGGTGTTTTTTATCCACAAATTTTGAAAGAACTGAATCTTGATCCTAGCTTAGTGTCCAACACTTATGCCAAACAGATTCTCCGCTCGCTTAAGAGCGAAGCAGCTAAGCCCTCATATTCTTCCTCCTTCGTCTCCGACAACCCGACAACTGAGGACTCGAAGAGATCAAAACCCTCCTCTTCGAAGACTCGATCGACAACTCTCAAACACAAAACCAAGCAATCCGACAGAAGAAAAACCCAGAAAAAAGAAATTTTTCCCCACCACCAACAACGACGATGACGACGATGATAAAAACTATGAAAGCAGCAAAGAATCGTTTGCGACGACGTCAACAAAAGAATGGAAATCCTACTATCAGTGAAGAAAAGAAACTCAAATTACTCTACACGAAAGGTCCAGCTGCATTTGGTAGCGATAAAAATTTAACAAATGCTAGTCAACTCTCACCAAAAAAAGTTTAAAATTTTCTGAGATCTCAATCATCACATACAAAGTATGGATTGTTTCGTAAAACATATCCTCGGCTAAAAGTGATTGTTAACGATATCAACGAAATTTGGTCTCTTGACTTGGCTTATGTTGATAAATTGGCTAAATATAACCAAGGGGTACGATATTTGTTAGTTGCTGTCAATTGTCTCTCTCGCTACTTACGAGTGGAACCCCTGAAGTTCAAATATGCTAAGGAAACAACCGAAGCTTTCAAAAAAATGATCAAAATAAAACAACCAAAAAAAGTTTGGGTTGACAAAGGCACCGAGTTTAAAAGAGCAGATTTTTACAGACGAAGTTTTTGAAATAGTTGCCATTCCTACTGTAAACCCTCTAACATTAGGTCTCATTGATGCGGAAAAAGAAGAAATCAGCGGAAAATTTTATGAAAAAGAACTTAGTTTAATTGGAAAAAAAGCTGATTATAACGAAAATTGGCAGTGATGAGTTTACTGTACATTTGATTTCAACAGCATCAATGGATTAATTCCCAGACAACACTTTGGCCAGTTTTAGAAATTTTTGTAAAGAAGAAATAGCTTTAGACGGAGATTGGAGAGTTGCTCTCTCAGAAATAATTTTCCCCACAAAATTAAAAAATGTTACTGATGAGGAATTTACGTACTTCAGAGCATCCGAAGTAGTAGCCAGTAAATCTAACGCTGGCAATCGGAATTCAATTTCCAGACCCGACTATGGCGAAAAAGTTTTTATCAAATCAGGAGAGTACACTTTTATAGAACAATTGATTAATGAGATAAAAACAAAACTAAAAGACAAAATTCATTTTGATGCGAGTCCTCAAGAAATCACGAATCGCATGAGCATTTGGATGAACGCAAATGAAGGAATCTCATTCCCAAGTCCTGTCTGTTAGGCTACAATGCAAAGCTTGATGAGATCGGTGAATATCACATTGGTTACAAAATGATACCCTCCTTCGATGCATCTTATGAGGGAAACGAACTGTACGAATCTCATTTCCCATATGACTTATCAAGTGGACAAGTCTAATTTTTGTCTATATTGATATTATTCAATACCAAACTGTTGGTGATGCAAAGGCCCCATTATTGCGCGTCATTGATTCAAATAGACGCATCAAAAACGGTAGTGCCCGCAGCATTGAACCTAATCATCGAAAAAACTTCACTAATTTAGACTACAAAAAGTTATTCACTTCATCTGTACAATCAATATCGGTACAGTTGCGCACAGAAACTGGAAGACTAGTGCCCTTTGCAGGAACTGGTAAAGTTGTGTTGACTCTAAAATTCAAGCGCTTTGATTGAAAACCAATGGAACAATATTATGTAAAGCAAGCTTCACTTCCGCATTTCTCTGGACACTACCGACAACGCGGCAGTGGATTTGGCGCTTTGGCTGCTGGTATTGGTCGTGTTGCTAGACCGCTTGCACGACGGATTATTCTACCGGCTGCGAAAAAACTGGGCAGAGAACTTTTGATGAGTGCAGCGCCAGAACTGATTGATGTCGCTATGAAAAAAAAGTATCCTAAACAAGCATTGAAAAACACTGTCACAAAAACTGCAAGAAAACAACTCGGTGGTAGTAGACGTCGTCGAAAGACAACAATGAATGGATTGCGAAGAAGAAGGTCAGTAGGGGCTCGAAAAAGAAAAACAACCATTGGAAGAAAAACCAGACCAGTGAGAAGTCGAGCAGATTTTTTCTCAAACATAAAAAATGATCGCTAATTTGTTACCCAATGAAGCTACCCATAGCTCTCTGGATTTGTTTGAAAAACAACCTCTTTTGATTACTTTTGAAAACGCTTTTGATCAAAAAATTGGACCTGTCTATTCACCCAATGGACCAATGCTTGAATTTGAAATCACCGGTGACCGTAATAATTTTGTTGACCTGCAAAAATTTATTTGGAAATACAATGCAAAGTAACGCAATCAAATGGAGCTGATCTGCGATACGACAACACTGATCCTACTGTGTCTGATTCACCGTTCCTCGTAAACAACTCCCTGTATTCCCTTTTCTCTGACTGTACCCTCTCTGCTAATGGACTCAAAATCTCAAATGCCAATAGTAATTTTGCGCATAAAGGCTTCATTGGAACAGAATTTTCTAACAGCAAAGGAGCCAAGGACTCATGGCTTAAGTGTCAGGGATATCGTTTTGAAAACAATCCCGCTGCAATAGATGCAGCTGATTTCACATCTCAACGAGAACTGGTCCGTGAATCGAGGAAAATTTGGTTCTATGGACCCGCTGGAGTTGATTTTTTCACATGTGACAAGCATTTGTTGAGCGGTGTTACCCTCAAACTTTCCTACAGACGTTCTCATGAAGATTTTCTCATTATATTGGAAGATGCTGCCAAGCATTACAAGCTGCAAATACTCGAAGCGAACCTATATGTTAGAAAAATGACTGTGACCGACCATGTGCTCTCTGCCATTGAATCAACTTTGCTCAAAACTCCTGCGAACTACCCATATCAAGAAGAAATTACAAAAACATTTCTTGCAACAGCTGGTCAGCGCAGCTGGCAACAGGAAGATATTTTTGCTCGTGAACCGGTGAGACAAATTATCATAGCATTGAACACAAATAATGCATTTCTAGGAACAAACCGAACGAATCCTTTTCATTATCAAAAGTTTGGATTGGAGCAAATTACTTTGAGACGAAATGGTTTACCAATAGCAAGTACACCAATCAGTACACAAGATCATAAACGTCTCTTCTTCAACACACTATCAGCGTTGGGTTTGTTGCACTGCGGGCTGGGAATCACTCTGGATAACTACCAACAGCACTTTATTATGTGTTTTGATCTCACTAGCACACAGCAGGCAGCTCATGACTTCTTGGATCCAGAACTCACTAACTGCTCATTTTCACTCGATCTTCAATTCTCAAACGCTTTGACAGCAAATCTGGTAATTTTTGTTTGGGGTATACGCTCATCCAATGTATTTATTACCTCCGACCGCAAAGTTACAAAGAACGTCCTTCCCATTTCGACAGTCTGAAAATGGATGAAATCCAGTTGCAGGACCTCTTTCAGAACTGTAAACATCTGAAATATAAGTTTTTTGGAGTATTTGCAGCCGACAATTTTCCACCTCACATCCCAATCAATATCTTTATGATTGTGAACACTTCAAAATCAGATTATCCGGGGACACATTGGATTGTGATTTGCAACAGAAGAAATATTTTATATTTTGCTGATCCTCTCGGTCTTATAAACGATTGAACGAGAATTTTCATCAGGTGACTGAATTGATGACAAACTTTCCCATGCAAGACTCAAACTCTACCATGTGCGGTTCTTTTTGTATTTATATTGCACATTTAATTTTTGATAAAAAATTTAATGGTGATGCTTCTGATTTTGTTTACATAACTGATCATGTTTTGAAACGTTTCCCAACTCACATGCTTACCCATTAACTCACCATTTAATATGGTTGATTTATAAATTTTTCAATTTAATTTTGAACAATACACTCTTTTAGTAATTGAGATTTTACCCAATTGTTAACTGAATAGCAGTAATTCGAGAAGTTAAGCTTTTTATCAAAGTAAGAAAAAAAGTACAAAATCGATCTATGGGGGATATCACCATACCAGCAACTGTTGCCTCCTTTCAGTACAATTTCCGGTGGGTTTCGAAACGCCGCCTTTCGGCTGAGAGTCGAGCGCCATGCGTTTTCCTCTACTCGGACCCCAAAAAATTTTGTTCCACTTAAATTTTATAGTAACAAGTTAGGTACAAGTCTTAGAAGTGGCTGCAGCAAAATTAATGGGCACTTTTGGCTTTCATCAGTGTTCTCGTTTTTCAAGATCTTAACCCACTTCAACTTATTAGCTCTTTCAACATTTCTATAAAATCAAAGCTTTTGTCATAGATTTCAGACGTTTTTTTAGTCTCCTGTAGACACGGAAAATGGAAATGTCGAAATTTTCAAGCCAATTTCATTATTTTAGAGTTTTCAGTGTTCCATAGTTTTTCTTTGTTTTTTCACCTTCATTTGGCTTAAAGAAGTTTTTCATTCTTATTTTGGTCAAATTGATCATTAGTTTTTGCCTGAATAGAGGTGGCAATCGCCGCAATTGACGAATTTTCCTTTCTTTGAGATTCAGCAATAAAACATGCATTTTTGAAGGAAATCGTTCACCGCAACCAACAGTTGAGCTACGCTGCCAAAATCTTGTGCTTTCCTATATACCATATAGTTTGGTTGCATTAGGTTCAACTGATTGCATATAATAGGTATATAACGTCATTGTACATGTAAAAAAGCCAATACCCCCAAATTTTAGAAGGGAAAATATGCACCGACAAAAACTTAATTCCATTCCCGTTTCCACAACGTTCAGTGGGAATACTCAATAATATACCGAAGTTTTACATGATGACTATTAGGTATAAAATTATACATGGTGACAATTAGGATTATTACATAGTGACCATTGCTGATCATTTAATACATGGTGACCATTATGATTTATACCTAATGGTCATCCATGTATGACACCCCCCCCCCCCCCCCCGATCCTACCGCACTATATGCATACTACTTATATTAACCAAGGTCACTGTTAAACTCTGTTGTCAATACCACGCTGAGCGTGTTTTTCATTCCTATATCTGTTATCACTACTGTTTGTTAGTAAATCTGAATCTACATATTCACATAATCTATCGGGATAAATTTCCTCAACCAAGACTATATCTGAAATTAAGCATCAAACTAACTCAAAATAACAAAGTATCTAAACTTAAAACAATTTACTTTTTGTTCAGCAACCAAGTTTTCATTCTAAAACTCCGGCAAAACAGGACTGACCTGTTAGGCATTCCTCCCTATTGGGTGAAAACCTCTATTAACCCACCATTCCTGTGGGAATCTTGGATCGGTCAATGTTTTTTGGCCGCTGGTCTGGAGGATAATATCAATCTTCATGATCTGTTAGTTGAACCCACCGAGGTCATCGATAAACCTCCTTCAAGACCGGAGTCAGTTGCTGAAGACGAAGATGCTGGAGCAGCTAATGCCCGCAGACAGAGAGATCAAGCGGCGATCAGAAGAATTATCGAACTAAACGTGGAGAGGAGGAGAAAAGGCCCTCGGATCAATCAGAATTGGTTCTATCATGAAGCCGAAGCTCGTATGAAGTCTCGTTTATTCTTTGCTCTGGGAAATGAAGGAAGGAGACGATTCGCTGACTCATTTCCCCACACGGACATTGGTAATATTCCTTTTCGAGAATTCCACATCGGATGTGAAACGCTGTTCAAGGTTGAGCGAGAGTTTACGGTGGAGCGTATCAAGCTGTATAACACGGTTTTCATGCTTCAAAATGACACTTTCTCGTCATTTTACGCTCACTTGAGCGCCCAAGTGGCTTTGTGTAATTGGCCTAATGATCAGGAAAAGTAGACTTTAAAAGACCTCTTTATTGGGCGGATTCGAGACGTTGAGGTTCAACAACAACTCATCAAGGCAAAAGCTGATCTAGATGGTACTTTTAAGCTCGCACTCGAGTGTGAGAAGAGAGAAAGTACGTCGGCTCAGTTTCAAAAACATCTTCCTCATAATCAACATTCAACTGGCATTAAGGTTAAACAAGAACCTACTTGCTCTATTTAGTCGTCAAGAGGGAAGCGGAATTATCCTCAAAACCGAACTAATCGACGGACATTTCAAAATAATCAAACAAGTAAATCATGTTACTTCTGTGGTAATCCTCATAGCCCGGAGCACCGACAATCTTGTCCAGCTCGCGACGTAACATGTAATCTCTGTCGGAAACGAGTTCATTTTGCGAAATGTTGTAACTCGTCGAGATGAGGACGTGGCAGGTCCCTCTGTGGATTGCAATTTCATAGATGTAGACCAGGATATGGGGTGTTACAGTTGGAATCTGCTGTCATGATTAATAGCGTAGAAACTCTTAAGTCAAGTGGAGGACAACCTCGGAGCCTCAGTAGTCAGTTGCGCTCTGGTTACAGTTTTTTCTATTCGACAGTAGACACAGGAAGCCCATTTTCGTTCCTGAATAAACGCCCATGTGTTTACTCCTGCAAAGAAGTCCATCAATTGAGTTTCGCGATATCACACGTTACCCTATCGATATCTTGTACGTTGACTATAACAAGAAGCCCATTCGCCTCCTGGTGTCGATTCAAATTCCAATTTCCTCTACTGGCTGGAGGGTGGCTAACGCTCAGTTCCTCATCTCGGAGAATAGAACTCGTAATCTTCTCGGCTTGGACTTGCAAGAGAAACTGGGCATTGTAACCACACAATTGAAGGCAGAAACAATCCAGTCGGTGGATTCTGGTTCCTCAGATCCGATTTTTGAATACTGGTGTTCTTCTTTTGCAAAGGAGTACGCTCATGTCTTCAGTCGTTTGGGTCGATCAAAAAGTCATTAAGTATACACTAATTTTAAATTCCCATTGGTGCCGCGTCAAATCAAAGGAAGAAAAGTTCCTATTCATATTCAAGATACGGTCGCGAGTGAGATAAAACTCTTGGTGGAGCAAGGTCATATTGAAAAGTTAGATAAGTGCACGACTGATTTCTTCATTGCCCCGATTGTGCTAACTGCAAAAAAGGATGGATCTATCAAATTGGCCCTCAATGCTAAGCCGATGAATGCTCAGATCTGGTAAAATAAATACCAGATGCCGAATATTCACGAGCTTATTGATTCCGCGGCACATGTCATAACTCGAAATGTTCTTGGTAACGTTTGGTTCACGTCCTTGGATCTAAAGTATATGTTTAGTCAGTTAGCACTGCCATCACTATATAGCAGCCACTGTAACTTCAATGTTTTGTGTGGCGAGGCGACTGGAACGTACCGCTTCAAGACCGGGTTTTATGGAATGACAGACATGCCCACCGAGTTCCAGATGGCGATGGATTGTACCTTACAAGGGCTGGAAGGAGTTATTTGTAACCTCGACGACATTTTGATTGTCACTAAAGGAGATATCCAAGAACATAATGAGTTGGTCGTGAGAGTTATGCAGAGGCTTGATGCGGAAGGATGGGCCCTCAAACTGAGTAAGTGCGAATTCTCTGTTAACCAACTAACTTGGCTAGGGTATGACATTAATGAGAATGGGTACTCTCCAAAATTTACAAAGATCGAGGCAATTCAATCGCTCAAACCACCGCGAACTCTAAAACAACTTCGGTCATTCATGGGAATGTTAAGCCATTTACAAAGGTTTATCCCTGATTTACATACCCATACTGTCCATTTCCGGGCCTCATTGAAGGCTTGTAATAAACAATCGTTCCTCTGGGGTGATGATCAAAGTAAAGCCTTTCACGATATAATCAAGTTGATTGCGAAAATTCTGAGCCTGTATCACTTTGATTCATCGAAGGGATCGAGAGTAAAATGCGACCCGAGTCATAATGGCTTAGGTGGTTGCCTCGAACAGGAAGTTGAACTGGGAATTTAGGCCCCAACTGCTTTTGCTTCGCGTTTCCTCAATAACGCGGAGGTTAAATATAGCACTAACGAACTGGAGTTATTGGCTATTGTCTGGGCTTGCGAACATTTCCGTACTTATTTGTTAGGTACGCGCTTTCAAGTGTTAACTGATCATAAGGCTATCATATCGGCATTAAGCGAAAATTATAACAATAAGTCATATCAGTCTCGTCTTGCTCGCTGGGCTGATTGTTTGCTACCTTTTGACTTTGAGGTTATTCACGTCCCAGGGGTCACGCTGGGGATCGTCGATTACTTATCACGTTATCCTACATTTCCAGCTCCTGCACCCTCTAAATACGACGAAGTTTTTGTTGCTAAGTCAATTGAGGCATTCCATCTGGCCCTTTCGTTTATTAATTGTTATAATTCTTCTCCGGGTTATCAAAATTGTGAAACGCCGCAAGAGGGCGTTCAATTTGTGTCTCAGTTTAATAACGCTTGTTATTTACATCATTCGCCGGTTGAGGGTGTTATTAATGTCCCTCAATGTTTCAACCAATCATCTTGCGGTATGCAAATGGATTGGTCAAGTCCTTTGTCACAAGAGGGCTTCGATTTGTGCGCTCAAGAATTCAACCAATCAGGGACCGGTATGCTAATTGACTGTTGCAAACCAGATGACGTTTCAGAAAATCACTGTCTCCGACCTGAATATTTAGTAAACAGTCCATTTATTCAAACCAATTTCTTTAATGATAATTTCAACATGACAACACCAACAATCAATAACCAAACTCATACTGACTTAAACACTACCACCACGCAACCGGACTCTATGACCATTCTACAATCAACTGCTGAGCAGGCAGGGTTACAGACATTTGTGGAAACTTTTCCAGTCAGCTCTCCCAACTTTCGTCGCCCAAGTCCGAGGCCGCACATACGATCCCGCCAACTCACCCACTTGTCCAGATTGGACCAGAATCGACAACGAAATAGAACACGGGAACGGGCCGCTAAAACCCGCTTTGTCGCTACAAGAATTGCTACTAGAAAGGACGGCCACGCGCAACTACTAGAGGCAATGAGGCGATGTCGCCTGTCAAAACCAGGAAGAAACAACATGGCCGCGAAGATCGGGGTCTTAGCGGTGAATGGGGGTAAACCTCTTCTCTCCTCATCCAAAAAGGAAATTGTGGGCTTGCCTGGGCTCTTTCATGTAGACCTGTTGGCAGAATTAACAGCGGAGGATCGCTTTCTCGGTCCCATGAAGCGAGCGATCATAAATAAGGACACTACCTCCTTCAACAAGCTTGTTGCATATATGGCCCAGTTTTGGCCTACAGCAGCGGTGGTTAATAACTGTAGTTATTGACAATAAACTGGCCATTCCTGAACCTCTCCGACAAGATGTGCTCACTCGCCTTCACAGATCACACCCGGGACAAGAGGCCATGATGACTGCCTCCGAATACCTCTGGTGGCCGTTTATGAACCAGCAAATTATCGAGACGTGTGAGAAGTGTCGTGAATGTACCCTGTTCGGTAAGAATCTTAAGCCCGCGTCACCTTTTAATACTGCGAAATCTCTGCCTGTACTATCTGGACCTAATCAGGAGTTACAATTAGATTTTGCTGGTCCGATACTTGATGAAAAGGGGTCTAGGATGTTTCTTTTAGTAGCAATTGATCGGTTCTCTAAGTTTCCTTCAGTCCTAATTTCTAAAACCACTGGGGCTAAGAAGGTTACTAAATTCCTTGATTTCTATATTCGTATTCACGGTTTCCCTCGTTCTATCAGAACAGATCATGGCTCAGGTTTTAAGAATATTTTGGTGCAAGAATTCTGCGCTAATAGAGGTATTAAACATATCCTCTCACCGGTCGGAGATCATCGCGGCAGTGGGTTGGTCGAACGATCGATTCAGACAATCAAGGAAAAACTTGGTGTCACGAAACTCGATCCTAATTTCAAAAATCTTAAGGATAAGATTCATCAAATACTTGAAGATATTCGCAAGAGTAATCATTCGGTGCTTAAGAAATCGCCTTTTGAATTGCATTTTGGTCGTAAACCTAATACTGTATGGTCTCAGGCACGTAATAATGTTGTTCAATCTGATACTTCAGCCCAAGGATTGGAGCGCAACCTCCTTACACCAGATCAGATCGCCAGCAACGACTACAGCCGGGACAGGGCAAAAATTGTTCCTCGCGGCAGTTCCAGTCCAACTATTCCAACTCGCTTCAAGCCCTTGTTTTCGTTGGACGGAAATGTGGCAGACAGTGAACCCTACAAGGCGCTGGCGGATCTGGCTCGGGCGGCAAACAAATGGTCGCAATTCAGGCGGAATCTTCCCCCAGATGCAGGGAAATTGGCACTCAAGGAGCTCACAACCCGGCATTTGGACCTCGCCCATTCTCTCAAATCCGGTCTCAACAGCAATACTCTTCGTTTCTCGGCAATTGCCTCACCTCCGGGGAAGCAAGTCAGCTCCAGGCGTGCACCAGTTGTGCAACCTACTCGTCTCTTGAGAACAAGTAAATTAGAAAACCTTCTACTGTCTGATCCTTGTCGAGTTAAAGTCTTTAGGAAAATCATTGATCGCCAATCGGGGAAACCTCTGTATAACCTAACCAAGTTTAAGATTGTTCGTGTTACGGATCATACTTATATTACCGACAAGGGAAAAGTCTACCGGAAAAATCATATCTGTCTCAAACCTAACTATCGGTGTGCCATTTTAGTTGCTCCGAACACTATAGGTGATCGCGTCCAAGCTTCGGGCTCAACTTCTCGAGGAGCGGCTAAACGACCTGTCACGCGGTCGCATCCTGTGTTACTGGAACAACGGCCAAACAACCCTCCTCTCTCTACTCCGATTGTGGATCTCACTGCTAATTCTTCCAGTGAAAGTTCAATTGGGTCAAATAACGATCGTCAGGTGGCTCAAGATTCGGTTACTACCGAAAAACACCAGAGGTTTCAGTGTGACTCGCCTCCGGTTCGATTTGTTCGTCAGTTTGCCTCGACGTCGACGCCCCATTCCTCCACTCATGCTACTCACTCGCGCAATATTGGTTCTACTCAACAACCAGTCGGGTCGTTCGTTTCGCCTCAACCGGGGCAATACATCGCGCTGTTTCGTCCTTGTCTACTCGTCCTATGGAGCCTCCTGAAGTTAGTACATCTAGTCCTGATATAATGGTTTCGTCGCCGGAAAAGGAGGTATCAAAAGATTTGAATCCCCCCTCTCATTCAGCGTCATCAGATCTGCCTTCCTCCTACCCTTCACTTTCACTACCCGCTCAACCAGTGGTTGACGGTGCAGAGTCGGTCAAGACGTCTCACCGTAGCAAAAAGCCAACTCAGTTTTTCGGCGATCCGTTGCTGCATTCGATAAAATTTGTAGAGGATGATCAAATTTTGCCCTCTACAACGACATTGGCTTCACCTCTTATACCAGTCACGGAGGAACAGATTATGCCCTCAGATGCGCCAACTGTGTCAATATCTTCACCACGGAAACAACTTATTCGCGATCGTTTTTCGCCTCAACCTTCAACTCAGACGTCGTCTTCGTTCACACATAGGAAGGAAACCACGGGCACCGATTGACCATATTCGCCAAGAAAGAAAGAAAAAAAATTCTTAAAAACTTGCTCAATTGTTCAAACTTTAGCTAAAGATTTTTCACTTTTTCATTTTGCTTTACTGTACGCAATTGTGTGGGATAGGGGGGCTATCAATTCATTTGCTCGTCCGGGTGCAGTTTATTTGTTCTTAATTTTGAAGCTTTTCAAAATTTTTCCCCGCGGAGAATGTCGTGAGGCGACCTTCGGTGCCTCGTAAGTTATTTGTTCTTTTGCAGTCATTTTGCAAAAGACACTAATTATATTAACCAAGGTCACTGTTAACCTCTATTGTCAATACCACGCTGAGCGTGTTTTTCCTTCCTATATCTGTTATCACTACTGTTTGTTAGTAAATCTGATTCTACATATTCACATGATCTATCGGGATAAATTTCCTAAACCAAGAATATATCTGAAACTAAGCATCAAACTAACTCAAACTAACAAAGTATCTAACCTTAAAACATTTTACTTATTGTTCATCAACCAAGTTTTCATTCTAAAACTCCGGCAAATCTCACTACTAGATGTTCTTATTTCTACATATAAGTTTAGACTTTTTAACCAGTCATTTTAACAGTTCTTTTTTAGAATTTTTTGAAGTGTTTTGATGTCCAAAATTGAAAATTAAAAGTAAACAGGCTAGCAGGCTACAAAAGGCTAGCGAGTAAGGAACAATATAATTCATTCTAGTAAAACGTAAGCAGCAAACTCGTTCGCCTCTGAGAATGATCCAAATTAAATTGAGGCGAAATGTTTGATCTCGGTGATTAGCTACTAGGAGCAAAAATTTCGCATTGTAATTTACGAGAGAACTTTAAAAAAAAATCAATTGAATTTTCTAGGAAAATGATTCATCAAGTTGCTGCCAAAAACTACATCAGAGCAGCTGAAACCGTCAGTGGCTAACAAAGTTTGTTCAGCCATACTCGCCAAACTAGTCTACTCGTATCAAGGCGAAGTTCTAATTGTCGCGACTGCCTTCTATGGTTTATGGACTTGAGTTTACAATGAAAAAAAGAATGAATTTTTAGGGAAAAAAATAAAACTTCACACTAATACTTCACCTGAATACTTCACACTAACTCTCGCCATACATACTTTCTCACAGCTTTCCCTTACTTACATTTACCGTAAACGCGTGCCCGCCTCCCCCAACTGCAAACCCTCCCCCACGCAATTTCACCCCCGCCCAACACCCACTCCAAAAACGGACATAGGTGTGTGGGGTGGGGGGATGAGGGTTTGGTTGGCGGGGAGAAGGGCTAGGTGCAGGTAAGGGTATGTGGAGTGGCATAGGTGGGGGGTTGGGGTATGTCTGCGGATGAATGTGGGGAGATGGGTGTAAATTTTTAGGTGTTAAAATTGAGAAAACCTGAGTTTAAAATGTGTCGTCTTGGGGAATTTGACTGTTTAGACCCAAATATCCCTTCTATATTGTCCGCTGAGTCCCATCCCTAAATACCAGAACCAGCAAGGGGTGAGCTATGGTCCGGTATTTGGCGACAATCCCTTCGGTTGAAATGTTGAATTTGGATGTCGATCGATGTACTACACTGAGTTGCGTCCCCTTTACTCAATTGCTCTCGACTGTTCTTTTCCTCGGAAAGAATCGCAAGAAACTGAATAGTAATTGAATTCAGAAATAAAAATATAAATTGCTGAGTATAAGGGCCGCTAAGTGGCCTGAATACAATGTATTAAGTATCAATGAATTTAATCTGCGATAAGTTCCAGGAAACTGCCTCTTGCAGTTCACTTTACAAACAATTCTAAACAACTCTTCAACTTGCTTCACAAAGCTTCACCAAAAATCTCGCATCGAGAACTCACTTTAAAAATTTCACGAGTCACTCTCAGGACCCGTCTGAATTCTATAAGTCTAAATCTTGTTCTCTAACTAACTGAGAACCAACCGCTCGCTCTCACAGCACAATTGTTCTGCCCAGTTCGGTGGTTGTCCTTAATCGCGTATCGTTATCTTTATTTACTTTCGGCTCGGTCAGAGGCGTACCGTTCCCTATCCCTTCTAACATTCGCTTAACTAGCTGCCACTCAGGACTTATCAGCTGAATCAACCATTAGGTCAGCTTTAATTAAACATCGGGGTGGCACTTAGTTAATCAGGGCATACTGAGCAAACATTGGGTTCAACTACAAAACCAGCTCCCAATCGTATTTGACAAATGAATCCTTGCATGATTTTTTTTAGCTCTTCCTAACTTTTTCCCTTTCCCATGAATTGGGTAGTTCTCACACAACCGGGAATTCAACTTCCGTGATACTTGAAAAATTTCCAGTTTTGGTCATTTTTAATTTTTTCCCCTAAGTCCAAGGGCTGGGTAATTCCCTTCCCCTGTCCAATTTGATCCGAAAAAACGCCACAAGAATTTATTAATATGCTAGGGTTGTTCAAAAAATCTTCATCCCGAAATTTCCATTTTCCCCCATAGATGTTCCCAATTTATGTCCGGGGCTGTATATTTACTTGTCTGTCGTTCTTTTCGAAAGTCCAAGTGGAGTGGGTTAAGCTGACCCCAATGTTTGCTAATTACAGAAAATCACTTTCGCTCGCGTACAAAGGTCAAAATTAAAAATTCTCGATTTAGGGGCCTCTCTTTACCTCCCCAGGTGGGTAGGTACCCCTTACGGGTCCTTACAATGCTAATTTACCGCTTTTCAGGGGGTTCCGGGGGTCTTGGGGTAAAAAATGCCAAATGACCTCTTAGAGTTCATCGGAGGTAAAATGAGGTCAAACGCATACAAACGCCTTATTTTCGATCGGAGATCATTCCCACTAAGTTTCATTCATATCGGACCATCCCTTCCCATATTTTCGAAAAGTTCGGGTCAGTTAACACTTTTCCCTAAAATTGCCATTTTCACCCCATAGGAAGTTCCAGAGAGGATTGGGTCAATAGGGGTCCTCCTACTGGGTTGCCCCCCCCCCCTTCACATTGGTGCATTAAAATCACAAGTCAATTATCGCTATCAGGTGTTAATAGCCTAATTCAATTTTCAAGTGCTAATAGCTTCTGACGTAGCTGCCGGATTGGGTCCAAAGACTGATACATTATAGGTCTCCCCCAACCTACCATCGCCCCAAGTTTCAGCCTCCTAGCATTATCAGGGGTCGAGAAATAATAAAAAGTGGGTTTTGTTTACATAGGGCGTAAAACCGGAAAAAATAACCGGATGCGTTCAAAATCCCGGTGGTGAACTTCCCTCGCCTAGGGCTACAACATAATGCATTATGAAGTCATTCTGACCATTCTTTACCGGTTTACAGAAAGTGCTAATTGCATTTTTGGAACTCATTATCACTCGCCCCTCAGGGGTCCCAGGGATCTGGAAATTGGCATACCCGGCTAAAATAATCTCTATTATAAACCCACCAATTTTGATAAGGGTCAGACCAGTGGTTCCCAATCCGGGGGGGGGGGGGGGAAGGGGGGATGGGTTTTCCAGATTTTGCGCGCTTTTCCAATTCTTTGCCTTAGAGGTCGAACTCAAGGGGCAGAGTCTGATTACTATTGTTTGCTCTCAAACTAAGCTTATCTATCACCTAATTTCATTGCTACAAGTTCATACAGTTGGTCTACGTTAAAATCAAATTTCGAAATTTTTAACCCTTTTCATCATGAGTTACCATTCCTACGCTCAGGTTACTATAGCATGTATTACAGTAGAATCACCAATTCTACAGTCTTCCCTTCTAGTCTATAATTCTCCCGAATAATGCTGATAACAAAGTGTTTTTTTACCGTCTCTCTACTAAGACAAATAACCAATCTAACACCTCAACTCGACTCTTTGTGTAATATCTAATCCCTTTTTTATCACCATTTTTTTTGCTAAACTAGACTTTAGTTTTTTTTTCTGCTATACTACACCGCCTTGTACTACTCTCCAGTTTTCGACACATCTTATATGCACCATCGTTAACGTGTTGCAACGCAGTGAACCGCGGGCTTCAGTTTCCATAGACTCTTACTTAATCAATTTATCTATGTTAGCACCAAGGGTTGCTTCCTTGAGTGAAGCAACTAAGAGTCTAAGAAAGATTTTAAACACGTTGTGAAATACCTCCACCATTCTATCGAAACAGTAAATTATACTACCAAGATTTTTACTGAGTTTCTATCCGTCTTACTGAAGGAGATGTTTCTAAAGCACTTGTAAATTTTGCAAATGAGATTAGAATGCGAGAGAGGGAGAAAGAGTTTTCAGTTTTACTCACTGAACTGAACTGAACCCCGTAGTAGTTCACTGACATCTTGTTTCAAGTCTCTTTCATCGCTCCTCCTGTCGTTTCCATCTGTCTACGTGGTGCCGGTAGTCCTGCTGCGGCACAGTCCAGTTATCCGACTCCCTCATAGCATCTGGAGGACGCCAACACTGCTTCGGGACCTCGCCCTCCGATGCGGCCGAGCCCCGGTCAAAATTCATCTTCACCGAACAAAGACAGCTTTTTCCATCGATCGATCAAATTGTGGAAGTAGGCGGACTTTACATCTCTAGGCCCCGCTTTTTCCTTCGATCGATCAAATTGTGGAAGTAGGCGGACTTTAAATCTCTAGGTCACCGTTTGTTCGGAATCACTTGGATGAACTGAAGGAACCTTCTGATCTGCTACTCACAAGCAGAGTTTGACGTTCGTCCCATCGAATCGCGTCGCTGTCGACTACTTCGTCCGTCTCTGTCTCTGCAACCACTGCAACTCTCTCTGTTCGCCCTCCTCCACGAGGTCGTCTCAAAGCTTCATCTAATGAAACAGGCTTTGGGCACCCGTACATTTCGTAGTCTTCCACTTTCGTTTCTTGAACCACATTTATGCTGTGATCGTCATAACTCGTCGGCCACCCTTCCAAGATTTTGTCTGGAGACTCCACTGCCGCTGTTATCTTCGCAATCAACCTCTTCCGCATGTCTGATCTTGGAATATGATTTCCTTTAATCTGTCCGCCCTGTTCATGTGGCAGAGAGGGCATCCATTCCGGAGAAGGCCTATGAGTCAAGTGCCGTATGGGTACCATTGAACCTTCTCTCGCCTCCGTCCACAAACAATTTTCTCCGCGACTGAAAACCAAAGAGCACTGATACTCTTTCATCAATCGTAGTCCTAGCACCATCTCGGCTTTCAGTTTCGCGACCACAAGCGCTTCAATTTCTTCGGCAAGGTCGCCCAACTTGAAGCGAGTTCTGACAACTCCGTTGACCGCCATTATTCGTCCGTCTGCTGTCTCCAGTCGACCTACAAAGCGTTCCATTGTCGGTGCGTCAACCATTCCCCGCTCAACATCTGTCCTTATGAGGTCGGTGGTGGCTCCGGTATCAAGCAGCACCTCAACATAGGTTCCGCCTACGCAAGCATTAACGACTGCTCCGCGTGGATCGCTGACATCATGACTGATCCCAACACGCTCGATGCGCGTCCGCAAATTCTGTTTCGTTTCCAACATTGGGTCGCTCTCTCTGATCCTTGGTCTATCCACTATCGATCGAACTTGTTGCTGCTCCAATATCTTCTCGCTCTGCCCTTCTCCATCATTATTTGCATCGTATCGTAACGCTGGCAAGACTGAGATCCTGTAGCTTGCGTTCGCCTTTCCGCCTGCTGTTTCTTAAATTCGGCCTGGACAAACCCTCCTTCAAACTCGCCTACTGTCCCGGCCCTTGGTAGTTTAAATTGTTCGCGCTTCTTTGGGGACATCCTTTTGCAATGTGGCCCACCTGTCCACAATTAAAACAACCACCCTGGGTCCATGGGTTGTTTCCACTCTGTCGCCCAATTGGGTTCGCAGAGTCGCGTTGCTGATTCTCTCCCCGTCGGGTGTGACTCTCTGGCTTGGGGTTACAAGGATCAACGAACCTACCTACCATTGTCGTTAAGCTCTGTATCTGGGCCATCATTTGAGCCGCCAGATCGTTCTGGCGTGATTCCTGCATCTGCATCTGCAATCTCACCTCATCATACCTCGAACTCTGGACATCAATCTGCTTAGCCAGGTTGTTCTGAGCCTTCTTCATTTGGTCCAACCTCTGGTAAGTGTGCGTCTGCAATCTCGTTAGCTCCGTCCGTATCTGTTGAGTCTCGGTAGTCAGCGTACTGTCTCCGCCAGCCTAAGTCGTCAGGTCTCGAACATTGTGCACCGACCGAACGTGATTTTGCCGTGTCCGACTCTTCATCCTGACTGTTTTGCGTGCCATATCTAGAGCCAGTGCTCGGGCCACCGCCTGGTTGAATTTCTCGAGGTCTTCTCGCAGAAGCAATTCCTGAAGCTCGAAATCACACAACCCATCAGTGAGCTGTTCGCGGTTCATGGCGTCTCGGGCTTGAGCTCGCAGGTTTGTATTTGCAACTTCACCCAAGTATCGCACTCGTCTTGCAAAATCTCTCAAGCCCTCGCCTTCCTCCTGCCGTCTACTCGTCCTATGGAGCCTCCTGAAGTTAGTACATCTAGTCCTGATATAATGGTTTCGTCTCCGGAAAAGGAGGTATCAAAATATTTGAATCCCCCCTCTCATTCAGCGTCATCAGATCTGCCTTCCTCCTACTCTTCACTTTCACTACCCGCTCAACCAGTGGTTGACGGTGCAGAGTCGGTCAAGACGTCTCACCGTAGCAAAAAGCCAACTCAGTTTTGCGGCGATCCGTTGCGGCATTCGGTAAAATTTGTAGAGGAGGATCAAATTTTGCCCTCTACAACGACATTGGCTTAACCTCTTATACCAGTCACGGAGGAACAGATTATGCCCTCAGATGCGCCAACTGTGTCAATATCTTCACCACGGAAACAACTTATTCGCGATCGTTTTCCGCCTCAACCTTCAACTCAGACGTCGTCTTCGTTCACTCACAGGAAGGAAACCACGGGCACCGATTGAATATATTCGCCAAGAAAGAAAGAAAAAAAACTCTTAAAAACTTGCTCAATCGTTCAAACTTTAGCTAAAACTTTTTCACTTTTTCTTTTTGCTTTACTGTACGCAATTGTGTGGGATAGGGGGGCTATCAATTCAATTGCTCGTCCGGGTGCAGTTTATTTGTTCTTAATTTTGAAGCTTTTCAAAATTTTTCCCCACGGAGAATGTCGTGAGGCGACCTTCGGTGCCTCGTAAGTTACTTGTTCTTTTGCAGTCATACTGAAAAGACACTAATTATATTAACCAAGGTCACTGCTAACCTCTATTGTCAATACCACGCTGAGCGTGTTTTTCCTTCCTATATATGTTATCACTACTGTTTGTTAGTAAATCTGATTCTACATATTCACATGATCTATCGGGATAAATTTCCTAAACCAAGACTATATCTGAAACTAAGCATCAAACTAACTCAAACTAATAAAGTATCTAACCTTAAAACAATTTACTTATTGTTCATCAACCAAGTTTTCATTCTAAAACTCCGGCAAATCTCACTACTAGATGTTCTTATTTCTACATATAAGTTTAGACTTTTTAACCAGTCATTTTAACAGTTCTTTTTTAGAATTTTTTGAAGTGTTTTGATGTCCTAAATTGAAAATTAAAAGTAAACAGGCTAGCAGGCTACAAAAGGCTAGCGAGTAAGGAACAATATAATTCATTCTAGTAAAACGTAAGCAGCAAACTCGTTCGCCTCTGAGAATGATCCAAATTAAATTGAGGCGAAGTGTTTGATCTCGGTGAGTAGCTACTAGGAGCAAAAATATCGCATTGTAATTTACGAGAGAACTTTAAAAAAATTAATTGAATTTTCTAGGAAAATGATTCATCAAGTTGCTGCCAAAAACTACATCAGAGCAGCTGAAACCGTCAGTGGCTAACAAAGTTTGTTCAGCCGTACTCGCCAAGCTAGTCTACTCGTATCAGGGCGAAGTTCTAATTGTCGCGACTGCCTTCTATGGTCTATGGACTTGTGTTTACAATGAAAAAAAGGATGAATTTTTAGGGAAAAAAAAACTTCACACTAATACTTCACCTGAATACTTCACACTAACTCCCACCATACATACTTTCTCACAGCTTTCCCTTACTTACATTTACCGTAAACGCGTGCCCGCCTCCCCCAACTGCAACCCCTCCCCCACGCAATTTCACCCCCGCCCAACACCCACTCCAAAAACGGACATAGGTGTGTGGGGTGGGGGGGGGGGTGGGGTTGAGGGTTTGGTGGGCGGGGAGAAAGGTGCAGGTAAGGGTATGTGGAGTGGCATAGGTGGGGGGTTGGGGTATGTCTGCGGATGAATGTGGGGAGATGGGTGTAAATTTTGTGGTGTTAAAATTGAGAAAACCTGAGTTTAAAATGTGTCGTCTTGGGGAATTTGATTGTTTAGACTCAATATATCCCTTCTATATTGTCCGCTGAGTCCCATTCCTTAATACCAGAACCAGCAAGGGGTGAGCTATGATCCGGTATTTGGCGACAATCCCTTCGGTTGAAAGGTTGAATTTGGTGGTCGATCGATGTACTACACTGGGTTGCGTCCCCTTTACTCAATTGCTCTCGCCTGTTCTTTTCCTCGGAAAGAATCGCAAGAAACTGGATAGTAATTGAATTCAGAAGTAAATATATAAATTGCTGAGTATAAGGGCCGCTAAGTGGCCTGAATACAATTTATGAAGTATCAATGAATTTAATCTGCCATAAGTTCCAGGAAACTGCCTCTTGCAGTTCACTTTACAAACAATTCTAAGCAACTCTTCAACTTGCTTCACAAAGCTTCACCAAAAATCTCGCATCGAGAACTCACTTTAAAAATTTCACGAGTCACTCTCAGGACCCGTCTGAATTCTATAAGTCTAAATCTTGTTCTCTAACTAACTGAGAACCAACCGCTCGCTCTCACAGCACAATTGTTCTGCCCAGTTCGGTGGTTGTCCTTAATCGCGTATCGTTATCTTTATTTACTTTCGGTTCGGTCAGAGGTGTACCGTTCCCTATCCCTACTAACATTCGCTTAACTAGCTGGCCACTCAGGACTTATCAGCTGAATCAACCATTAGGTCAGCTTTAATTAAACATCGGGGTGGCACTTAGTTAATCATGGCATACTGAGCAAACATTGGGTTCAACTACAAAATCAGCTCCCAATCGTATTTGACAACTGAATCCTTGCACGATTTTTTTTAGCTCTTCCTAACGTTTTCCCTTTCCCATGAATTGGGTAGTTCTCACACAACCGGGAATTCAACTTCCGTGATACTTGAAAAGTTTCCAGTTTTGGTCATTTTTAATTTTTCCCCTAACTCCAAGGGCTGGGTAATTCCCTTCCCCTGTCCAATTGGATCCGAAAAAACATCACAAGAATTTATTTAATATGCTAGGGCTGTTCATAAAATCTTCATCCCGAAATTTCCATTTTCCCCCATAGAAGTTCCCAATTTTTGTCCGGGGCTCTATAATTACTTGTCTGTCGTTCTTTTCGAAAGTCCAAGTGGAGTGGGTTAAGCTGACCCCAATGTTTGCTCATTTCAGAAAATCACTTTTGCTCGCGTACAAAGGTCAAAACTAAAAATTTTCAATTTAGGGGCCTCCCCTTACCACCCCAGGTGGGTAGGTACCCCTTACGGGTCCTTACAATGCTAATTTACGGTTTTTAGGGGGTTCCGGGGATCTTGGGGTAAAAAATGCCAAATGACCTCTTAGAGTTCATCGGAGGTCAAATGAGGTCAAACGCATACAAACGCCTTATTTTCGATCGGAGATCATTCCCACTAAGTTTCATTCATATCTGACCATCCCTTCCCATATTTTCGAAAAGTTCGGGTCAATTAACACTTTTCCTTAAAATTGCCATTTTCACCCCATAGGAAGTTCCAGAGAGGATTGGGTCAATAGGGGTCCTCCTACTGGGTTGCCCCCCCCTTCACATTGGTGCATTAAAATCACAAGTCAATTATCGCTATCAGGTGTTAATAGCCTAATTCAATTTTCAAGTGCTACTAGCTTCTGACGTAGCTGCCGGATTGGGTCCAAAGACTGATACATTATAGGTTTCCCCCAACCTACCATCCCCCCAAGTTTCAGCCTCCTAGCTTTATCAGGGGTCGAGAAACAACAAAAAGTGGGTTTTGTTTACATAGGGCGTAAAACCGGAAAAAATAACCGGATGCGTTCAAAATCCCGGTGGTGAACTTCCCTTGCCTAGGGCTACAACATGGTGCATTATGAAGTCATTCTGATCATTCTTTTCCGGTTTACAAAAAGTGCTAATTGCATTTTTGGAGCTCATTATCACTCGCCCCTCAGGGGTCTCAGGGATCTGGAAATTGACATACCCGGCTAAAATAATCTCTATTATAAACCCACCATTTTTGATAAGGATCAGACCAGTGATTCCCAATCCGGGGGGGGGGGGGGGTTTCCAGATTTTGCGCGCTTTTCCAATTCTTTGCTCTAGAGGTCGAATTCAAGGGGCAGAGTCTGATTACTATTGTTTGCTCTCAAACTAAGCTTATCTATCACTTAATTTCATTGCTACAAATTATACAGTCGGTCTACGTTAAAATCAAATTTCGAAATTTTCAACCCTTTTCATCATGAGTTACCAATCCTACGCTCAGGTTACTATAGCATGTATTACAGTAGAATCACCAATTCTACAGTCTTCCCTTCTAGTCTATAATTCTCCCGAATAATGCTGATAACAAAGTGTTTTTTTTATCGTCTCTCTACTAAGACAAATAACCAATCTAACACCTCAACTCGACTCTTTGTGTAATATCTAATCCCTCTTTTATCACAATTTTTTTTGCTAAACTACACTTTAGTTTTTTTCTGCTATACTACACCGCCTTGTACTACTCTCCAGTTTTCGACACATCTGATATGCACCATCGTTAACGTGTTGCAACGCAGTGAACCGCGGGCTTCAGTTTCCATAGACTCTTACTTAATCAATTTATCTATGTTAGCACCAAGGGTTGCTTCCTTGAGTGAAGCAACTAAGAGTCTAAGAAAGATTTTAAACACGTTGTGAAATACCTCCACCATTCTATCGAAACAGTAAATTATACTACCAAGATTTTTACTGAGTTTCTATCCGTCTTACTGAAGGAGATGTTTCTAAAGCACTTGTAAATTTTGCAAATGAGATTAGAATGCGAGAGAGGGAGAAAGAGTTTTCAGTTTTACTCACTGAACTGAACTGAACCTCGTAGTAGTTCACTGACATCTTGTTTCAAGTCTCTTTCATCGCTCCTCCTGTCGTTTCCATCTGTCTACGTGGTGCCGGTAGTCCTGCTGCGGCACAGTCCAGTTATCCGACTCCCTCATAGCATCTGGAGGACGCCAACACTGCTTCGGGACCTCGCCCTCCGATGCGGCCGAGCCCCGGTCAAAATTCATCTTCACCGAACAAAGACAGCTTTTTCCATCGATCGATCAAATTGTGGAAGTAGGCGGACTTTACATCTCTAGGCCCCGCTTTTTCCTTCGATCGATCAAATTGTGGAAGTAGGCGGACTTTAAATCTCTAGGTCACCGTTTGTTCGGAATCACTTGGATGAACTGAAGGAACCTTCTGATCTGCTACTCACAAGCAGAGTTTGACGTTCGTCCCATCGAATCGCGTCGCTGTCGACTACTTCGTCCGTCTCTGTCTCTGCAACCACTGCAACTCTCTCTGTTCGCCCTCCTCCACGAGGTCGTCTCAAAGCTTCATCTAATGAAACAGGCTTTGGGCACCCGTACATTTCGTAGTCTTCCACTTTCGTTTCTTGAACCACATTTATGCTGTGATCGTCATAACTCGTCGGCCACCCTTCCAAGATTTTGTCTGGAGACTCCACTGCCGCTGTTATCTTCGCAATCAACCTCTTCCGCATGTCTGATCTTGGAATACGATTTCTTTTAATCTGTCCTTATGAGGTCGGTGGTGGCTCCGGTATCAAGCAGCACCTCAACATGGGTTCCGCCTACGCAAGCATTAACGACTGCTCCGCGTGGATCGCTGACATCATGAATGATCCCAACACGCTCGATGCGCGTCCGCAAATTCTGTTTCGTTTCCAACATTGGGTCGCTCTCTCTGATCCTTGGTCTATCCACTTGTTGCTGCTCCAATATCTTCTCGCTCTGCCCTTCTCCATCATTATTTGCATCGTATCGTAACGCTGGCAAGACTGAGATCCTGTAGCTTGCGTTCGCCTTTCCGCCTGCTGTTTCTTAAATTCGGCCTGGACAAACCCTCCTTCAAACTCGCCTACTGTCCCGGCCCTTGGTAGTTTAAATTGTTCGCGCTTCTTTGGGGACATCCTTTTGCAATGTGGCCCACCTGTCCACAATTAAAACAACCACCCTGGGTCCATGGGTTGTTTCCACTCTGTCGCCCAATTGGGTTCGCAGAGTCGCGTTGCTGATTCTCTCCCCGTCGGGTGTGACTCTCTGGCTTGGGGTTACAAGGATCAACGAACCTACCTACCATTGTCGTTAAGCTCTGTATCTGGGCCATCATTTGAGCCGCCAGATCGTTCTGGCGTGATTCCTGCATCTGCATCTGCAATCTCACCTCATCATACCTCGAACTCTGGACATCAATCTGCTTAGCCAGGTTGTTCTGAGCCTTCTTCATTTGGTCCAACCTCTGGTAAGTGTGCGTCTGCAATCTCGTCAGCTCCGTCCGTATCTGTTGAGTCTCGGTAGTCAGCGTACTGTCTCCGCCAGCCTCAGTCGTCAGGTCTCGAACATTGTGCACCGACCGAACGTGATTTTGCCGTGTCCGACTCTTCATCCTGACTGTTTTGCGTGCCATATCTAGAGCCTGTGCTCGGGCCACCGCCTGGTTGAATTTCTCGAGGTCTTCTCGCAGAAGCAATTCCTGAAGCTCGAAATCACACAACCCATCAGTGAACTGTTCGCGGTTCATGTCGTCTCGGGCTTGAGCTCGCAGGTTTGTATTTGCAACTTCACCCAAGTATCGCACTCGTCTTGCAAAATCTCTCACGCCCTCGCCTTCCTCCTGCGTGAGGTTCTTGAATTCAGCCCTCGCAGCTGATTGTGTCTGAAATGGCATCATCCTCTGATCGAGTTCCGCGAGCATTCTGCCTAGCGTCGGTTCCTCAAACCCGTCAACTTCTTCTCTAAAGTGAGCTGGCATACTCGTGAACTCATCCAATGCCCAGCCTGTCAGACAAGTCGGCAGCACCATCCTGGCCTGCTCATCGTCCCATCGATTGGCGTCTGCTATCCAGGCAAAGTAATTCCTCCAGTCTCGCCAGTTCTGATAACTGCTCGAGGGTAACCGATCTGGTCGTATCGTACCAAATCCGAACACTCCCTGTTGTCGATCGAGAGCATTGGCCGCTGCCACTGCAGCCTCTGCAATCAGCTGTCTGTCTTGATCATTCATCGCCATCGCAATTGTTTCGTCGATCGTTGATCAAACGTATCGTTTCACGCAACTGTAGTCCAAAGAGCGCCCATCCAGGAGCGCCAATGTCGTCTTGGGGAATTTGACTGTATACACCCAATATATCCCTTCTATATTGTCCCCTGAGTTCCTTCCCTAAATAACAGAACCAGCAAGGGGTGAGCTATGATCCGGTATTTGGCGACAATCCCTTTGGTTGAAAGGTTGAATTCGCTGGTCGATTGATGTACTACACTGGGTTGCATCCCCTTTACTCAATTGCTCTCGACTGTTCTTTTCCTCGGAAAGAATCGCAAGAAACTGGATAGTAATTGAATTCAGAAATAAATATATAAATTGCTGAGTATAAGGGCCAATAAGTGGCCTGAATACAATTTAGTAAGTATCAATGAATTTAATCTGCGATAAGTTCCAGGAAACTGCCTCTTGCAGTTCACTTTAGAAACAATTCTAAACAACTCTTCAACTTGCTTCACAAAGCTTCACTAAAAATCTCGCGTCGAGAACTCACTTTAAAAACTTCACGAGTCACTCTCAGGACCCGTCTGATTTCTATAAGTCTCAATCTTGTTCTCTAACTAACTGAGAACCAACCGCTCGCTCTCACAGCACAATTGTTCTGCCCAGTTCGGCGGTTGTTCTTAATCGCGTATCGTTATCTTTATTTACTTTCGGTTCGGTCAGAGGCGTACCGTTCCCTATTCCTACTAACATTCGCTTAACTAGCTGCCACTCAGGACTTATCAGTTGAATCACCCATTAGGTCAGCTTTAATTAAACGTCGGGGCGGCACTTAGTTAATCAGGGCATACTGAGCAAACATTGGGTTCAACTACAAAATCAGCTCCCAATTGTATTTGAAAAATGACCCCTTGCATGATTTTATTTTAGTTCTTCCTAAATTTTTCCTTTTCCCATGAATTGGGTAGTTCTCACACAACCGGGAATTTAATTTCCGTGATACTTGAAAAGTTTCCAATATTGGTCATTTTTAATTTTATTCCCCTAAGTCCAAGGGCTGGGTAATTCCCTTCCCCGTGTCCGTTTTGATCCGAAAACACACCACAAGAATTTATTTAATATGCTAAGGCTGTTCATAAAATCTTCATCCCGATATTTCCATTTCCCCCCATAGATGTTCACAATTTTTGTCCGGGGCAGTATTTTACTTGTCTGTCGTTCTTATCGAAAGTCCAAGTGGAGTGGGTTAAGCTGACCCCAATGTTTGCTAATTACAGAAAATCACTTTCGCTCGCGTACAAAGGTCACAACTAAAAATTCTCAATTTAGGGGCCTCTCCGTACCTCCCCAGGTGGGTAGGTACCCCTTACGGGTACTTACAATGCTAGTTTACAGGTTTTCAGGGGGTTCCGGGGGTCTTGGGGTAAAAAATGCCAAATGACCTCTTAGAGGTCATCCGAGGTCATATGAGGTCAAACGCATCCAAACGTCTTATTTTCGATCGGAGATCATTCCCACTAAGTTTCATTCATATCGGACCATCCCTTCCCATATTTTCTAAAAGTTCGGGTCAATTAACACTTTTCCCTAAAAATGCCATTTTCACCCCATAGGAAGTTCCAGAGAGGATTGGGTCAATAGGGGTCCTCCTACTGGGTTGCCCCCCTTCACATTGGTACATTAAAATCACAAGTCAATTATCGCTATCAGGTGTTAATAGCCTAATTCAATTTTCAAGTGCTAATAGCTTCTGACGTAGCTGCCGGATTGGGTCCAAACTCTGATACATTATAGGTCTCCCCTCAACCTACCATCCCCCCAAGTTTCAGACTCCTAGCATTATCAGGGGTCGAGAAATAACAAAAAGTGGGTTTTGTTTACATAGGGCGTAAAACCGGAAGTAATAACCGGATGCGTTCAAAATCCCGGTGGTGAACTTTCCTCGCCTAGGGCTACAACATATTGCAATTTGAAGTCATTCTGACCATTCTTTACCGGTTTACAAAAAGTGCTAATTGCATTTTCGGAAATCATTATCACTCACCCCTCAGGGGTCCCAGGGATCTGGAAATTGGCATACCCGGCTAAAATAATCTCTATTAGTCACCCACCAGTTTTGATAAGGATCGAACCAGTGGTTTCCAATCCGGGGGGTTTCCAGATTTTGCGCGCTTTTCCATTTCTTTGCCCTAGAGATCAAATTCAAGGGAGCAGAGTCCGATTACGATTGTTTGCTCTCAAACTAAGCTTATCTATCACCTAATTTCATTGCTACAAGAACATAAAGTCGGTCTACGTTAAAATCAAGTTTCGAAATTTTCAACAATTTTCATCTTGAATTACCAATCCTACGCTCAGGTTACCAAAGCATGTAATACAGTAGAATTGGGATATGGTTATGCAAACTTTACCTAAATGTGAGTTTGTTTAGAAACTTAGTAAGACATGAGTAATACAGAAAATGCTGCAAATTGCGCAGAAATTTGGGAAAACTGTTTTTAGAGATTTTAATCCATTATAATCCAGTTTAATGTAGTTTTACTGGATTATATTGGATTATAATCGATTACGTGGTCGCAAAGTGTAATTAAAACTGATTAAATTGCAACATTTTTGACTGCGAAAATCGATTATAATCGATTTTTATTCATGGAACCTTACTGCGGGTATGGTTATCTCAGGAAAGCAAGGGATGGAATTTAAGGAACACATTTTGCCAGAAACTTCTGCGGCGCAAACAATTTTTTGACCAAACATCTCAAATGAACTATGCATTCGGCGTGCGCTTTCCCTAAAACTTATATATCTGCGCTAAAAACGCCGTCAGAAAAAAATGGAAGCTGGTTGGAGAGAAATGTTTTTTTTTTGAAAAAATGTCCACACCCTAGTAAAAACCCATAATAAATAATTGAGCTAGAACTTTAACTTTATTTAAAAGAGTTGACGACTCTTTAAATTAAGCAGTTGGTTGCTAAATTGGTTGCACAAAATTTATAAAATACAAAATAATACAAATCTCTCAAAAACTATCAGCATTTTTTTCAAAATACACTACTTAATAAAAACACAGCTCAAAACTGAGCTCAGTTGAAATTAATTACAGCGTTTAGCAACGGAACCGTCAGAATTTACTAAACAAAAACCATCTTTTTAATGTAAAATGGCGCTCGGAGTCAAAAGTTATCTTATTTTTTTGCCAATATCAATGAAGCATCATTCGACCCACAACTGCCAGGACCAAAGGTGCAATCGACAAAGAACTTCTGGTCGACCCAGTGGTCGTCTCTTGTTCCGCTTCTTCAGTTGTTGGGACTTCACTACCTCTGTCTTCAGTTTTACCGGGAGCTGTAGAAGCAACAGATGAGTCATCGGTGGGTTTTTTCGTGGAGGTTTCTGGTTGCTCCGGAGTATTTGTGTCTGTGCCGCTTTCCTGGGCCGAACCTCTTTCAGCACCCATCTGGTTCTTGCCATCTGAAAGATTAACACATATACGGCATTACGAGGCCAAATTTGTGCTCTGGATAGGCACACAATTTTCTGTCTGCATTTCCTGGATTTCAGAGACAAGGCTTTAAACATGTTAAAACTTTGTCGGAACCATCAAAGAAAACTAAATAACGAAAGAAGAACAAAGGGAGCGTCCTTGTGTTGCGGAATCCGCTTACAATTCACAAAATTCACAATTTGGCCTCGTAATGGGGCTATTGGATCTTGTGAAGTATCAACCCCCCCTCTCCTATTTTTCCAGCAAAAAGTTGCCAACCATCAAGAACTAATTCGACGGTTAAAATATGTTAATTTTGTACCTAGCAACGATTATACACCCCTCCTCTCTCCCGCCAAACGCCGCAATGTTTACGTCGGGTTGAGTCAGACAAAACAACGCAATAAAACCAAATTTTCTATGGAGCGATTGGTAAGAAGAGTTAAAGGATCTCTTCGCTTCTTTACAGTTTCCTTTCAACCGTTGAAAATCAAAAATGAGTCATACGTCAATTTGGGTTTTTCGCATTACAACCCCCGCAAATTAGAACCCAAAAATTCAAAAATTAAAATGCTAAAATTTGTTCAGTTGTTCATGCTGACATGTTATATCGCATTGGCTCTTCCAAAAACCCAAACCCCCCCCCCCCCACCTCACACGAGCTTCAATTTTTTAGAGTAACGAGTAATTTTTATGATTATGAAGACCAAATATGTTTGTCGCGGCTTTATTAGTCTGTATGTCAATTTTCATAACAATCGAACAATGTGAACAGAATGTTTATTTGTAAAACTTTGCAGGTGGGGGGAAAAGGAAAAAGAGCCATCGCATTTTAGAACATCTAAAGACATCTTAAAATGGATTCCATTAAAATCAAGGGAGGGTGGGGGGACTGGAAAAGATAGTAACTTTCTTTGAAACACTAACACTAGGCCACATAAAAAAAATTCATGTTTTTAAACCCTTAATCGTTCTAGTAAATTTATTAAACAGTTTTCTTAAGACAACAGTGTATACTGACTGAAATCCACTACGAGACATGATTTTTCAAATGATCGGTGGTACGTACCTCTTTCGTCTTCCGCGCGTAGGGCCTCCTTGATTCTGAAAATATGGTCCCATCTCGCTTTCTCAAAAGACGCTCCCACCTTTTGGACCATTGAAAAACATATAATTGCCGAAAAGAGCAAGAACATTTTCGACTGCATCTTTTTGAGAACTTAGCCAATAAAAGTTAGAGAAGTCGGCTTTTGAAATAAATTTTGAATTAGAAACTTTAAAAAAACTGATTTAGGAAAAACAAGTATGACTGATTTATAATTTCTCGCTCGTATATCTGAAAATAATTGGTTAGATTAGCGCGGGAAACAGAAAAACCCGCAAAAATGTTAAATCCTGCTGGAATATTTTTTAAACTCTGAATGAAATTCAACAACAACTAGTTCATCTAGATCATGGATCTCTCCCCATTTTAAAGCCCCCATTTTTAGGAGATATACTATCAAAATAGAGAATATGAACGAGACAAGGCGTGTGGTAGATGAGGACTTCGGTCAAAAAATGATTTTCGAGTCAAGATCTTCCGAAAAATCATTTTCCCAAAATGGTCTGTGCTACGGGGGTTTTATAACAATTTATGCTGTAAATATTTTGGCTATCTTCGATTATTTTCCCTCTCATTTCAATCTTTTCTTGTTTTTCGTTGTGTTACGTGTTTTCATGGTGAATGCGTGATGTTATGATGTAAGGTATGAAGAACAGAAGTTTTCACAATAGTTAGTTTGTTCACCATTTAAACATAAAATCAGATTACATCTAAGTTTTTACAATAGTTAGTTTTGTTCACCTTTATGACAACACAAAATCAGTTTGATGAAACTCAAAAATGGAGGAAAGTGGAAAACTGCCATACATTTGTATCAGAAACACAAACTTCGATTTATCTGAAATTTAGTTTACCTTTTTGAAATGAATTAAAATAGAAAGTAAATTTAACGATGAAGTTTAACCTTTACAACTTTTTCTTGCGCACAAACAATGTTTCAACATCCTTGTGTTGTTGTTTTACAAGAGGATGGGAAACTGGAAAAAGCCAGGGAGTCTTTCCCATAATAGCCCCAATTCGAAGCCAGGGAGTCTTTCCCATAATAGCGCTTGCAATTCGAAGTCCAAATTGTTGAAAGGGGTGCTGTAAATGAAAAAAAATGAATCAAAATCAATAATTCAATTGCACTTGCTCCAGTCCAAAATCTACTGGAAATCAACTGCAAAATAAATTTAGAAATTTTTCACCTCTTTTAGAGAAAATTTGGCGCAATTCAGAAAAAGCAACTGAATATAACACTCCTTGTTTTCATATGCACATAGAAATCAAAATCTTTAACCGTTCTTATTTTGGAGGAGTTCGGTCACAGAAACTCACAAAAACACACATACCTAGAGACTTTTTAATAAATTGGATATATTTTGAAATTGTTTGGGATTTTTTTTCTGTATAAAATTTTTCTATTTGATTTGACAAAACAAGAGTAGGGTTGTCCGTGCGGCTCGAAAATAACCTTATATTAAATTTTTGTGCTGCTCTCAAAGTTAGATTGTCAATTTGCAGCTCTTTTTTATCTAAAGAAAGAAGAGGTTGTTGGTGTAGAATTGTTGATTTTAGGCTTACTTTTTAGGTAATACGGAGACGCATCCCCGTGATTAACGCGGCTTGTCTCCCCCATTTTTGAGGCCCCCGAACATCGTAATACAAGTAGAATGCTTCCGCGCCATCCCGGCCACGATTATACCCAGCGACCTTATTTCATCGGGGACTCTTTTCGTGGTCACGATATTCGTAAATATTACACCGAGGAATTCAGCCAAATTATTCGATTTGAGAATTCCTCGGTCCAATAACGATAAACTAGGGTCGAAAGAAGGGGTAATAAAAGAATTGAAAGGGGACGGTTTTTTCCGCCGCTGTTCTCCGAGTTTTATCTGGAGCTTCGTGGAAACGACAAGTTTTAAGTGAGTAGTTAATGTAAGAAAACCAGAAATCAACTCGATTCGGGGCGGATTCACTCAATGATAACACGCTAGTCCATGCTTATTGACGAACGGTCCTCTGCATGGACGAGGGTTTTGCCCACGGTCAAACCCAGCCGCCCGCATAACTGGCGGCGAGTCTCGAAACTAAGGTGTTTCATTGGGCCGTCATTTGGAAACACCACCCGTGGCTTTTTGCACTCTTCGCAGGCAAGGCATACGCTTCTACGTTGTTGGCGAAGAGGCTCCGGAAACTTAGACCGGAAATTGCGCTCAAGTTGGTTGCAACACATTTTGTGATCCGAATCGTTCCCGTGCAAATCTCGTTAAATGAAGATGATCCCGGTACAAATACTGTAATTTAAATGAACAAAAGGAAGTTTTGCGGCAGAACGACGCCTTTTCTACCCTACCTAAATTAGGGGGATAACCTCCTTACCCTCGGACTTACCCTTGTGTAATTCAACGAAAAATTTGTAAGTTTCATACTCCATGATTTTGCATGCAGTGAATTTAAGCTAATGACAAGAACGTAGCTCGGTTTTGACGAATCAATACAATCAGTACAAATGTAACCAAAGAGTCAAGTTCAAAATAGTTCAAACCTTGAAAGAAATAGTCTCTCCTATGGCTGAAGACTCAAGTGAAAAAAAGATCCGCAACTCCCCCCCCCCCCAATGAAAACTAAGGAAGCAATTTTTATGAAACTCAAAGGACGTAAACTCGACTTCACATACAAAGCCCGCTCCTAAAAAGATTCCTTCTGAATGAAATACCTCCGGAACCCCCCTCCGCTGTTAGTGCCATCTTTTAGAGCCTTCTGTATTTGGACTGATATATATCTGCACTTAATTGCAACTAGAATTTTTTGCGACCGTGAGAGCGGACGAGACAACCTTAAGAGCGGTACCAAAAGGGAGCAAGTAACATAATGCAATACATAATAGTTGCCATCCACTTAACCCTTTCGGGATTGTAGTTAGTTGCGAATCTCGGTCACCCCGCTGAATGAATTTACTACCCAAGGGACCACTTTGCGGTGTCGTTAAGAGAGAGTGAGAAAAGAGAACGAAACTAAAGAATTAATCCCCTAAATCTACAGTTGGTGTGTCCTCTGACGACGCGTTAATTTTGAAAAATATTCGTCATTTTGAGCATTTCTTTTGAGCAAGTTTTCCAATTTTTCATAACACTAAATTTTCAAAGCTGATATACATTGTTCATTCGAACAATTTGCAGGCATCAGTATCGGAACTGTCAAAGCAGCTGCTTAATCAATCTTAGGAAGCTTCAACTGATTTGGAGAAAATTAAGATTCTAGAATTTTTATTGGGTCCTATATTTAAACGTTTTCACTTTTGTCCAAAACTACCTCGGCAAATCAATCTGAGATTAAAATTTCAACCGATTAAACTTTTGGTGATATTTTTCTGGCAAAAAAGGCTAAACTCCTTTACTTTGCTATAAAAAATGCAGTAGACAAAGTTTGAATCTAATTTATGACGTTTTGATAGTTTTTGTGAATAGTTTGAACTTTTCTCAAAAACAGTTTGTTAATATTTTCTTTGCACGAATAGTTAATCTCTACTTCAGGTAAGAAATTTGCTATGGAAATGAGGAACGACCAAATTTTGACAAGTGGAATAATTTTCTGATTTATAAGAATTTCCAAAAACTACCCCTTTATTAATTGTTGATGAGCGTTCACGCAAAAAAAAACAGATTGCATGAACTTTTTCTGCATACACATCGCCACTCCCTATTTTTGAAGGGTCGAACCTACTATAGAGGTGGCATCCCTCATACTGAAGGGACCGATTGCTTAAAGTTAATTTTGGATAAATTTTAGCCAATCAGAATTGAGTATTCAAAAATTTTAAAGAACTCGCATTAATATCAATTTAAGCAAATGAAGCCAGGCCATTAGTGTTTTTAATGACCGATTGTATATTAAGCAGATAAATGAAATTAATGCCGGAACGAAGGCGGATTGGAACAATTTAATATTTCTAGGATACCGATTTACGAAAAATGGAAAAACAAAAACTAAATTTGATATATCTGCACCTTTTATATCTGCATCTATTATAATTATTTTATTATCGTTATCTGTTAAAATTGAATTCGATTTTCTGAGAAAGACATTTAGCCAATAGGAACGGTTAGCGATTTTGATTGGTTGAAAATTCTCCCTCCAGCATGAGAACCCTCCCCTGCTATAGACTTGGAAAACGTTCAATTTTTGATACTGTAACCTTTTGATTGAAAGTTTTCAAACTTCTCGAATATTATCTTAGAGAAAGTGCATGGACAAAAATTAAACTTATTATGGGATGTTTTGGCTGTTTTTTTAAAGAAATTTTTGCTTTTTTTGAAAAAAAGGCTTATGAAAGTGTGATCTTCAAGGTTCACTAAAAAATAAGCAAGTTCATCTTACCTGCTGAGAAACTAATTCTCATTTTTGTTAGAAAACTGCTCTTGACTTGGGAGAAATTTAACTTTTGAAGCTATGAATGTTTTTTTTTCAAATTGTTTTTGATTCTCGAAAACTACCAACAGAAGTCTTAAAGATTGTGGCAGCGTATAAACGTTGCTTACAGCAAATGTAATTTGATCCGGCGCAAGAGGGTTTTTAGTGAAATGAGGTTAGACTAGTTGAGATAAGTTGCAATAAAATTTCTCGTAGATCAGTTTCTCAAAAACAACTATCCCACATCTGGAGTTAACGTTTCAGAAGAAGAAAAAGTTGTGCAGTATTTTTTCAAGAACAAGCAGCCAGTTCATGGTTTTGTACGGAAATTTGACGTTTTTAGTGAAGTTTTTCCATTTCTTTTGCGAAAATTTCTCCCAAATCATTTTTTAAAGATTTAGATTCAGTTGTAAAAAAAAATTATAAAAAAGAAACTGCTCTGGACCTTTGAAGCTATGACTGTTTTTTAATGGTTTATGGGTCTCAAAAACTACCAAATGAAGTCTTAAAAAATGTGGCTGAGTGAGAATGTTGTTTGCAGCAAATGTAGAAAAAAAGTTTCAGTGGAGAAGAAATTTTGCTATATTTTAAACATAGTCAGCCAATCCATATTTTGCGCGGGGGATATTCTGAAAATTTTTCAGGTTCTTCAGAAAATTTCTCCCACATCATGCGAGAAAGATTCAGTTGAAAATAAGAAATAATTTTTTAAAACGAATCACTTGAAAAAAAAGTCTTGTAATTTTTTCAATTGTTTCTAAAACTATCACTTTCAAAATTGTTGATATGGGTTCAGCAAAAAAATAGCACATAGTTAGACAAAATAAGATTTCAAATAAGGGAAGCAAAAAAATAGCACATAGTTAGACAAAATAAGATTTCAAATGACGCGATATAACATTAAACAGCCAAACTTGGGGAATATTATTTCAAATGTACTACTCTGAGAAAAGCGTTTGAGACAGCCTTGTTATTAGGTTATTACTTTTTCTGACCATTGTCCTTTTTTTCGGCTTTTTTGGTCTCTTATGTATCAACTTCGCGAGACATAGTTAACCAGTGTCGACAAATTATGCTAAATCGTACAGGGAGCATAACTACGCCGTATAAGGAGCGTACTCCACCATACAAAGACCGTGCCGGGCCATTCTATTCCCTAATTGTTTCGATCAATTGAAAAATGGGGAGAAACTCTGTATTCCTTCGCGGTGTGTTTGAGTTATGTTTTCTTTTTTGTTTTTCTGTTCGTTTTCCACGCAAAATCAGGTACCAAGATTAATTTTAACAATGAGTCAAGTGATATGTCATATTAAAACCCTTTCAGGCGTCATTTGAACGATTTTTAAAAATTTCTAAAAATTGTCTTTTCATCGAGAAAAACAGGTTTAGAATTTTTGGTTTTTAGTCCAAACTCGAGCAAATAATGGAAGCAAGCAGGCTTACAATAGCTTATTTTTGCTTATTTCAGGCCCTAAAAACGTAGTTTAACTCAAGTAAAGTTGTTCTTGGAATCTTTTCAAAGCGCCATTTGGGAATTAAAACTTTTGGAAAAAAACGTTTGTTTTTTTTTTTGATTTTTTTTTGTTTTTTTCAGTCATTTTTCAATTTTTCCAACTTGCCGCTTTTTGCACTGACTGTCGAATTTTTTTAAATTCCAGTTTTTTGTTGAAATTTTTTTATCACAATACGCAGAAAAAAACGTAATTTGAAAAAAATATATACTTTTTTGTCACAGCATAAAAAGTTGTACCAATTCATCACCCAACATTTTTTGTTTAGCAAAAGGACATCATGAAATTGGGAATAAATTTTTGCGTCCAGATTTAAAAAAAGCCTAGTGAGCATAAACTGCTAAAGTAATTTTGTATCTTCGCGGGTAATAGAGATCCCAGTTGACAAAATGCTATTCATAAATTTTTTTATCATATGAAGTAAGCATTCCTGAACATTGTATCCGGAAATTGTATCAAAACTCTATGGCTGGTTTTATTTCACAAAATAAGCATTTAATGATTGGCATGAACTCAATGATGAAAATTTTCTGCCAGAACTGCTTACAAAATTTTAGTGCTTTGAGATTATAATTCTTATTTTAGCGGGTTGAGAAAAGTAGCTAACGATTCGGTTTCCATTAGCAAAAACAAAACATTAAATTATGCCTTAAAAGTTGCAAAAAAAACCTTTTTAAGATACTTTTTTAGATTAAATGATCGAATGAACTGTTATTTAGTTTGGGAAGAATGATAGTTTCAAAGGAATTAGTATATAAAAAACCCTGATTACTTGCAAACAAAATCATGCAAACAAAATACAATTCAAAAATCCTTTCTGCTTACTTTTTTGTAATTAAATTTAAATTGAATTCAATTAAAATATAAAAACCTCAATAATCTTTATTTAGGCTTCAACTGAAATAATGTTTTCCGTGATTCTGTTAGTATATTATCCTGTTATTTATTTTTAGCACGCCAACAGCAGACGAGCAACGGAAATTCATCTTCAGCGCCCAGAGTCGGCAGCTGTCAGAGATAGACCGATAGCCCAGGTTGAGATCCCGCTCAAAAACCGCTCAAGATATGAGCGGTTTGAGCGGTTTTTCAGCAAGATTTGAGCGGTTTGAGCGGTTTGGGCGGTTTGGGCGGTTTGGGCGGTTTTTTTGGAAAAACCGCTCAAACCGTTCAAATCTTGCTTAAAAAACCGTTCAAAAACCGCTCATTTTTTGCGGTGATTTTTGAACAGTTTTTCAAGCAAGATTTGAGCGGTTTTTGAGCGGCTTTTGAGCGGTCTTACAAAGAAAACCGATTAAAACCAACAAAAAGGCCTGGAAAGGTAATGTGACCCCGGGTTGACATCCATAAACCGGAAAAAAGCTTATTTTAAATTTCCCCACACCGAAAAAGCTTATCATACAATTGCCTGCATCAAATGTATGGAAAAATGCTAATCATACAATTTTCAAACAATTTTAAAAAACTATTGAAAAAAGATTCAATCTAGTTTCTCCGGCTATTTGAACCAAATACAACAGTCTGGTGATGAAAAATAACTACATTTGTTTTTTTTTTGAAAAAAAATGATTATCACACAATTTCCATATATGAAAATTGTATGATAACCATTTTTTTCATGAAAGGCAAGATTTTAAGAAATTGTTCAAACTTGTTTATAAACAAATTTAAATTATATAAGAGTGCTTTTGCTCAATTTGAACGCTAATTGAGCCTCAATTGAGTTTCCAAAAAATGCTTATCTTACAGTTTCCATATATAAAAAAATGCTTATCGTACAATTTCCATATATGAAAAAATGCTTGTCTTACAATTTCCATTTATGATAAAATGCTTATACTACAATTTCCATTTATGAAAAAATGTTTATCCTACAATTTTCATATATGAAAAAATGTTTTTTCTACAATTTCTTTATATGAAAAAAACGCTTATCCTAGTGTTTTTTTACAATTTTCTGAGTCTATGAAACTGTAAAAAATTGTAGGACAAGCAATTTTTCATTCATGGAAATTGTAGGATAAGCATTTTTGGTCAACCCACGCTAAGATGCAGTTGAAATACTATCTACAATTTAAAAAAAGTGCTTAACCATTCTTAAATCAAGCAAAAATTTTTTCGATGTCTTGACCAAAAACATTGTGAGCGACTTTTTTCAAATGCTCGAGCAAAACAACCACTGGAAAATATGTAAGATTTGAGCGGTTTTTGAGCGGCTTTTGAGCGGTCTTACAAAGAAAACCGATTAAAACCAACAAAAAGGCCTGGAAAGGTAATGTGACCCCGGGTTGACATCCATAAACCGGAAAAAAAGCTTATTTTAAATTTCCCCACACCGAAAAAGCTTATCATACAATTGCCTGCATCAAATGTATGGAAAAATGCTAATCATACAATTTTCAAACAATTTCAAAAAACTATTGAAAAAAGATTCAATCTAGTTTCTCCGGCTATTTGAACCAAATACAACAGTCTGGTGATGAAAAATAACTATGTTTTTTTTTTTTGACAAAAACAGTTATCATACAACTTCCATATATAATAAAGTTGTATGATAACCATTTTTTCATGAAAGGCAAGATTTTCAGAAATTGTTCAAACTTGTTTATAAAAAAATTTAAATTATTTAATAGTGTTTTTGCTCAATTTAAACGCTATTTGAGCCTCATTTGAGTTTCCAAAAAATGCTTATCTTACAGTTTCCATATATAAAAAAAAAATGCTTATCGTACAATTTCCATATATGAAAAAATGCTTGTCTTACAATTTCCATATATGAAAAAATGTTTATTCTACAATTTCCATATATGAAAAAATGTTTTTTCTACAATTTCTTTATATGAAAAAAACGCTTATCCTAGTGTTTTTTTACAATTTTCTGAGTCTATGAAACTGTAAAAAATTGTAGGACAAGCAATTTTTCATTCATGGAAATTGTAGGATAAGCATTTTTGGTCAACCCACGCTAAGATGCAGTTGAAATACTATCTACAATTTAAAAAAAGTGCTTAACCGTTCTTAAATCAAGCAAAAATTTTTTCGATGTCTTGACCAAAAACATTGTGAGCGACTTTTTTCAAATGCTCGAGCAAAACAACCACTGAAAAATATGTAAGATTTGAGCGGTTTGAGCGGTTTTTTTTAGACAATTACGCTCAAAATCTTACTTCAAAATGAGCGGTTTGAGCGGTTTTTGAACGGTTCATCTAAAAAAACCGCTCAAAAACCGCGCAAGATTTGAGCGGTTTGAGCGGTTTTTCAGACAATTACGCTCAAAATCTTGCTTCAAAATGAGCGGTTTGAGCGGTTTTTAACGGTTTATCTAAAAAAAAAACGCTCAAAAACCGCGCAAGATTTGAACGGTTTTGAGCGGTTTATCTAAAAAAACCGCTCAAAAACCGCGCAAGATTTGAACGGTTTTGAGTGGTTTATCTAAAAAAACCGCTCAAACCGATCAAATCTTGCTTAAAAATCTTTCAAAAACCGCTCATTTCTTGCGGTGGTTTTTGAACGGTTTTTCAAGCAAGATTTGAGCGGTCTTATAAAGAAAACCGATTGCCAACAAAAAGGCCTGGAAAGGTAATGTGACCCCGGGTTGACATCCATAAACCGAAAATGCTTATTTTAAATTTCCCCACACCGAAAAAGCTTATCATACAATTGCCTGCATCAAATGTATGGAAAAATGCTAATCATACAATTTTCATAATATTTCAAAAACCCTTTGAAAAAAGATTCAATCTAGTTTCTCCGGCTATTTGAACCAAATACAACAGTCTGGTGATGAAAAATAACTATGTTTATTTTTTTTTGAAACAAAAATGGTTATCATACAACTTCCATATATGAAAGTTGTATGATAACCATTTTTTCATGAAAGGCAAGATTTTCAGAAATTGTTCAAACTTGTTTATAAAAAAATTTAAATTATTTAATAGTGTTTTTGCTCAATTTAAACGCTACTTGAGCCTCATTTGAGTTTCCAAAACATGCTTATCTTACAGTTTCCATATATAAAAAAATGCTTATCGTACAATTTCTATATATGAAAAAATGCTTGTCTTACAATTTATGATAAAATGCTTATATTACAATTTCCATTAATGAAAAAATGTTTATCCTACAATTTCCATATATGAAAAAATGTTTTTTCTACAATTTCTATATATGAAAAAACGCTTATCCTGGAGTTTTTTTAAACAAATTTCTGAGTCTATGAAACTGTAAAAAATTGTAGGACAAGCATTTTTTCATTCATGGAAACTGTAGGATAAGCATTTTTGGTCAACACACACTAAGATGCAGTTGAAATACTATCTACAATTTAAAAAAATGGCTTAACAGTTCTTAAATCAAGCAATATTTTTTTCGATGTCTTGACCAAAAACAATATGAGCGACTTTTTTCAAATGCTCGAGCAAAATAACCACTGGAAAATATGTAAGATTTGAGCGGTTTGAGCGGTTTTTTTAGACAATTACGCTCAAAATCTTGCTTCAAAATGAGCGGTTTTTGAACGGTTTATCTATAAAAACCGCGCAAGATTTGAGCGGTTTGAGCGGTTTTTTTTTAGACAATTACTCTCAAAATTTTGCTTCAAATGAGCGGTTTGAGCGGTTTTTGAGCGGTTTTTTTAGATAAAACCGTTCAAAAACCGCTCAAACCGCTCATTTTGAAGCAAGATTTTGAGCGTAATTGTCTATAAAAACCGCTCAAACCGCTCAAATCTTGCTTCAAATTAGGTGAAAATCTCGACTCGGGAGACAGATAGAGGTCACAGGTATAGAAAGGTATAGACAGGTATAGACCTCTATAGAACAACATAGATGTCACAGATACACAACACAGAACACTTCAACAGCAGAAGAGCAACAGAAATTCATCTTCAGCACCCAGAGTAGGCAAATGACAACAAGGAGGCTCGTCTTAAGCACCTAGAGGAGGCAGCTAACAACGCAGAGATATGCCAAATTGTGCCGATTTCTACGATCAAAAGAAGGACTTTAGAAACCATAGACTTTATCAAAAAAACAGGAGGAAGCACAAATGGAACAGAAGGAATGACGCAGGGGGTGGGGCAAAACTCCAACGCCAGGAATCCTAATACACATGAGTTCGAACTATTTTTACATCCCGAGGATGCCGGAAACTTAACCCTGGGATCTAGCAATACAGTGCGTTTCAGAACTGATACTTAACCTAATGATAAAATTATCCGTTTGCAGAAAGGTAGCAGTACCGAGGAAAAAAATCAAAAAATTATAATAAAATATCCTTGCTCGGATTTGAAGAGCGTTATTGTGCAGGATGGCACAAACTCAATCTTGAAAAAAATTTGGTCATGTGAGCGAATTTACATCAAAACACAAGAAGGTATTGGACATCATTAACGAAAATTTTACGCATGAAATGACAGTTGTATACGGAATGCCTCCAATATTAAATACGATAAGGCAAATTGTAATGTAGATCTATACAATCATTACATATGTGATACCTTTAGCTCAAAACCAGGACCACAGGTGCTCAAACTTAACTAAAAGGTAAAATCAACAGTAATTGGAGTTTCCTCTATTGGGATAATATTCATTATGATTGATAAACATAGTGAACCCTTTTTAAGAAGTTGCCTTCGCTCATTTGTCTGCAAAAAATCAAATAACTCAACCAGACCTTAACTGTTCAGGGCTTCAAGAATCTATACACAATAGCTAAGCGAATTGGAACCACATTTACTCACTGACATATAAGAAATATCAAAGTCCTAAGATGATTAACAAACCATTCTATTACAATGCGCAAGGCTACTATTGTTAGAGCTAGTTGCGAATATTTCGATAATAAGTCTGGAATTTGACAATTTACTATTTCAAATTTACAATGATAGTAATCTGGTTCCTAACTAGCTTATTTTTTATGAACTGCGACAAAAAAGGCTTTTTTTTTATAAAAAAATCTTTGATTGAACGGGACGGAAAAAACTTTCTATGGGTTGCCAATAAATTAGCAAATAAGATATATCGATTGCCTCTCAAGATTACCTCATGCATGTTATTAGTACCTCTCGAGCGCAGTTTTTTATTATGATTATTATTATTATCATTTTTTGATTTATCGTTTTTATCATTCTCATTATCATTAAAAACCATCATTAGGAAGCTAACGTCTGCATGGCTCAGAAACAGACTACTTTGCTCAGCAGACATTCATCTAAATCCAAGTCCGAACATGAGTCTCCCAAAAATATTGGAAAAACTCAAAACTTATATGGGCAACAACAAAATTTTACATCTAAATAGAGAAGTCTAAATAAGAAAAGAGGCGATCTTAAAGAACTAGAACACAATTGATGATATAACACAAACTATGGATCCTCCGAGGCAAGGTTCATTAATTCAAATGACTATAACTTAGGGACACTGGATAATAATTAGCTTACCGCATTTCGTTTTGACGGATCCGCGGAGGGTAGTGAGAAACGCAGAGGCGTTGGTGTTATGATTCTCATTCGAAAAACTCTAAATTCTAAGCTTCGCAAAAATCTAAACTTACTTAATGACAAATATGACGGATTCTGGGTAGAAATTAAAACATCTAAAAATAAAAATGAAGATCTGCCTTGATAATCATCACCTATAACCCTACGAAATCTAACAAAACTGAATTTCTTGATGCACTTGCTACATCCATTGATTATGCACAAGCTTACAACCTTATTTGATACTTATGGGGGATGACCATCAAAACAATTTTGATTGTAATGAAAGAGAATCTGTGGAAATAATTCTAGCAACATAAAATTTCAACGCAAGAAAGCCATCAGGTCCACCTGATCTTCTGGCATGGCTCTGATAGACGGCTGTAATGAAATCTACCCTCACTTGACTTTTCTAATAAACGAATTTATAAAACATAATATGTTTTCTTCTCAACTCGAAAAAGATCTTGTTACCAAGACCCAGAATTAGTGAAAAAGATGACCAAGACCCAGAATAAGCAGAAAATTACAGACCAAAATCAATCACAGGCGGAATATCAAAAGTAAAAAATAAACTCTTGCATAAACAATTAAGATAATATCTATAAAACAATAAGCAATACTCAATTAGGATTTAGATCATCATACTCTGCTCTAGATGCAATACTTTTTTGAACTGAAGTCAGCCAAAGTTGCATGGACAGAAACAAATACGACGACGCCATCTTTTTATTGGATCTTTCAAAAACTTTTGATTCAATCGATCATAAGTTTCTTAAACACAAATTAAATAAACTGGGTTTCTCAGAATCGTTTATATAGTTAATCTATAACTTCATCAGCAAAAAGGAGCAAAAAACCTCGGTAAAATACACCGAATCGGACTGGGTATCACTCCGTCAAATTTTGCTTCAAGGCACAGTCTTATGTTTTTTTATTTTTCAACGACTACATAAATGATCTACACAAACAATTACCGGAGGATTCAAAAGTAGTGCAACAAGCAGAAGAAACCCTAATTTTCTGCAATCAGCAGAATATTAAAATTCCTCTTCAGCATCTGCAGAAATCTTGTCAGAATTTTTCTCAATACTTCACTAAACATTAACTAAAACTAAACAAAACTGAGCTGATTATTTTCAGCAGGAAACAGAACAAAAGTGACCAAAATAACACCTTATACAATCAGATGATAATTTTACGATAGAAAAAGGACAAGTGAAGTATCTAGGAGTTATCTTTGATCAATATCTCATATTCCAGGGCGAAGTAGAAAAATTTTTGTGAAAAATGGTGTGGGGAATTGAAACACTGCAAAAAATAAAAAATCTCTAGCAATCAAGACACGAACGTTATTAATGAACGCCTTGTTATTTAGTCGTCTACTTTACTCATCTATACTCTTGAGCGGAATAACAATTGGACAAAAAGCAGCTTAACTGGGCAATTAAGACCTGCTGCAGAAGAAAGAAGTTCGGTTTTTCATCAGATCTGAAACTGTATCACAAAATACTACCAGTACCAATATTCCTCGATTGGAAATGAGTATGTCATCTCTGGAAAATAAAACGCGATATTCTACCAGCATACAAAAAAACCAAATACAAAAACAGTTGCATTAAAGAAAAAACATGCGCCAAAAAAATATATTTTAAGGAACAATTTAATGGCCATTACCTTGAAAACTGCTTTTACAGAAGTTCAGCTTTAATCTGAAATTGAATTCAAGACCATGAACCTAAATTAATTTGCAACTGTTCAACTCTCAAAGGAGTAAAAATTAAGTTTAAAATGTTTTTATTGTTTATTTTTAAGGCAGATTCATCAGTGGCAACCTATGGAAAATTCTCTTGGAAACAATTTAAATTTCTATAGTTTATTATTGATTTATTTTTGATTTACGTCCTCATCATTTTGTTTTTGTTCAACTAAAATGCATTTTGTAAAAACTCATCAAAGTGACGCGCACAAGCGTAAAAATTTGATCTCATTTAGCAATGTAGGCGATTTTTATTTTTTTTTCAAAAGAATTACTACAATTCTCTATTTGAGGAAGATTACAAAGTGACAACCTATGGTAAACTGTCATAGAATGACCTCAAATTTTATTTGAGTTGTTCTCTAATTGCCGTGTTACTACTTCAATATTGCTATGAACTTTTGTGTAATGCTAAATTATGCTAGATTGAAATAAAACGTGAAGTTGACTTACACTTGCCTCATAAAACCCATATCAATTTGCTTATGAAATATTCTTTTTTTGTTGCAAAAGTGTTATTGACAACAACGACTTTTTTGAATTTTTTTTCAACTTTTTTTCGTTTGTTTTTAATCATAGTCATTTATTTCGATATGTACCGCAATTTATGGAAAAGTATCTTGAAAGCAATATAAATTTACAGAGTTTTTTATCTGGTTGAAGATCTGGTTAGTAAGTCGAATGGCAGTGCAGGACCTAATTTTCTGAAATCGCTTACTAAGCTGATAAACCACATTGGATATGGCAAAATATCCAAACCCCTAAGACCTTTCTCTTTCGGTGCAAAGCTTATCGCCCTCAAAAAGATAGACGGAGGGTTGAGACCGATTGCCACAGGCAACACGCTGAGACGTATCGCCTTTAATTGCGCTGGAAGCAAGGCCCTGTCCGAGCGACAATTTTTTGTCGGAAAAGTACAAGTAGGATGCGGTACCAAGCGAGGAGCAGAAATTGCCGCGCACTCGTTTCGAAACCTAAATGAGCGCGACAACAATCCAAAACGAACTGTTCTTTTAAAACTAGATTTTAAGAATACCTTTAACTTTCTAAACAGAGAAACAATGCTGATTCATTTTTTTTCAAATCGCTCCTAATTGTATAATTACACCCATTGCGCATATAGTAAACCTAATTACGTTTCTTACGGAAGCTCTGTCATAATGTCAGAAGACGGAACTCAGCAAGGTGATCCTGAAGCCCCACCCCTTTTTGCGGAAAAATTCAGACACTAGTCAAAGAGTTGGAATCGAAAATTAACATATGGTATTTAGATGATGGAAATTTAGCCGACGACTTTAAGGTAGTACTCCGGGACCTTGAAAACATTCTCGAGTGGTAACAAATTTACGACCTGAGCTTGTACACTGAGAAGTGCGAACTTTTATTTTTGGGACCGACTACGAGTACACAGTATAATTCAATTTTAACACAATTTCGAAAAATATACCCTATAGTAAAAAGAACAACAAAAGAAGAACTCCTCATTTTGGGATCTCCAATCGGCGAACTTTGCCGAAAATATTTGCTTGACGAAAAAATTAAGGAGCTTACAAATCTCGGATGTCATTGACAAACTAGACGCCCATTATGGTTTTTACCTCCTGAAAAATTGCTTTAGCATGTAAAAACTCGTATATTTTTTGCGTACGAGCCCTTGTTTTTTTGCAAAATGATTTTTTGGAACGCTACGACAAATTACTAAGAAATTCGTTATGCAAGGTCACTAATCTGAAAATGGATGATTACCAGTTATTACAAGCAGTTCTCCCGGCAGCCAAAGGAGGCTTGAACGTTTCTTCCGCTCTACTAGCTGTACCCGCCTTCTTAGCCTCAGCAGTATGAGCGAAAAATGCCTTAAGCGAAATCTTTGATTTGTAGCATATGGATGGAACCGAAGATGATGCGCTTAAACGTTGGTTTGAACTTGGAAAAATTGAAAGTGCTCCGGAAAATGAAATTCAAAAAAATTGGACAGAGTCAACATTTGACAGCGAAATTGCAGACTTGATTTTACGCTTTGAACCAACGGACGTGAAAAAATTCAACGCGTTCCAAAATAGATTTGGCTCCCAATAGTTGAAAGTCATCCCGTGCAAAAATTTAAGGTTAAAACTGTCAAACCAACAACTCAGAATTGCGATAGGACTTCGATAAGGCTCAAAAAATGCGACCGGCATAAATGCGTGCGCAGAAAAGACGTTACCGAAGATGGTTGGCATGGTCTTTCTTGCCTCAAAAGTGCAGGGAGATTCTCTAGACATTCAAACCTGAATCCCCTTATAAAGCAGAGTTTATCTTCTACTCGTATTCCGTCTGTTTTAGAATCACAATACCTCTACAGGACCGATCAGAAGCAACCAGACTGTATGACGCTCAATCCATGGGCTGTTGGTAAGCAGCTCTTGTGGGATGTAACAGTAGTAGACTCCTTAGCTCCTAAAAGGATTAGTGACGGCTCTGTCTGAAACCCTGGTACGGCTGCCGCTGAAGCGGAAGAGCAAAAAAATCACAAGTATAAAGATCTAGTAGATGATGGGTATCTTTTTCAACCGCAATTTTTTGAGATTCAGGGCTCGGCCGGCCCAAGCACAGAATTTTTTTGAGCAAGCTTTTTAAAAACCTAAGCATACGCGCTGAGGAACCAAGATCAGGCAGCTTTTTAAAACAGAGAATCTTCCTGGCAATACAGATTGCGACCGCCGCTTGCGTACTCAGAACAATAAATGACAAAATAACTTTCGACGCAATTTTTTACAAATAACACTTGTATATTGTATTTTCTCGTGTCGAGTTGCGTGTTCTTATTGAAGAAACGTAACCCGTATCGATTTCAATTGTAAAGACATCAACACTTGACATCTTCTTTTATCATTATCACTTCCATATCTAGAAAATTCCAAGGATTTTGACTGGAATACGTGATGAAGACTCCTGACTGTAACCTCGGTTACTATGATACTTTTGACCTTCTGATTACCTATTGTATGTTCAGCTTCGCCTCTGTGTAAAAGTGTTCATATGCAAAAACTCTATGTTGTATAAAACAGGTTGTCCTTCTTCGCAAATGTTTTATTCGCGTGGTTTGTGTCTGTGCTGTGAGCTTGCTTGAAGCATAAGGCTTAGAGAATGGTTCAAATAGTCACGTCAAGTCAAGTTTTTTATGATCATTAGGCAGTGCCTCTTGTGGTCATTTCAAATGTTCTATCCTATCTCGGTCGAATTCGTACCTAAAGTTCCAATCGCTTTCTAATGTTTGTCCAGTTTCCACTTGAGTTTGTCGACGGTCTTGCTTTGCGCTGTTTCCGGTGGCAGATTGTTCCAGTCGAGAGGTGCTCTTATCGTGAAGAAATTTTTTCGCATTTCTAGATTTGCTTTACGTACTACTACTTTACATGCGTTACCTCTAGAATCCCTATCATTCCGCTCGATTAGTCCCGCATAATTCCTATCATAAAAACCATAGCAGATTTAATACATTTCTAACATTGTCCCTCTTTTCCTTCTGTATTCCGGCGATGATAGATTCAGTTCTTTAAGGCGTTCGTAATAGGATAGATTTTTTATACCACTAACTAGACGCATCGCTCTTCTTTGTACGTTTTCCAAGATCTTTTGATGCTTGATCATTCTTGGGTGCCACATTAAGTTCGCAAATTCGATGTTTAAAAATACTTGTTTCGTGGCTTTAGTGAAGCTTTTCTTAGTTACTGCTATCATGCCGTTTGCCTTATTGGCGTTTTTAGTGATGTGTGTTTCGAATGTCAGTTTGTTGTTCAGACAGATACCCAGGTCTTTTTCGAGTTGCACTTCTTTAATATTTTCGCCATTGATTTTATAGTTCCTCGCCATATCAAATTTCTTGGTTCCTATTGTATTGTGAACACATTTGTCGATATTAAAAGACAAAAGACTTTGGCCAGGCCAAGTTTCTAGTGACTGTAAATCTTCATGTATGCGTGTTACATCCAATTTGTCTTCAATTTAACGGTATAATTTCGCATCGTCAGCAAATAGATATATTTTTGTCGCCATTTTGTCCGGCATTGTGTTGATGTATATTAAAAACAGTACTGGGCCGAGTACTGAACCTTGGGATATCCCCAGTTGAGGTTTACTGGCTGCCATGAGGATCTTGAATCGTTAATTAGCACTCTCTGTTGACGTCCCGAAAAAAAGCCTGTTATCCAGTTCAAGGTTCTTCCAATTACTCCATACTGTCTAAGAACTCAGATCAGTACCGAATCGAAGGCTTTCTTGAAGTCCAAGTATATCACGTCGACAATTTCATGTTTATCCATTGCCCTGGTGAAGTCATCAATTACTTTCAGGAGTTGTAAGTTCAGTAAACGTCCAGATCGAAAACCGTATTGTGCTTTTGTTATTAGTCCTTCTTCATTGAAATGATCCATTAAATGCTTTCGAACAAACTTTTCGATCAACTTGCAACATATTGGAGTTAAACTGATTGGTCTATAGTTATCTGCCATCGATTTTTTTACCTTTTTTGAGTTTTGCAGAAATGTTAGGCAACTTCCAGTCTTCGGGTAATTTGCTTGTCTCCCAAGAGGTTTGGAAAAGAATCAAAAGTGGTTTTAAGATGATTTATCGTAACTCGAATAGGACCCTAGGATCAAAATCCATCTGGTCCAGGCGACTTTGAGGTGTCTAACCGATTGAGTTCTTCTCGGATGTCATTCATTGTTAGCCCCAGATTGTCATCAATGCTGGCGGTTGGCGGAGGGCTGATCTCTCAGTTACCCGGGGTTCCTCAGTGAAAACCGATGCAAAGAAGTTTGAGAGCACTTCTGCCCTTTCGTCGTCTGTGTCGGTTAGCATACCATTTGGTTTTATTAAAGCGGGGATTGATTCTCTTGTGGCAGTTTTTTGGCGTAGGTAACTCCAGAACTTTTTCGGATTAGTTTTAACTTCTGATGATATTTGTTTTTCAGATGTGAGTGCCTCCGATCATGTGGCAGATCTAACTTCATTTCGTTTGGTTTTATATTTAGATAAAATTTTTCGCTGTTTGATAGTTTTTGAATATTTTCCAGGCTTTCTTTTTTTCTTTTATTTTCATGCGCACCGCCCTTGCTAGCGGCCGGCATTTGGTTGTCACTGCTGCGTTTTTTAATTAAAGGCACGAATTTTTCTACTAATAATTTTATGCACTTTTTCAGTTTTTGCCATGTATTTAATTGAACCGTTGCGTCAGCTAGATGGTTTCTCATCCCGTGGTAGTCTCCCTTTTTATAGTTTCTGCGGTTTTTAGCTTTCGATTTAACCCTCTTTATTGGCACATCTATCTTGACAAGGACGTGGTCCATTTTTCCGATTGGTGCCTCTAACGCGGTGTCTAGATCTTTCAAGACTATATCTCACATCACAACCTCAAGCAGTGATGCCTTGTCTCTGCCAGTAAGCCTTGTAGGCTCTTTGATATGTTGTGTTAGTAGTGCATCTTTTACTGCCTCTAAAAAGGTGAACTAAGTGCTATTTTCATCTTTTAATATACTCATGGCCTCCCAATCTATCTGTGGTAGATTTGTGTCTCCCACTATTAGTATTGAGTCATTAGACTGTGTTTCGGTCAAATTGGAGATCAAATTTTTAGGTGGTGGTTATTTTCTTTAGTGGAGTTTGGACTTCTTCACGATTCACCAAAGTTGATGATGATCCTGCCGATTTTAATTTTTAAAAACAATTTTTCACAGAAGGAAGAATTATTTGTGTTCAAGGAGTAGTCAATGTTTTCATTATTATAAACTAAATTTCCGCGACCTTGATCAGATAGGTACATATTCATTCTGATTCATATATCATATGAGTTAATTTGAGCGTTCTGGTCGAAGCCGGAAAGCAGTGACGTTTTGTCGACCCGATGTTAGGAAATATATTCAGATTCTATGTTATAGTTTTGGATTTTATGCCAGACTGGATTCCATTCTGTGCGCGAACTTTTCGGTTTGTCTTCCACTAGAGCGATGACATCAGGCTTGCATTTTTCTTGATTCATTCTCCACGGGATTTCGTGCAGTTTGTCTTGATTTAATGTGTCTATGTTTGTGTACCAGATTAATAAAGACCGGTTTGAGGCTTTTTTCCTCAGTCTCATTATTTGCAACCCCCTCACAAGGTGCACGTATTCTCCTTGTTCCTTTTCGTTCAATTTTTTGCCTTTGCTAATAATCTTCTGACTTCTTCTCGTTCCTTGAGACTCCTGTCTGGGCCAATCCGCAGGTTTTTGATTTTTTTGGCATCTTTTAATTTATTCAAGTTTTTCATTATCTCGGTTACATCTTTTTTTAATCAAAGGATACAAGCAGTGGTCTGTTTGTCGTGGCTTCATCGTTCTTCTTCCCAAGTCGGACAAAGTTTGAGGCTGTTTTGTTTCCCATTTCAACCGATGCTAGAAATGTTTCTATCAGTTGTTTGACTTCTACCTTTCTGTTATGTCTAACTTGGTGGGTACTCTCAGGTGCTTTGTAAATTATCAAGTTCTTTTTTCTCCTTTTGTCGTCTTCTTCTTCTCTTTTTTACTCTTCAGATGTTTCCATTATAATTTTTTTAGTTGCTTGAATTTCGGTTGTTGGGCCAAGTCCCATGGTTTCTGTTCAGTTTGATTCACGGCTCTTGGTCCTGCTACAAACTTGTAGAAGTCGTTCATTATGTGGTTTAGGTTCACCATTGTTTTGTCCAGATCGCTCCTTAGTGTATCCGGTTCTGGATTCTTGTCAGCTTCAATTAGAAGTTTCAACCTCGGTGAGCAGGAACTGCAACACCAGATGACTTCTGGTTGACACATGTAATCGTAGACTTGGTCAGGCATATTTATGCATGTTGTACAATAGTGTTAATGACATTTATCACACTCCATTACTTTATCATCGATGTTACCATAGATCTTTTGCACGTTTTACATTGCCAAGCGTCCATTTTACTCACAGATTCAGTACCTTTACGTCTAGTTTTTGGTTTTGGAGGCATATTAAGTTTGATTTTATCAGGCCGCTCTATGACACTTAAGTCTCACGAAGCTACCTAATGAAATCAACCTCACAAAGTTACTGGGCCGCTCTAACACACTGAAGTCTCAAGAAGCTACCCCGTAATTTCTCCTTCAAAAACACTAAGCCCTAATTTGATTGTTCCTGGGCCGCTCTAAGACAATTAAGTCCCAAGAAGCTACCCTTGTAATTTCAGAAAAAACTTCCTGCTTTTTTTTTATTTCTGCTGTTGTTTTTCTGCCTTCGCTTCGACGTTGACTGTTCCTTTGACTTCTTCGTAGCAGACTTTGACCGTTTCTTCAGAACTAATTTTTTCAAGTTATTTCTACTTCTGTAGATTGTTCTGATTAGTCTCTCTTCAAGGATCAAAGACGGGTGAATTTGCCTCGAATCTCGCAAGATTTTGTTGTTCTTTCTCTTTCTTTGGGATAACTGTAACATTCGCCCGGAAGTACATACGACGGAAAATCAAGCTAGGTTCTAAAACGACTGGCTAGCGTCTAAACACAGCTCTACATGCTTTTCACCGTCTCTGCCAAAGCCAGTTTTTTTGGTGGTTTTCCTAACATCGGATCGACAAAACGTCACTGCTTTCCGGCTTCGACCAGAATGCTCAAATTAACCTAAAAATATGCAAAAATAACGAGCTCATGGCTGGGTCTCAGTATCCTCAGACAACGAGGTCACTCTCAAAAACAGGGCTACTACTATTTATTATATTACGATTGTTTTTGTTCAGTAGATAAAAATCATCATCTCCATCGAAAATGGATCAACCCTTTCCCTCACTCCTAGCTTTTCATTCTCTGAAAATGAATCGGGATGTTAATTAAATTCAACTCAGGACATGACCAGGAAGCTAAAAGTTTATATATATCAGTTTGAGTCTTGGGCACTCCTATTTTTTTCCGGAAGGCTGGACACGCCGTCCCAACACCCTTCCTTTTTCTCGGGCTCTACGTTGTAACGATTTTAGCGGCACAATCGTTACAACTCGGAATGGTTCCTGACAAATTCCAATCACAGTTTCAACTTGTTGTCGTTTTCTCGTTGTTGTTTTCACTGCAAGTATTGTTGTTCTGTTTTGCCGTTTCAGTGTGTGCGAAATATAAAAAGGTTACGTGTCGTTCACGCTCAAATCGAAATTTTAAAAATTAGCATGTCAGTTAAACCCAATCCTTCCCGTTTCGTCTAATCGTTCAAATAACGCTGCTAATCCATTAAAACCATCAATCTTCCAGGTTAGATGTTCTTTTTCTGATCGATAAAATTTCGATTGCGAAACTGCATTTTCGTACATTTTGGTCGAAAGTCACATACTCCCCGGACAGCCCGGTCAATTTCCTCATTGATTCTCGTACTCTTCATCGAAATGGTACAGTGCCATCGAACAGAATTTACAAAATGCATAAAGTCACTTTAATCCACGTCACATCGACTCACTGCAGAATATAAATGGCATCATACTACACTTTCTTTCACCAGTCTGCACTTTTTGAGGATATACTTAAGATAAAGCATTGTTTTTAGACTTCCAATGTCTATGTCCCGATTTAGAACTTTTTCTCCTAAGTTTAAAAAGTGTAGAAACGCAGGACAGTCCTGCCAACCCACAAACTAAAATTATTGTTCTCTGCTTCTTCCCTACGGAAATTTAGTTGTTACCTGCCCTGAATATTAAAATTATTAAACTCGGTGGTTATAAGGCACAATGAAATAATCTACCCAAGCCTTTCATGTCACCACAAAGTGATCAGGCGTCCTAGTTGATTAAAAACAATCATTCAGGCTAGAATATTTTAATATATTCTTCACTCAAGCCTCTCTAATAAAATAGTAAGTGTCTATAAAGCCACTAACTAAAATCATAATGCAAATTTAAAAACGCAACAAATTCTTTAATCTTCAAAACTCAACTGAAAGTTTTCTTTTCAGTTTCAATTGCAAACTTAGTTGCTTTGTTTCTCATTTGAGGTTTTTGTCACATACAAAACAATCTTCTCTTTCGTCGCATCTTTGTTTCCTTCTTTGCTCGTCGTTTGAAAGTTCTAAAACTTCTAATTTCTTCTAATTTTTTTCTTTCTTTTTTTTCTTGTTTTTCGGACATTTGTCAATGTTCCATCTCCTCCTCCTGCGATATTGACTCCGCACTTTCAGTCTCTTTGTTTTGCAACACGTCGGTAGCTGTTCTGACGCTTTTGGAAGCAGTTCTCTAACAATTCTGCTCTTCTACTCTTTGTGTACAACAAGGTAGAGGATCAACGTTAGATTCTTTGTTTCGGCAGAAGCTGTTGTGGAGGCACAACGTCACGTTTCTTTCCAAGTATTCCTTCAACATCTCTTCTTTTTCCCTTCCGTCACATTCACTTGTCCTAGAAGTTCTCTTCACTGCGGTGGTTACTGTATTCCGATGAGTTGCAAAAGCTCGATTAAAAGCTCCTGCTCCAATGTCCAGCTGATACGCACTCTGCTGTGCTTCGACATATGTTTCTTGGCATACTCGTACAACCATGCAGTCACGTTGGCTCTAAACCATGGCATCAGTCGTCTTCTGGCCCATATTTTTTTCACTTCCATCGGAATGTTCAAAGTTTTGCACATTGTTTCAAAAAAATCTAAATATTTTAGACAATCCAATTCCTGTAACTGTTCTTTCGTCGGCGCCTCCTGTCCATTGTTCTCTTTTACATGAGCTTCCAGCCATCGTATCGCCATCATAACTCCTACTATCACTATCGCTATGGGCTGTGATGAATCTGGTAAACCCATGGAGAGCAGCTCTCCACAGTCCCAGATCAACACCAGATTACTACGCCCGGGGTACCACCATGTTTGCAGCAAGCAATGGCAGCGGAACTCATCAAGTGTTGGCATGATGCTCCTCCAATTACGTTTTCCCGAAGCTTCCAGTAGTGGTTCCATTTCCATTATCACTCGGTGGACTTCATCATTCTCATCTACTGCATTGTAATCCGTGACTGTTGATGCTTTCTGCTTTTGTCTTTCAAAGTCGCTGAAGTTTCCACTAGCGTATCCCATGAACTTCTTTCCCAGTATCGATTCCATGTCCTCTTTGGTTCTCTCCGGAACTGCTGAGAACATTTTGCACACTAACTCGTAACACAATTTTTCTGACATTTTCGCTAGTCTTATGCATTTTGGCCCTGAGAAGGCTTGATCCACGATCGTTCTCGTACTTTTCACATCCACCGCTGCAAAATGCACTGCGTATTCGCTCTTGCACATTGGAGCTAGAGTTCATCTCACTAAATATCTCGCTCCCGTTGGTCTTCGATAAGTTTCACTCTGCAGGATGTTCATTTCCGCCTCGAACGCTTCTCTCCACTTTCCAATATTTTTTCTGCTCGTACTGCAACGCTCCCGGGAATTCTTCTACACTGATGGGCGTAACCATCTCGTGCTTTTGTTCTAGATTCAATAGTGACTCTAGAGAAACAAACAGGCTGTAGAACCCTAGTGCAGTCACTAGATTCACCTCGGTTTCTCCATGGCAATCTGCAATCAGTTCCGTTTCTGTTTTCGCCTTCATCACAATGTTCCCAAACAATATCGTCAATGGCTTGTGTTGTTTCTCCAGGGTCTTTACGCAATCCAGACCTCCACAGATAGGACCTTCCAGTCCACAGGCTTCTGCCAGACAGCTACGAGGTTTGACCCAGTCCTCTGGTCCCCAGCCGGGCAACTCTAATTTGACTTCTCCGTTGCTCTTAGAGGCTGTCGTCATCAAATTATAGATGATGTTCAGGTCACGCAAGTTACAGTCTGAGTTCAGCTCCCTCTGCACGTCTTATGTCGCACGTAATATCGAATCAGCGTTGGGACTAGGACACCATGATTGTTTCATCAGTTCCCATACCACCATTAAGCTCGTTCTCAGTAGTTCGTCCGAGAATCCCAATCCAAACTCCACTCGGTTGTCCGATTTTGGCACTGAAGGTGCAGTCACGTTTTCCTACAAGACAAGTCCCAGCTTGGTCTGCTGATTAGCAGCGCTTCTTATCGTTGCAATTCTTGATGTCCAGAATCTTAGCAACACTGCTTGCTCGTAATCAAAGAAGCAATCAAGTATGTCTTCATTTAGGAAAGGGTTGTACGCCATCCCTATGATTCCGGATACGTAACTGTATGATTTCTTCCTGAGCGGTCCACAGTATTCACTGGATCTCGGCAGTGCTCCCATAGATTCTTTCGAGAGCCTCAGCTCCTTGTTTGAGAACCTCCCTATTTCGTCTATTTTATTCATCGGTTCTAGTTCCACAGTTTCTTTCATATTCACTCGCATTAGTTTGCTCTGATATATGTCCAAAAGTGCTAGCAAGAGCAAGGCTTTCGCTCGTTCATCGCCTTCTCTTAGCATCTTGACGCAAGTGTTCAATGCTGGCAGTGAAATTTGTTCCATCTTAAATCGAACGAAACAGATAGCGTCTCTCCGCTTCGCGCACGCTACTGCTGCTCCTTCTTGGGTCATCAGATCCCTCACACTCGTCGTTAAGAACACCTTTTCTCCCTTCGATATTTTCCTTTCTTCCGAATCATATTCCCCGCGAGTCAGTCCAATCATGCACCAAGCGAACCTCAGTTGTAACTCTGTTCTCACATAGGGTATTGCTATCAGTGCGTGTATCTTCGGCGTGGTTCTCATTTCTTCTTCGAAGTATCGCAACACTACTGCTCTCCATGGAAGGCTCACCAACTGCTCGATCGTTTCCGCGTGCATTTCAGACGATACCAGAGTCCCGTATGCCTTCTGCTTCAGGGTGGTGCCTTGCATCATCGTCTCCAAATAACCTTCCATGGCACTTTTGTCTTCCAGAGCCATTAAGTGTCCTCTGGCCGAATTTCTGTACTCTAACATCTCCATGTATCCACCGGCGGGTTCATCAATGGATATAGTTTCCGACACTGTCAGTCGGTTATAATCCCCTGGGACTAGCTGTCCTACGACGCTTCCCTTTCTGTAATTCATGGGAGACGGTTTGAAGTCTTTAAGGGTACTCTCTCCACATTGGCTGAGTATCTCCAATTCTATTGTCGCTCCAGTTAGAGTGCGGTCACTCTTCTTTACTTTTTAACTGGCTGATTTTATTCCTGCCATGAGAATGGGGGGCACCATCGCTACGTCAGTCAACATCCTGTCTGTGCCAGACAATCGATCATCACCCTGACCCAAGTCCATAGCTTCTTCGACGCGTTTTCTTTTAGCTGAGTTGACAGCTTTCATCGAGATTTCGGAATCCACCTTTGTTTTTCCCGTTTACCTCAATGTCATCTTGCTGCCCAGTTTCGTCTTCATTTGATTAATTCTGTCAATTACCATTTTTGATCGCATCGTTCCCTTCCGGGTTCTTGACAGATATACCACTTCTCCTTTGTCTTCATGCGGCGTCATCTTGATAGGAGAGTTTGCCTCACTTTCGTCAGTGGCCGAGTCGATCAACAACTTGCTCAATCTCACTTTAACTCGTCGAGTTTGTCAAGGACTTCTCGCATTAGTGGTCGGTTGAGACCTAGTTTTAAAATAGACTGGGTTCCGCAGCTCTGAACTACTGTCCAGACCTCTTCAATGAAGGATACTCTGTCCATTCTGCATACCGTCCTATTTTCATGGTCTCTATGATACACCTCCCACTCTTCTTCGGGCAACGTTCCCAAGAAAGGTACTCTGGCAGTGCCTTCTATTCTTCTTCTCCTTGGTGATTCCATCAAGATTTTCTGTTCTGTACTTTTAGAATTGCTCGGAGAGCTGCTCTCCGGCAAGTTCCGGTTCGTTCCCATGAACGCCGACTGGGGTTTCAGCGTGGAAGTTCCCTCGTCTGCTGGCTCAGTCGTCGCTTCCAACGTGTCCGTGCCGTTTTCAAAATCGTTGAGGAAATTGAAGTCCAGGCTGGACATCCCTCCTGTCGAAGCCTTATCGTCTTCTTTCTAGGCACGATCGGGATCCTGTTGCATGGGTTCTTCCGATCGACGGCTTCCTCCCTGCCCATCGTCTCGTCTCGTATTTTTTCCTGAACTTGAGGGGACTTGCTCTTCACTTCTTGCCCCATCAGGATTTTCTAATGGTCTAATGGTGCCTTGCATCATCGTCTCCAAATAACCTTCCATGGCACTTTTGTCTTCCAGAGCCATTAAGTGTCCTCTGGCCGAATTTCTGTACTCTAACATGGGTTCTTGCTGAGATATTCAGTATCCATTTCTAACGTCATGCTGAGATACTCAGCCAAGAGCCAAGAGTTCATTGGAGCTAGAGTTCATCTCACTAAATATCTCGCTCCCGTTGGTCTTCGATAAGTTTCACTCTGCAGGATGTTCATTTCCGCCTCGATCGCTTCTCTCCACTTTACAATGTACTTTTGCTTGGTTTGCAACAAGTCAAGTCCCAGTAACACAATTTTTCTGACATTTTCGCTAGTCTTACGCATTTCGGCACTGAGAAGGCTTGATCCACGATCGTTCTCGTACTTTTCACATCCACAGCTACAAAATGCACTGCGTATTCTCTCTTGCACATTGGAGCGAGAGTTCATCTCACTAAATATCTCCTCCCGTTGGTATTTGATAAGTTTCACTCTGCAGGATATTCATTTCCACCTCGATCGCTTCTCTCCACTTTCCAATATTACTTCTGCTCGGTTTGCAACACTCCCGGGAATTCTTCTACACTGATGGGCGTAACCATCTCTTACTTTTGTTCTAGATTCAATAGTGACTCTTATCGTTGCAATGCTTGATGTCCAGAATCTTAGCAACACTGCTTGATCGTTATCAAAGAAGCAATCGCGTATGTCTTCATTTAGGAAAGGGTTGTACGCCGTCCCTATTATTCCGGATACGTAACTGTATGATTTCTTCCTGATCGGTCCACAGTATGCACTGGATCTCGGCAGTGCTCCCATAGATTCTTTCAAGAGCCTCAGCTCCTTGTTTGAGAACCTCCTTATTTCGTCTGTTTTATTCATTGGTTCTAGTTCCACAGGTTCTTTCATCTTCACTCGCATTAGTTTGCTATGATATATGTCCAAAAGTGCTAGCAAGAGCAAGGCTTTCGCTCGTTCATCGCCTTCTCTTAGCATCTTGACGCAAGTGTTCAATGCTGGCAGTGCAATTTGTTCTACCATAAATCGAACGGAATAGAGAGCGTCTCTCCGCTTCGCGCACGCTACTGCTGCTACTTCTTGGGTCATCAGATTGTCCGATTTTAGCACTGAAGGTGCAGTCACTTTTTCCTCCAAGACAAGTCCCAGCTTGGTCTGCTGATTAGCAGCGCTTCTTATTTTTGCAATTCTTGATGTCCAGAATCTTAGCAACACTGCTTGCTCGTAATCAAAGAAGCAATCGCGTATGTCTTCATTGAGGAAAGGGTTGTACGCCATCCCTATTATTCCGGATACGTAACTGTATGATTTCTTCCTGATCGGTCCACAGTATTCACTGGATCTTGGCACTGCTCCCATAGATTCTTTCGAGAGCCTCAGATCCTTGTTTGAGAACCTCCTTATTTCGCCTATTTTATTCATCGGTTCTAGTTCCACAGAATCTTTCATAATCACTCGCATTAGTTCGATCTGATATATGTCCAAAAGTGCTTGCAAGAGCAAGGCTTTCGCTCGTTTATCGCCTTCGCATCTTGACGCAAGTGTTCAATGCTGGCAGTGAAATTTGTTCTATCATATATCGAATGAAATAGATAGCGTCTCTCCGCTTCGCGCACGCTACTGCTGCTCCTTCTTGGGTCATCAGATCCCTCACACTCGTCGTTAAGAACACCTTTTCTCCCTTCGATATTTTCCTTTCTTCCAAATCATATTCCCCGCGAGTCAGTCCAATCATGCACCAAGCGAACCTCAGTTGTAACTCTGTTCTCACATAGGGTATTGCTATCAGTGCGTGTATCTTCGGCCTGGTTCTCATTTCTTCTTCGAAGTATCGCAACACTACCGCTCTCCGTGGAAGGCTCACCAACTGCTCGATCGTTTCCGCGTGCATTTCAGACGATACCAGAGTCCCGTATGCCTTCTGCTTCAGGGTGGTGCCTTGCATCATCGTCTCCAAATAACCTTTCATGGCACTTTTGTCTTCCAGAGCCATTAAGTGTCCTCTGGCCAAATTTCTGTACTCTAACATGGGTTCTTGCTGAGATACTCAGTATCCGTTTCTAACGTCATGCTGAGATACTCAGCCAAGAGCCAAGTGTTCATTGGAGCTAGAGTTCATCTCACTAAATATCTCGCTCCCGTTGGTCTTCGATAATTTTCACTCTGCAGGATGTTCATTTCCACCTCGATCGCTTCTCTCCACTTTCCAATATACTTCTGCTCGGTTTGCAACACTCGCGGGAACACTTCTACACTGGTGGGCGTAACCATCTCATGCTTTTGTTCTAGATTCAATAGTGACTCTAGAGAAACAAACAGGCTGTAGAATCCTAGTGCAGTCACTAGATTCACCTCGGTTTCTCCATGGCAATCTGCAATCAGTTCCGTTTCTGTTTTCGCCTTCATCACAATGTTCTCAAACAATATCGTCAATTGCTAGTGTTGTTTCTCCAGGGTCTTTACGCTATCCAGACCTCCACAGATAGGACCTTCCAGTCCAAAGGCTTCTGCTAGACAGCTACCAGGTTTGACCCAGTCCTCTGGTCCCCAGCCAGGCAACTCTAATTTGACTTCTCCGTTGCTCTTAGAGGCCGTCGTCATCAAATTATAGATGATGTTCAAATCACGCAAGTTACAGTCTGAGTTCAGCTCCCTCTGCACGTCTTGTGTCGCACGTAATATCGAATCAGCGTTGGGACTAGGACACCATGATGGTTTCATCAGTTCCCATACCACCATTAAGCTCGTTCTCAGTAGTTCGTCCGAGAATCCCAATCCGAACTCCACTCGGTTGTCCGATTTTGGCACTGAAGGTGCAGTCACGTTTTCCTCTAAGACAATTCCCAGCTTGGTCCGCTGATTAGCAGCGCTTCTTATCGTTGCAATGCTTGATGTCCAGAATCTTAGCAACACTGCTTGATCGTAATCAAAGAAGCAATCGCGTATGTCTTCATTTAGGAAAGGGTTGTACGCCATACCTATGATTCCGGATACGTAACTGTATGATTTCTTCCTGATCGGTCCACAGTATTCACTGGATCTCGTCAGTGCTCCCATATATTCTTTCGAGAGCTTCAGCTCCTTGTTTGAGAACCTCCTTATTTCGTCTATTTTTTTCATCGGTTCTAGTTCCACAGGTTCTTTCATATTCACTCGCATTAGTTTGCTCTGATATATGTCCAAAAGTGCTAGCAAGAGCAAGGCTTTTGCTCGTTCATCGCCTTCTCTTAGCATCTTGACGCAAGTGTTCAATGCTGGCAGTGAAAATTGTTCTATCATAAATCGAACGAAACAGATAGCGTCTCTCCGCTTCGCGCACGCTACTGCTGCTCCTTCTTGGGTCATCAGATCCCTCACACTCGTCGTTAAGAACACCTTTTCTCCCTTCGATATTTTCCTTTCTTCCGAATCATATTCCCCGCGAGTCAGTCCAATCATGCACCAAGCGAACCTCAGTTCTAACTCTGTTCTCACATAGGGTATTGCTATCAGTGCGTGTATCTTCGGCGTGGTTCTCATTTCTTCTTCGAAGTATCGCAACACTACTGCTCTCCATGGAAGGCTCACCAACTGCTCGATCGTTTCCGCGTGCATTTCAGACGATACCAGAGTCCCGTATGCCTTCTGCTTCAGGGTGGTGCCTTGCATCATCGTCTCCAAATAACCTTCCATGGCACTTTTGTCTTCCAGAGCCATTAAGTGTCCTCTGGCCGAATTTCTGTACTCTAACATCTCCATGTATCCACCGGCGGGTTCATCAATGGATATAGTTTCCGACACTGTCAGTCGGTTATAATCCCCTGGGACTAGCTGTCCTACGACGCTTCCCTTTCTGTAATTCATGGGAGACGGTTTGAAGTCTTTAAGGGTACTCTCTCCACATTGGCTGAGTATCTCCAATTCTATTGTCGCTCCAGTTAGAGTGCGGTCACTCTTCTTTACTTTTTAACTGGCTGATTTTATTCCTGCCATGAGAATGGGGGGCACCATCGCTACGTCAGTCAACATCCTGTCTGTGCCAGACAATCGATCATCACCCTGACCCAAGTCCATAGCTTCTTCGACGCGTTTTCTTTTAGCTGAGTTGACAGCTTTCATCGAGATTTCGGAATCCACCTTTGTTTTTCCCGTTTACCTCAATGTCATCTTGCTGCCCAGTTTCGTCTTCATTTGATTAATTCTGTCAATTACCATTTTTGATCGCATCGTTCCCTTCCGGGTTCTTGACAGATATACCACTTCTCCTTTGTCTTCATGCGGCGTCATCTTGATAGGAGAGTTTGCCTCACTTTCGTCAGTGGCCGAGTCGATCAACAACTTGCTCAATCTCACTTTAACTCGTCGAGTTTGTCAAGGACTTCTCGCATTAGTGGTCGGTTGAGACCTAGTTTTAAAATAGACTGGGTTCCGCAGCTCTGAACTACTGTCCAGACCTCTTCAATGAAGGATACTCTGTCCATTCTGCATACCGTCCTATTTTCATGGTCTCTATGATACACCTCCCACTCTTCTTCGGGCAACGTTCCCAAGAAAGGTACTCTGGCAGTGCCTTCTATTCTTCTTCTCCTTGGTGATTCCATCAAGATTTTCTGTTCTGTACTTTTAGAATTGCTCGGAGAGCTGCTCTCCGGCAAGTTCCGGTTCGTTCCCATGAACGCCGACTGGGGTTTCAGCGTGGAAGTTCCCTCGTCTGCTGGCTCAGTCGTCGCTTCCAACGTGTCCGTGCCGTTTTCAAAATCGTTGAGGAAATTGAAGTCCAGGCTGGACATCCCTCCTGTCGAAGCCTTATCGTCTTCTTTCTCGGCATGATCGGGATTCTGTTGCATGGGTTCTTCCGATCGACGGCTTCCTCCCTGCCCATCGTCTCGTCTCGGATTCTTTCCTGAACTTGAGGGGCCTTGCTCTTCACTCCTTGCCCCATCAGGAATTTCGGTATAACTAGTCTACCAGCGGACTGATCTTCCTCCTCTTCATGAATTACTTTGACTTCTTCATGGCCGAAGGGTGCTAGCATGGTTCTAGTCTGTAGTGTTCCTCCCACCGTTAACTCTGGTTTTACACTCGTTGAGATTAGGGAGGCTTCTGGTAAGTCAGCCTTGCCTCTCATAATCATAGGCGCTAGATCCAGTTTCGCCCATTCCTCGTCAAACCTCCCAGGCTTCGGAGTCGCTCCATTGCTCATTCGTCTCCTTGTTGCTTCATCAGTGTAATCAAACTGCGTATACTGCAGCACTGCGACGTTTCTGCCAATGAAACACGGATCCATCATTTCAGAGAATTTCGCCATTCTCCTTTCTTTGTCTCAAAGTCTCCCATCCTAGGGATTTGCACTGCGGAGACTGCTCCGAGCAGCATCCTTCTTATCAGAGGGAATTCAGGGATTTCCTCCAGCAGTTTATTGTAATCACCCCAGCCTTTCGTCTCTTCTCTCACCTTATGGTACGCAGCCATTAGACGAGGATTTCTCGTGATTTCGCCATTCGTTTTATCATGCATCCTTAAGTTCCAGAGCTTTGGGAACACCTCGATGTGTCCTCTGTGCACTTCTCCCATACGATAACGGAAGTGATCGTCAAAGTTAATGACCGTCATCTCTGGCTCCGATATCTTTGCAAACAATAGGTCTTCGCTCATGAGCTCTCGCAGTACATGCTGCTCACACCAATTCAGCGCACTTCCGTCCACAGCTGATATGAGGTTCAGGTGCGGCACCGACCTCCTGTATGCTTCCACCTTAACATCAGGGAACGCAAACGTGACTGCAGGTCCATATATGACCGTCACGAACTCCGTGTCTCCTCTGATCAATGCTAAGGGATCGGTCCTCATAGCTAAGCTGAGATCTGTTAGCAGGGGCATACCCCAAACATGACGTCGCACGTCTTCCTCCCTCTGAATCGTTTCGTCCTCTCCTGTTCTAAAGCGATTCTGCTGCAGGAGGAACTGGATATGAGTATGTCGCAAATCTCTTATCTTATTCCAGGAATCCGTGGATCGCTTCACATCGAATTTCCTCACGTTCTTTCCGGATAGCGTGTCAAATTCATCAATCCTCCCAAGTTTCCATGCGTTATCGCGATCAACGTTAGATGTCCGTCTAGTCGCAAATTCTGCACTCTTTCGGTGAGCAGTATCGCTGGTCCTTTCACAAAGTTCTTTGCTCCAAACGTCACGAACAGGGCTTGTAATTCAACGAGCGATACTTCTACGACTGCTTGTAGGAAATCTTTTATCAGATATCGAGAAAGCGAGGGGTAATTTTTCGCCAAGAAGGACGCGGTTCATCCGGCTCCTAGCCCTTCCAGCATGCTGTCATCCGGTCAAAGCCTTCTTCTCCCTTCACATTCTGTGTCCAGAAAGCTTCCACGGTTACTTGGCACACTCTTTTCACGAACTCGTCTGACTTCTCTTCATCATTTTTGGCCAGGTTTACCTCTTTCACTAAGTAGGCATGGATTTTCCTGATCATCACTGGGCCTCGCGCGAAAGCATCCGCGCCCAATTTTGCTATCCGAGGGGTCAAGTGCAGCCACTTGTTAGCCTCTGGTTTCGTTCTCAAAACCATCGCTTCCAAGTGAGCTCTGGTCTCCTTGGAATTCTTCCTTCTCTCTCCTTCCTCCTTTTTTCACATTCCTCGGAACCATAAATCGTTTGACATCGCCACGATCACTCTATGGTCATTGTCAATTCCTGGTTTCAGTTTGAGTTGTCTCCTGAAGTTGGACAGTTCCAATCCCAGTACCTCGTCTAACACTAACATGTGTAGTGAAGGGTCCTTAAATCCTCGCATCGCATTCGAGATGTCAGACCTCACTGCAGGAAATTCAGCCCTGAGTGGCCTCAGATTCTCGATTTCTATTCCGCGATTTGTGGCAGATATGATCACATCATATTTCCCTTCCGAGAGCAAAGCCACCATCGCATTTACAAACTTCAGTCCATCCGGGAGCTGTGTATATATCGGAGACTGCAAACAAGGCTCTCGGTGTTATCTTGGTGAAGGCACTTTCTTTCAGGGTGTCTACTACTTCACCCATTGATTCGAGGATATCCTTTATAGCTGGCAATACAGCGTCTTCGGCTGTCGTAGGCTCTCTGAGTCTGCTCAGGAAACCCCTACTGTGTAGATGGTCATTCATGCCAGCAAATACGATTGTGATTGGGTTCATTTCTGTCTGTCGTTGTACCCCAATTGCCATCGACACAGACTGCATTAGGTCCAGGTCGACCGCTGCCAACATTATAACATCAGACCAAAACAGAGACTTGGAGGTATACACGAAGTCTGAGCTCGCGACTATCATGATCTTTGCCTTCCTCATTTCTGCTTTGTCATACGCAGCAAAGATGATCTCATCTTTCTTGATCGCCTTCACTCCACCGTATCTCTGAACATCACCTTCTTGATTCACTTGTTTCGGGTACGCTCTTTCATTTACGTGACCTGGGGGTGCTTTTATCTGCCTGAACATTTTTACGTGTTGTCCTATTGGTGCCCTCGTCGTCAGGAATCTTCTGGGTCTTTCTTCTCGATTTCATTCGTCGTGATTCAGCTTCACATCTTGCGATGGTCTTGTATTTACTGGACCCATTGTATTATTTGAGGGCAGTCCATCCAAGTCGTCAAATCTCAAGGCGGTTGTAGAGCTGAAGTTTATGCCAGCGCTTATCAACCAGTCCACCCCTGTTATTGAATACAGTCCGTTGACAGACAATCTCGCTCCATTCAACATCCTCATGGCATCGGATGCAAAGCTAACCGTCTGAAGGTTCATTTTCATCAGATCCTGTTTGTATGTATACCAGGGTGAAGGTATGGGTCTCGACCACATCAAAATGCTCCTGTCTGGACGTCGCTCCTCTCGGCTGGTACCCGTAGTCTCTGATCTTGTCTCTGATCTCGAGGTGCTGGCCGTCTCCACGGTCGGATTGACAGGTCCTAATCTTCGTCTTGGATGGACGGTTCTTCTCATTCGCGCTTCCCCCAATCGATCTTGTACATCTGTTTTTTGCCCTGGCTCGCTAGAGCTTTGCGGCCTGTAGGACACGACTGGGACCGTTCCCGAACGTGTTTTTAAGTTAGGGGGCACAAAGGTTGAAATTGCCGGCTCATTCGTTTCTTCCTTCTTCAGCACTCCCGTGTCAAAGAGCTCGACTTCCATTTCATCCGGTCGCTCCTGGAAGACTCGGTTCAACCAGGCTTGTCCTTCAATGCTATCAAAGTGGAACCCATCGGTGGTTAATCTGGCCTGATCCATAGCTCTCAGCTCGTGTTCAATGTCCATAAAAATCATCCGTCCAGCATTCCGACTCGCCAAGTTCCTTTTTATATTGTCACCTGATTACCCCTTCATTATGTCTTCTTCCTGTCGCTGCCAACGTTTTTGTGCTCATGGGTACAATGCAGAAGATCAGTACCGCGCACTTGAATTTATGCCAGAGAGTAGTAAATAGGCACACCATCATCGACTCCCATTGTGCCTATTTTCTTCGACCATCATCTTCCTCATCTGAGCCTCTTGAGACGTTGTTTGTCCCTACTAGGATCATTATGGTGGGGATCCACCATCCGAAATAGATAGGCTATCGTTGCACCTCCAAAGGCCATCACCGTAGTGATCCAGGAGGTCCTCAAATTCTAGAGTACTCTCACTAAGCTGTCACCCAGTATCAGATGTGATGTCCCAAGCGGCGGTTGCTGCAGGTTTACTGCTGGGCTCCAAGTGGATCGATTGAAGCAGGCTCGCGAATCCGTGTCGGGATCTCCTGTGAAGCTATACTTCAACTGGTTGTTCTTCTGCACGTCAATCACTCGGGACACTTTCTTCATCGGCATTTACCGTATCTTTCTGTCTGGGGCCTTAGAGCTCTTTGTCGGTAACGTTGTATCACTAACTCCCGTTCTCGTCATCATCTCTTGGGAGAGTTGTACTCTGCCCGTGTCATCGATTGTTCCATAGGGTGCAGTCACCCCGGAACCTGGCACATTCCTATTAGCGACCAACCGTCCAGCTGTTTCTATCAATTTTTTCACCGTTTGCTCCACGACTGGGTCACCTAGGGTGTCACTCGGGTCCGGGATTGTCACTCGACCAGCTGTGGCTGGGAGTCGCGTCTCCGTCGTTTGACTCAACTCGCAAGGCGTCAAAAGTTCCATCGGGGACTGCCCACGAGGAATATTCCTTGTAGGTATCACTTTTTCTACGGCTGTCGTCAACGCCAGCCGCTCCGATCGCTCTTTGTACTCTCGCCTCAAGCGGTCTATTTCTTCACCCTGTTTCTTATCAAAATCTTCAAATAGTCTCTTCCACATCCACATGTCTTTAGCTTCATCTGTACTGAGCATGGTCTTGGTTTTTTCGTCCACCTCCCTTCCGGTCTTCTACAGTTCTTCTACCGCTCCGTTAAGGTCTTGCATGGTTTCGTCCGTCTGAACCTCTTCTTCTACTCTCGACCACTTTGGTGGCACAGCTGCTCTCAGTTGTGAACTAGACGAGGCAGCCTCGCTGTTCATCTCTTGATGAATCTTTTTCAGACCAGCCCTAGGCTTGGTTGGCAGAGGCATCTCGCCTGGTTGGTATGTCTGGGATCTTCACAATCCAGGCTCGTTCGCCAAGTCGCTTCCTGAGAGAGCCCCGTTTCTCCACCTCATTACCTTCTTGTTCGGGCGGTCTAGTACTCCCCTTTCTCCATATGCTGCCATCAATAAGACTTCCGTGGGGTGGTCCCCACTGTTATCATGCCCCAAGATGTTTAATCAGGTGGTCAGCAACATGAATACCTCTGGGTCCTCCAGAGCGAAGTCTCGATCCATCAGCCGACGATAGATCGCATCTAACATCGGTCCCACATATGCATCTGCCAGGTCCATCAATTCTTTCAGGTTGAAATTGTCCATGTTCCTTCAGATTCGATTCTATTATCAGTTTGATGAATTGAAATCAAGTGAATAATTAAATGATCAATCAGGATCTAGAAAAGAGGTCACGAATATCACATTTGTCAGCTTTACTCCAACTTTGGATCTTTTCCTAAGATCGTCATTCGGTTATTCATGCTGACTAATTCCTTCTTACCCAGGGTCTTTATGACATAACACATAACATAACATAACACCCATATCACACACAATATACATTTAGTATGACGCCTTCCTGCATGCTACTAAAGCTCAGCCTATACTTAAATAGTGTTTCTTATGTAAGTATACTTGTATAATAGTATCAGAGAATATTACGTGTTATATCAAGAAGCATAATTACTTTCCCAGTATCTGTGACGCCACCGGAGGCAAGGCTGCTACGCCCCCTATTCCTGGTCTTTGCTTCCCAAGGATTTCTATGTTTTTATATTTTCTCTTAAAATTTGCTGCTAACGCTGTCTTAAAACTCATGTCTGCTGTGATCGCTATCGCACATGTTCTATTTGTGAGTATAAAATCGCTATCTGTCAATATTATGCTACTTGAGTATTCCCTTGGCAAGTTAAAATATGACTCAAATACTCTCCCTATGTCCGGTTTCCTAGGGTCCTCGCATGTTTCTGCTTCTATATCACCTGTCTCTCTTGCTATTCTTAATTTTTTTATTAATAATTTTTCAGTGTGGGTTAGCCCACCCCCACTCCCCGGACAAAAAATCCATTGACGTCCCCGTCGATTGCATACCGGATATTAAATCGAGGTTGGAAGCAGGAATGAGTAATTGCCTTTCCTGGGCAGCCCAGGAAGGATCATCCCTTTCGGTTTTTATGTATTTCATGCTTTCGCGATCTACCTCTTGAATCGTGACACTGGTCTCCATTGGGTCCGACGTCAATTCGTTCAGCCGTTCCAAGACACGCAGTTTCGTCAAGTCTTGTTCATAGAATTGCTGTTGCTCGTCATCGAATTCTACCTCGGGATTGGACCAGTCATCGACCCACTCCTCGTCCTGATCGTCGACTATGTCGATGACCTGTGACACAGTTATTTCTTCCAGACCCAATACTTCTTCCACTATCTCAGATCTATCCTGTCCACTGTGAAGTCATCTCCGTAAGGATTATATTTCTTCGTGAGTCTTGTCTTGTCACTCTGTCGAGTCTGTATCGTAAACGGAAAATCTGGTTCCAAATTATTGGGGACCTCCATTTGTTCGGGGTCTTGCCAGTCCTCCTCTGCGTAGGGTAAGGTTTCTTCATCTGCTTCAATCACTTCGTTGGTATCCAGGTCCAGTGGTGGACTTGATCCTTCCTCTACGACCTCATTTCCATCGTTCTTTCCCCTGGTGCCCCTCTCATTGACCTCACAGGCAGGGTCCATCATCAGATAATCCCCCTCTTCCATGTCTGCAGGTATACACCAGTCTTCTGTAGGTGGGTTGTGTGGCTTAATGTTCTCGTAGTGAGCGGCTCGGCCGGTACTCAGTCTATAAAAACGTCCCTCCTGGTGCACTTCCGTAATCATGAAGGGTCCCCTCCACATTTTAGGAGCATTTTCGTTCCTTTCGGTGGTATAACGTTTTGAAATTCCCATACATAGTCTCCTACCGAGTAAGCTTTTGGACCAGCTGCTTTTTTATCGAGTCTTTTCCTCTGCCTTGCCTGTGCCTGCTGAGTGTTCCGTCTACACAAGTCGTTTAGTTCTTGTTGACGTCTAATCACATTTTTACGTAGACTTGTGGTGATGTTTTTTTCCCCTCATACTCTGGATAAAAGAAAGTCAAGGGCAAAGACTTCTCGTGTCTGGTTAACATCATGTGTGGACTAACTCCGGTGGTGGAGTGTTGCCTGCTGTTGTAAGCTCCCATCACCTGTGGAAGATATCTGTCCCAATCCTTCATGTACTTGGAACAATGTACCCTCAGCATCGACACTAACGTTCGATCTTGCCTTTCCACTAAGCCATTCGTCTGGGGATGGCATGTCGTGGAGTGAGCTTGAGCCACCTGTGAACGTCTCATGAGCTCTTTCGTAAGTTCTCCCACGAGAGCTGATTGAAACGTCATTGGACAACCATGTCTCGCTATCCACGTATTGATTTGGTGAACGCACGTCTCTTCTGCTGTGGCAGTTATGCAGGGCACGGCCTCTGCATACTTCGTGAACTGATCTATCATGACCAAGACTTGATTGTAACCACTTTCTGTCATTCATATCTTTTGGTGATCAATCTGCACCACCTCGTTGAATTCAAATGACTCGATATACTGCAAGGGAAACCGCAATTTCCTTGGACCCTTGACCTGTTGGCATGACAGACATGCTGTTACCCACTTCTCGCATGCCTTTTTCATTCCAGGCCACTCAAAGCGTTTCAGGATTCTCTGGTATACTTTGTCGATTCCCTGATCGCCCATCTGATCATGTGACCTGAATAAAAGTTCTGTCTGATAGAGTTGCGGCAACACTATCGCATTATATTTGTACAGGACCTTGTCTTCTTCTCTTCTCTTACAAGCCACAATTTCATCCTTGTTCAGATATAACCTTCCCTCTTTCTACATAAAGTACTGTCTCAGAATGCAGTAACTATCTTCCTCCAGGTCACCTTTGTCCGGAGCTCCATTTTTGATCCACCTTTTCAGGTTGCTCGCCATGCGGTCATTTCTCTGCGCTCTTAGTAGGTCCGAGAGTCTGTATCTCGCCTTCAAGTATGTCTTCATTACTCTTATCTGACTATTTGTTTCATCTGGCTGATGCGTGTCATCTTCAATCTTAACGCACCAAATCTTCGCCAACGGTCGTGTTTCTTGTTCGAACGGTTGAAGATCAGTCCTGACTACCTCTTTTTGTGGCAACAAACTTATCGAACGTTTCGATACCGCTATTGTTTCCAAATCATCTGCTGCGTTGTCAAAGACTCTTTCACCTGGTATGAGGTAGCGATCACTTTTAGGGTCTTGATATACCTCCCTGTCCAGATCCCTTGCTCGAGTCTCCACTAGTAGTGAGTGGAACGCTAGCTCTGACAGTTCCGATCCTGAGCTCCAGTTCCTGTCTGAGTAGGTGTCGACTCCTGAATTCCGGGAACTATCATCAATTAAAGAGTCTGCAATGAAGCACGTTTCCTCCTCCGGATCAGTTCTGTGCGTCCTGTTCATCCATCTGAACTCCCCGGACAAAATTTTATCCTTCAGGCCCTGTTACTCATCAGGAACTATTTTTTCTACATCCGACTCCCCGGACAAACTTTCTTGTACCGGGTGTTGATCCTGAACTCGCCTGCATTCCTCGTCGTTCGTCTCCCCGGACAAATTATCTTGCCCTAGGTTCTATTCAACCTCCTCACCTTCCTTATCCTGGTCTTCAAAGGTATCGGTTTTCTTTTGCGTATCGTCCCCCTGTTCTTTCCGTTTGCATGATGCGCTTGTCAAGACGTTTTGGGGTATCGAGGACACTAGTTGATAAACTATAGTCCTACAATCCCTTTCATTTTCTTTGTGTTGTCGTCTCGACGGCATGATCTTCACTTTCTCGCTGACTGTCAGTGATGCCATGGCTGCTGCCCACTCGGGGCCAACTCTGGTCATATCTCTCTCCAACAATCCACTCAGCATCCGCGTCACTTAAGGTGTGACCTGCACCGTTTTATCCAATAATGAGAGGCAGTTAATGCTCATGCGAGAGAGTTCCTGCTGGACAGGGTTCGAGCGCAGCAACAGATCCAAGGGCACCGGGTCCTTCTTGGATAGAATCTTTATCTCGGCTGCCTTCTCTACAGGTAACTCAGGATGTCCTGGAAATTGATGTCCAGACTTGTCTAACCATCTCGTCAAGGGAAGCGCTTCATAAGTTTCATTGTCCAGAAACGAGAACCCTTCCTAGATTTCTGCCTGATTGGCTTGCTTCTGTTCCAATCTTTCATAGAAATCGGTCTTCTTGCTGAGGCTGTCAGCATTCTGGTGTTTATTCTGCATCCTTTGCTCGATTATCATGTGGTAGCCATCTAATCTTACTATCCATCTGCCAATATAACTCTGATCCATCGTGTAAGTCTTCAACCAAGATAGCGCTCTGTTGACCACGCGTAACTTAAAGGTAGCGCTCCCCAAGTATGCGCGGTATTTTTCCACGAATGTGACTACTGCAAACATTTCTGCTTTCGGTGCACCTTATTTCATCTCAGGGTCACTTAACATCTTGCTGCCATATGCAATGGGACGGAGAACTGTTCTTCCATTCCATTCCTGCTCCTGATGCAGTATTCTTAAGATGGCTACTACTGATGCGTCTGTGTCAAGAGCATACATGCCCTTCTCTGTAGGCATGCCTAGTACTGGCGCTTCGCACAGTTCCCGCTTTATGTTCTCGAAGGCAGCTTGTGCTTCTTCGTTCCATTCCAACTTCTTTCCTTTGTTGCGCATCAGCTCCTGCATAGGATACACCTTTTGATAGCTCTGCATATCCTTTTAAGAACTCACGGTATTAATTGGCGAATACTTGGAAGCTCATGAGTTGTGTGTCCATTCTGGGAGCCTTCCATGCCAACACAGCCTCTACTGCTTCCGGGTCCGGCCTCACACCATGCCTGTCCACCATTCTTCCTAGATACTTGATTGAATCCCTGAGGATCTCACATTTCGATGGCTTTCATTTCAATCCTGCTCTCTCCATGCAGCCAAAGACCTCATCGAGCCGATCAGTGTGGTCTTCCAGGGTGGGTATTGCTATGACCACGTCATCCACGTAACACATCACCAGGTTCCCGTAATTCTTCGTCACTCTGGTCAAAGCCTGAGCCATCAGTCTATGAAAAGTGGCTGTTGCGTTGCACAAGCCGAAGGGCATCCTCTTCCACTGGTACAACCCCAATTCACATGCGATTCTGTCTTTTCTCTGTCCTTCTTCCGCAGAGGGACCTGCCAGAAGCCAGAACCCAAGTCCAGTGTGGTGAAGTACTTGGCGTCACCAAGTTTCAAGAGGCTCTCTTGTATTCGCGGTATCGGGTACGCATCTTTTATTGTCACTGCGTTCAAGTTACGAAAGTCGCAACACAACCTAAGCTGCCCCTTCTCTTTTGCCATGACTACCCCGCAAGCCCAGGGCAATTTCGAGGGTTCTATCATGTCGTATTCGAGCAACATTTCTATTTCCGCTCGGAACGCTTCCGATTTATGTGGCGTCATTCGTCTTGTGCCTTTCCTATGGAATCTCGCTCGCCTATTTTCACTTTTAAGTTATCTCTTTCTGGCAAAACCGGTTTGTCAGATTCTAGTTCATACGACGAGGGGCGTTCCGGAAAATTCGAGCAGTTCGACAAGCCGTCGTCCGTTTCGGATTTCATTGAAAACAGTATATGAATAGATTTAAATTCATTATTTTTTTTTAATTTTATCTTTATTGGCATAATAAGGGCAGTCTTCACAATATATCTCTTCAAATTTTGTGTCTCTTTATAGTCGGTCCTCATCGGCAAAGCGTGACCAAGTTTCATTCCACGCTGGATTGAAACCGTGGTGTCCAGTGTGTTCAATAACACACTGACACACAGTCCGTTTCGAGTTACAGAGAAGCTCCGGCCTAAAATCACTGAACTTTGACTACTTGGGTTCGGTACCAAACAAACCTGTATACTATCACTTAACGAATTCAAATTTCTCATTCTGAAAATTGCTACTACAGCTTGTTCCGGCTGTAGTTTTACCTTTCTATCTAAAAAGATTGGTACCTTGTTTTCATCTGTAATTTATCTATTAATTGGTTTCTTAACATACTTCCGGTCCGGGTTTCTAATCCTTATTAGGCCGCTGTTCAAGTCAATCATCACGTCAAAATTCCTGACAAAATCTCTGCCCAAGATGAACTGGTCGGAGTCGTCCAAATTCTCTACCACCAAGAAGCTCATCCAAAGACCCCGTCCTCCCATGTGGAGGACCGTTATTGGTGTCCTTCCGGCTACGTAAGTCGCTCCTCGATTGGCTGCAGCCAGTCGAAGATTTGTCGGAATTATGGCTTCCCTCGTCAAGTCCATTCTTTCCCCAGCTTTTATCGGCAACACGCTCACTACTGCTCCTGTGTCCAGAAGCCCTGTGACTCCGATTTTCTTCCCGTTGGTGTCGAGCAGATGTGCAGTCACATCTGCTTCCTATCCAATGTGATTCGCGTCTTGCTCCATCATGGCATCATGGCCAATTCTGCGCACCTTAAGTTCTTCCTGTCCCAAATAGATCTGCTCCATTTGGTCGCTATCTGTTGTGACGTAGGTCCTAGTGTAGATACTTATCCCGTCAACGTTCAACATCACTTGATAAGGTCCATAGACTTCCACGTAATGCCCGTGGAGTTTCTTCGTTCGAGGGCCACCCGTCGTCAACAACGTTCGTACAGCCTTCGACTCAGTCTGCTTATGTGATAATCTGCTTATGTGTCTAAATGCATCATAGTGAACTCTGAAGGTTCACTTAGATTCCTGATCACCTGATGCCCCGCAACTGGAATTGTTGACTGTGTTCTGCTTCCCTGTGGCACCATCCCTAACGACTGCCCAGAGATCACATTTAGTTTCATGCTCAAACTACTTGGTGCCTTCGTTTCTTCGACTTCTGATGCCTCGAAGGCGTTCAGCCTTTCCTGAGTTTTCTCATTCTCTAGTTCGAGCTTCACCTTCTGTTCGATCTCCTTCGTCGCCAATTCCTGCTGGACTCTATTTAGAGCATCCCTCGCGCGCGGCTGCCCTATAGTCGATCTTGAAGTAATCCGCTGCAGTTACCGGTTCCGGCTCACGTATATCTTCCGTTACCGCCTGCATCTTCTTCGTTGTCAGCTCTTGCGGTTTTTCTTTTCTGCGTGCCTCCGCTTCACTCAACAGGCGAGCCTTGCTGGCTTTCACACCCGATAAAGCTTCCTCATGCCTTGGATGCTTGATGTCTGCCACAGCATCCCGGAAATAAGGACAATCCGATTTAAAATGACCTTCCAAGTTACAGAAGAAACACCGTGGGCCAAATTTCGCAATTACTCCTCTCATGAAACCTTCATGATCGACCTCTCACGCATCTTCATCCTCGAGGCTAAAGCCTATTGCATTCAAGCCCTGTTTGTAGGCTGGGCATGCCGACACAAGATGGTCCGTCGAAATGCAATTTGCACAAGAGCGCCTCTTGTCCATATTGTCCCTTGGTTTGTACCAGTTGTTTCCTTGGTTTGCTAGTCCGTTGTTAAAATTGCCGTAATTGTTTTTGTAATTTACAGATCTCGATGGAGGTTTCAGCAAAAGATATTCTTTTGACTTGAGTCTCAACTCCTCTGGTATTGGCGCATTGGTTGAGAGTGGTGTATAATGTGTCGCTAACATTGTTCGAAGCTCATCATTCTTCACACCATCATTGAATTTTGAGGCTACTGCCAGATTCGTCCTTCTGTTCGACTCATCTGCTTGATTGCGCCTTCTCAGCATCTCCAAATTGTCTAGAAACTTGTGCATTGTCTCATCTTCACGTTGCCTCCGTTTCTCGAAGCGCATCATTGCTTGGTGTCCTTGCACCCTTGAGCCAAAACGATTTAACAAGATTTAATAAATTTTTTCAGCAGTGTCCCGCTGGTATTGCTTTTTAGCCATCACACAGTTTAGGGCTGTCCCTTCTAAATTGCTGGTAAGAGCACTGCATTCTTGCCTTTCTGACAAGTCCTCTTCTTCAAAATATAGTTTCATAACCTCTATCCAGGTATCAAAACAGCCATCAGATTCGTCTTTATAGCATCTTGGTTTCTTAAAAACCCTTCACTACGTTCATTGGTTCCAGATAACCTCGTAAGAAATGTTTTCAAAGACCTGTTTAGAGGTTCAAAGGCTGTGGCCATTGATGTAGCGTCTCTTTCATGCCCCGCCTGATAATCATTGCCCCCTGATAAGGGCTCTGGATTTTCCTTCCTGTCCAAATCGCTGGGATTGTTTCTTCCTTGACTCGCATGACTCCTGTTCCTGGAATCACATCTCCCAGTCGCATATGTATCTTGCGTCGGTCGTTCGTTTGAGGTCTGTCTGTTGCCAGTTGAGCTTCCTCTGATGTTTGGGCCCCGAGTTCTATTGTCCCCTGTGGCATAGCTTGATGAACTGCCCCTTCCTCTAGTGAATCCATATGTCCTTCTCCTATTCTGTTGTTCATTGAAGCTCACCTTCGGCTCCCTGCTGGGTTCTCCCGAGTTCGATTCCCCATTTTTTGATCCACTCCTGCTGCCTAGTAGCCCGTCCAACCTATCCATGATCGCATGAGTTCGCCTCTCCGTCATCGTATCTATCTTCGTGGCAAGAGTCCCAAGAGTCTGCTCTTGCTGAATTCTCAACTTCTCCATGTCGTCTCTCAATCGTAGCTCTCTCTGCTCAGCTTCCCTCGTCATTCGCGACAGGCTCTTCGCCAAGTGTTCATTCGTTTTCTCCTTCAAGCGTTTTTCGCTTCTACTAACTTCTTGTCTGTTGCGGTTGATCTCTTCTCTCAGATTTTCTCTCTCGACGTGGACTGCCCTTTCTAGTTCACTCATTCTTAAGGACATCTGTTCATTTTTTTCTCCTATGCTGCCCACTATGTTGGCCAAGGCTTCTTCAATTGATGCTCCGTTATCCACTAATGGCGTCACCAGTGGCGGTGTCATCCGGTCGATCCCAGGTAGCTTGGTGCTGGTCGAGATTTGGGCTTTAATTCTCTGCCTCGGCGTCTTTTCTTGATCCACTTCTGGATCCGCAAGTGCGTCACATAGCCACAGGTTCTATTCTTCGAAGTTCGCATTTCCAAATTCGTCATGTTCACAAAGTCTCCTGACTGGCCTGATCCGTTTGTGGTCTTTCTTATTGTTTTTAACACACCAAATTGGTCCATGGTACCAGCCTCTCTATCGGTGTATGCGTCATTCTCCTGAGTCGAGCTATTGAGGCTGACTTGAGATCCAAAGTCATCTTGCCCGTCGTCGTCTTCTTCTTCTACATGGGTTTCTGCTTCATCGCCTGTACCCGTTCCCATGGTAAATGGAAAGAATTTTCCGAAACTATTCTTCACTCTTTCTGAAAACGATGAGGACGTTGCCGGTTTCTCCGTCTCGCCAAGCATCATGGTGTTGTCTGTGGGTGATCTTGTAGTCGCCACATTTTCAGTAGAGATGTCGGACAGTTCCGACATCTCTTCTCGGTCCAGGGTACCGGTGGAAGTGGCAAAATCTTCACCTTGTTCTACCGGAGTAGATTCACTCGCCAATTTTGTGTTTCCTCTCCCTTCCGGTCCATGTCCCTCTTGGTTCTCATCCATGGCAGGGTCCGAATGGACCTCTACATCTAACCTTGCTTTTGTCCTTCTGAGGACTTTTGACTACCGGTTTCAACAATTATGCCTGAAACTTTCTTCCCTTCGTCGGTCCGGAATCGTGTGATCCTTTCCACAAAAAGGGTCGTTCATTGCTTTTCTCTGTTTCTTTGGTATGAATTTCGTGGAGCTATATCTTAGTTTGGGTATCATTGACTTGACTAGACTCATTTTCAATTTATCACTTCTTACTGCCTATACACTCAATTCGATTGCTAGTGTCCATTTAGACTGACTACTGATAACAATAACACAACACAATAAATTCCAAAAGTTTCACTTAAATAGTGACCACGAATCCTTGTATGTTATCACAGTACAGCGTGTATTGAATTTATTCACAATAATCGATTATTAGTTGTAAGATATGAAGCTAGCACAGTTTGATGATATCAATTTATTTAAAAGATAGTGTTCTCACTACCAAATCAAAGACATATATTATTGATTTCAAACCAAAATGAAGAAAAATAAGAATAATTTTAATGAAAAACTTAATGTGTTTTGTTCTTCAGTCAGTCGCAATGTAATAGTCGAACTTGTTTCTAAAGCAAGAGCTTTCCCTGCTTGGTGCTACACCAAACAGACAAAACTTGAAGGCAGTGTTTTTCTCAAGTGGGCGTCTATTGCACCCACCGAGTCCTGTGTTACCTATCTGCCTTCGGATTGCCCGAGATAGACCTACTAAAATCCTCAGGGCAATCATTTTTCCCAAAAACGATTTGGATTTCAATCCACACAAACCAGTTACAAACTCTTTTTCAATTTAGACTTAGTGTCGGGAGTATCCGAGCTTAGACCTGTTTTGTTTTGGGCTGGTCTTTTATAAAAGGCAAGTTACCAGTGCAGTCACTGGTTCCTAGCCTGCCTCTTAATAACCTAATACCTTTCACTATTTTCTGTTTTTCTGTCTACTTAATTCTTAACAAAATAGTACTCCTCCGGATTGTCAAAAACAAGACCCCTCCGGATTGGCAAAAACAGGACCCCTCCGGATTAGCAAAAATAGTACCCCTCCGGATTGGCAAAAACAAGACCCCTCCGGATTGGCAAAAATAGTACCCCTCTGGATTGGCAAAATTAAGACCCTTCCGGATTGGCAAAATTGGGACCGCTCCGGATTGGCCACATTGGGACCCTTCCGGATTGGCAAAATTAAGACCGCTCCGGATTGGCAAAATTGGGACCCTTCCGGATTGGGACCTCTCCGGGTTTGTAAAAATAAGTTTTCAAAAACTTTTAAAATTTTCACCCGATACCCTTCCGGATACGTTCTCCGATGCTTTTATGATGTTTGAACTAGCTAGAAAGGGTGTATTTTGTTTCTCAAGACCCTTCCGGATTGAAGCAAAGCCTCTTATTTGTTAATTCACCTTAACTGTGAAGGGCCTTATCACTAGCCTAGTTTTGACTCGACTATGGTTTTCTGATTTCCTTAGCCTTCGCTTTTTGTCTAGAACAGCGTAAAATTGCCTTATTCACTCGTTACTACCCTTTGGTAGGGGTGTAAGGGCTTTCCAAAAAAGTTTTATAAAACGTGAAGGATCTACCTTCCCGAATTAGTGAGTTTGCTAAAAACAATCTTGAAAAATTTTAACGCTTAATTTTTTGAATAATTGATGTTTTTATGAGTGAGCTCACCTAATTTTTGATCTAATGGTACCAAGATCAACCAGATATGACCAGTGGTTCCAAGGTTATTAACCAAAACGTCTTTTTTCTAAAATGAAAATATTTTCTCTCTTATAGGTTCCGCCTAACGTTTTTCCCAATTGTGTTCTTTTCGACCTAAAAATTATTGATCCGAGCTCAAAAGACCTTTATTCTTCTAGTTCAATGCATAAAACTCGATCTAAAACGTTTCAGCGGGAAAAAATGCCAAAAACAATGCTATTTGGACCCTTCCGGATTGATGAATCCTCCAAATCAAACACGTTAAGTTCGATTTCAGTGTAACCCGAAAGGTTATCGGCAAACGGGTTTCAAAACCTGTCGATTCACTAATGAACGTTATCCGAACAACAACTTTTACTGTCCTAACACAAAAATTTTAAAAAAACTTCTTATTTTGTAGCGTTTCGTTTTTTCAAAAATCAAGGAAGTTCGGTTTTTGATACCCAATAAGTTCCAACCACTTCCGAACTAAACTTCACTGGTTCTACTTATTATAATAGTATAATTACGATGTAACTCACTAATTTAGCGCTTTTTTCCGTTTCAAAAAATATCGATATCTCAAAAAGCGCGATTTGTGGGGGGATCAAAATATCGCTATTTTGACCCTAAAAACCGGTATATGAGTATTAGTATAGGCTGTATAAATAATAATACTAGCAATACTATACCCCTCCGGGTTTGATCAATCTCCGAATTAAGGTGCTTCACTCGGAAATTTGCAGTTCGGTGAAGGGTCACTAAAGTGCAGTCACTGTCGAGCCCCCCACAGAAATATATTACTTTCTGTACCAAAAGGGATACAAAACTTTTAACGATACCCAACAGTCGATTGTTGTTGTCCTTGAGCCCTTTCTTGTCGGTCCTTGAACTGCTTGCCGGATCAGTCTTCTTCTCTATTCCCGAGACCCTTCCGGATCGAGCGCAAATTAGCGTTAACGTGCTTAAATACTCAAATAACCTTACAATACAAGCATCACAAATGGGCCACAAAATTGATCGTAACGATCCTGACTGATATAAATGCCTGTAACAACAATATATCTAACAACAACAAACGGGAGGTCGGATCACATCTCGTCTGGGGGGATAATTTCTACTGATTTTATACTTTTTTTACTGTTTTTGGTTTTTTCGGTTCGGGAATTTTCTGTATTATCTAGGTTAAAAAGCTATTCACGGGAATCCGGAAGGCTTCCGCGTTCCGAACTACCCTTCCGCCCCGGTGGTTAGGGGGTTGTTTTGAGCATCCGCTCGGCGCGGAATGCTCGTTAACGGTTCTGCCGGTCATGATGTTAAATTAAATTAACACCCAGTAGCGCCATAAAAACATCTATGTAACATTCGCCCGGAAGTACATATCGACGGGAAAAAAGCGGGGTTCTAAAACCACTGGCTAGCGTCTAAACACAGCTCTACATGCTTTTCACGGTCTCTTCCAAAGCCAGTTCTTTTGGTGGTTTTCCGCCCCGGTGGTTAGGGTCGACAAAACGTCACTGCTTTCCGGTTTCGACCAGAACGCTCAAATTAACTTAAAAATATGCAAAAATAGTGAGCTCATGGCTGGGTCTCAGTATCCCCAGACAAGGAGGTCACTCCTAAAACAGGGCTACTACTATTTATTATATTACTATTGTTTTTGTTCAGTAGATAAAAATCATCATCTCCATCGAAAATGGATCAACCCTTTCCCCCACTCCTAGCTTCTTATTCTCTGAAAATGAATCGGGATGTTAATTAAATATATTTATATATATCAGTTTGATCCTTGGGCCCGAGACCCCTCCGGATTCTGGAATCCGGGGAAATAGCACTCCTATTTCTTTCCAGAAGGCTGGACACGCCATCCCAACGCCCTTCCCTTTTCTCGGGCTCTACGTTGTAACGATTGTAGCGGCACAATCGTTACAACTCGGAATGGTTCCTGACAAATTCCAATCACAGTTTTAACCTGTTGTCGTTTTCTCGCTGTTGTTTTCAATGCAAATATTGTTGTTCTATTTCGCCGTTTCAATGTGTCCTTTCGCCGTTTCAGGGCAATCATTTTTCCCAAAAACGATTTGGATTTCAATCCACACAAACCAGTTACAAACTCTTTTTCAATTTAGACTTAGTGTCGGGAGTATCCGAGTTTAGACCTGTTATGTTTTGGGCTGGTCTTTTATAAAAGGTAAGTTACCAGCAAAATTGGAACCCTTCCGGATTGGCAAAATTGGGACCCCTCCGGATTGGCAAAATTGGGGCCCTTCCGGACTGGCAAAATTAAGAACCCTCCGGATTGGCAAAATTGGGACCCTTCCGGATTGGGACCTCTCCCGGTTTGTAAAAATAGCTTTTCAGAGACTTTTGAAATTTTCACGCGATACCCTTCCGGATACGTTCTCCGATGCTATTATGCTGTTTGAACTAACTAGGAAGGGTGTATTTTGTTTCTCAAGACCCTTCCGGATTGAAGCTAAGCCTCTTATTTGTTAATTCACCTTAACTGTGAAGGGCCTTATCACTAGCCTAGTTTCGACTCGACTATCGTTTTCTGGTTTCCTTAAAATTCGCTTTTCGTCTAGAACAGCGTAAAATTGCCTTTTTCAACCGTTACTACCCTTTGGTAGGGGTGTAAGGGCTTTCCAAAAAATTTTTATAAAACGTGAAGGATCTACCTTCCCGAATTAGTGAGTTTGCTAAAAACCATCTTAAAAAATTTTAACGCTTACTTTTTTGAATAATTGATGTTTTTATGAGTAAGCTCACCTAATTTCTGATCTAATGGTACCAAGATCAACCGGATCTGTCCAGTTGTTCCAAGGTTTTTAACCAAAACGTCTTTTTTCTAAAATCAAAATATTTTCTCTCTTATAGGTTCCGCCTAACTTTTTTCACAATTCTGTTCTTTTTGACCTAAAAATTTTTGATCCGAGCTCAGAAGACTTCTATGCTTCTAGTTCAATGCAAAAAACTCGATCTAAAATGTTCCAGATGAAAAAAATTGCCACAAACAATGCTATTTGGACCGTTCCGGATTGATGAATCCTCTAAATCAAACACCTTAAGTTCGATTTCACTGTAAACCGGAAAGTTATCGGCAAACGGGTTTCAAAACCTGTCGATTCACTAGTGAACGTTGTCCGAACAATAATTTTTACTGTCCTAACTCAAAAATTTCAAAAATATTTCTTATTTTGAAGCGTTTCGTTTTTTCAAAAATCAAGGAAGTTCGGTTTTTGGTACCCAATTAGTTCCAACCACTTCCGAACTAAACTTTAACGTTTCTACCTATTATAAAATTATAGTTACGATGTAACTCACTAATTTAACGCTTTTTTCCGTTTCAAAAAAAATCGATATCTCAAAAATCTCGATTTGTGGGGGGATCAAAATATCGCTATTTTGACCCTAAAAACCGGTATATGACTATTAATATAGGCTGTATAAATAATAATACTAGCAATACTATACCCCTCCGGGTTTGATCAATCTCCGAATTATGTGCTTAACTCGGAAATTCGCAAATCGGTGAAGGGTCACTAAAGTGCAGTCACTGTCGAGCCCCCCACACAGTAATATATTACTTTCTGTACCAAAAGGGATACAAAACTTTTAACGATACCCAACAGTCGATTGTTGTTGTCTCTGAGCCCCTTCTTGTCGCTCCTTGAACTGCTTGCCGGATCAGTCTTTTTCTCTTTTCCCGAGACCCTTCCAGATCGAGCGCAAATTAGCGTTAACGTGCTTAAATACTCAAATAACCTTACAGTACAAGCACCACAAATGGGCCACAAAATTGATCGTAACAATCCTGACTGATATAAATGCCTGTAACAACAATATATCTAACAACAACAAACAAGAGGGTCGGATCACATCTCGTCTGGGGGGATGATTTCTACTGATTTTATATTTTTTTTTACTGTTTTTGGTTTTTTCGGTTCGTGAAATCTGTCTTAACTAGGTTAAAAAGCTATTCACGGGAATCCGGAAGGCTTCCGCGTTCCGAACTACCCTTCCGCCCCGGTGTTTAGGGCGTTGTTTTGAGCATCCGCTCGGCGCGGAATGCTCGTTAACGGTTCTGCCGGTCATGATGTTAAAGGAGCGCCATAAAAACATCTATGTAACATTCGTCCGGAAGTACATATCGACGAAAAATAAAGCGGGTTTCTAAAACCTTTGGCTAGCGTCTAAACACAGCTCTACATGCTTTTCACCGTCTCTGCCAAAGCCAGTTCTTTTGGTGGTTTTCCTAACATCGGGTCGACAAAACGTCACTGCTTTCCGGCTTCGACCAGAACGCTCAAATTAACTCAAAAATATGCAAAAATAGTGATTTCATGGCTGGGTCTCAGTATACCCAGACAACGAGGTCACTCCTAAAAACAGGGCTATTTTATTTATTATATCACGATTGTTTTTGTTCAGTAGATAAAAATCATCATCTCCGTCGAAAATGGATCAGCCCTTTCCCTCACTCCTAGCTTCTCATTCTCTGAAAATGAATCGAGATGTTAACTAAATTCAACTCAGGACACGACCAGGAAGCTAAAAGTTTATATTTATTAGTTTGAGTCTTGGGCCCGAGACCCCTCCGGATTCTGGAATCCGGGGAAATAGCACTCCTATTTCTTTCCGGAAGGCTGGACACGCCGTCCCAACACCCTTCCCTTTTCACGGGCTCTACGTTGTAACGATTGTAGCGGCACAATCGTTACAACTCGGAATGGTTCCTGACAAATTCCAATCACAGTTTCAACCTGTTGTCATTTTCTCGTTGTTGTTTTCACTGCAACTATTGTTGTTCTGTTTCGCCGTTTCAGTGTGTGCGAAATATAAAAAGGTTACGTGTCGTTCACAATCAAATCGAAATTTTAAAAATTAGCATGTCAGTTAAAATGAACCCTTCCCGTTTCGTCTAATCGTTCAAATAACGCTGCTAATCCATCAAAACAATCAGTCTTCCAGGCTAGATGTTATTTTTCTGATCGATAAAATTTCGATTGCGAAACTAGTAGTAGTAGTAGTAGTAGTAGTAGTAGTAGTAGTAGTAGTAGGATAGGCTTTGGGATTTCTCCATGGGTTTTGAACCCTCGTTTATAAGTTCATAATTTTTCCCGGTGGGTTGCAGTTTCCACACCAGCAAAGAATTCTCCACATACACAAGTTGTTTTCTGCAAAATTTCTGTTGAAGAATTTCCAATAGGTGTTTGTTATAGATATTTTCAGGCTGTCATAATCTTGATTTTCGAAGTCCGCAATTTGGCTAAAGTAGTTGTATAGCGTATTAGAACGTATATAATAATTTTCATTTGACTTTTTCAGTCTTGTTGCATGAACAGCAATCTCACCACGGGTCTGTTCGTGATTCGTTTTTATGAATAATTGTATTCAAATCAATGTCATGTTTATTTTTTAGTAGTGAAACTAAGTACAATATGTCGTGTAATTCAAAGTACATTGAGAGTGGAAGGAGCTTTAAAAATTTCAGTCTTTCAGTATAACTCATTTTGAAGTTATTTGTAATCCAAGAAATCACTCGTTTTTGTACTCTTTCTAGTTGTCTTAATTCTGATTTGTTCGGATACCATGTTTGCGATGAATAGCTTATGATTGGTACAATGTATCCACAGTATAAGTTTAATTTTGACTTTAATGATGTTTTTTTCGAGATATTCCGTTTGATTTTGTAAAAAGCTCCCATTGCTTTTGATATGCGATTTTCAGCATTTACTGACCACGAAAGGTTGTCACACATTAAAATACCTAGGTCTTTTTGGGTCTTTGCGGTATCAACATTTGTATTAAATAGTTTAACTTCCATTTTCCCTTTGAGGTTTAACAGATTACATTTATCTTCATTCAGCGGCATTTTATTTTCTTTGCACCATTTTTCAACATTTGTCGTGTCTTTTTGCAGATGAGTTTCTTTAGTAGACAAGATCTTCATATCTTCAAAATAGCCAAAACCATCTGAATTCTCAATGCATTTGGGAAAGTCGTTAATGAATATGATAAAAAGTAGAGGGCCAAGAATTGAGCCCTGTGGTACACCGCTAGTTACTTCTTTCAAAGTTGATGAACTTTTATTGATTTTCACAAACTGCATTCTATCTGTTAGATAGTCTTGTATTATGTCTTGTATTTGAATGCCTAGACTTGTGTTCCGTAGTTTAGCGATTAGGATACTATGAGGAACTTTATCAAAGGCTTTAGAAAAATCTAGATAAAGGACTGATAGTGTTTGAACATTTTTGTCATCGTTGAGTTCAAATACTTTGCTCAAAAATTGAACCATTTGAAGTACTGCTGACCTTTAATGCCGAAAGCCGTATTGTGCGTTTTCCAAGAAAGGTTGAACTTTGGGGTATATATTATCAAAGATATTTTTTTTCGAAGACCTTCGAGGGGAGCATAAAAGGTTAATTGGGCGGTAGCACTCAACTGACACCTTGTTCTTTTCTTTAAAAATTGGGGCTATTTGACTTGTTTTCCAGTAGGTCGGGAAGAGCCGCTTGTTAATGAATGTGCGGAAGAGAAGATAGAGCAATTTTGACAGAGTTTCAGAAAAATTTTTTAGGATTATTTTACCTATACCATCAAAACCTGATGCTTTATTTGTTAAAAGATTTTTGAGAATGAAATCGATTTTGGTTTCTTCAATGTGTATTTGTGTACAGATTTCTTCTGTAGGAGAACAGTTTGTATTTCGTGCGAGAGGGTTAGGATTTGATTCCTTTTGATTTACACCGATGAAGAATTCGTTAAAAAATGTAGCTTTTTGGGTGTCATCACAAGTGGATTTTTCCTTGTAAAACATTTTTTGGGGATATTGCCCGGAACTACTTATTTCGTTCAAGTATTTTTGTATGTCACTGAATCGTCTACTGCTTGTTACTGTTTCTTCGTAAATTGCTTGATCTTCAGTCAATGCTGTTTGAAGTTTTTTTTTTCCAGTTTTTTGTGTTTTAGGAAAAGGCTTAAAGTATGTTTGTTTGAAGTGTTTAAAGTGTTTAAAGTTTGTTTTTGCCAATCAATACGCCGTTTTAATGTTTGTACTCTTTTTAGCATGTGAGACGTACTTGGTGTCACCCACGGGGGAGAGTTGATCTGCCTGATGTAACCTTGGGTACATTGTTCTTTATTTTGTCCAATAACCATGCATACCACTGACGCAGGAGCTCATTTACGTTACTGTAACATTACGGTATGAAAGGTACCGTAAGGCATTTTCGTACAATCTGGTCGAATGTCACAAACAATTTTTAACTGTGATAATGGGGATGTCCAATGTTCTCAATCTTTTGAGTATGTCTGTGGTGTTGGTTCGTTTTAAGTATACTATTGCTGCGATCCGGTGACGCAGTCCGTGGAGAGTCGAAAGCAGTAGTTCTACTGAACAAGGTTTACAACTGTTGCTGTGGTGGGGGGCCACAGTATTGTTGATCAAGTCGTGCCACAGACTAAGTTTGTTTTCCTTCTTCTGGATCGACTGGTAGTTCTTTTTTGTAGCAGGGTTGATGCTCAATCCTCATACTGATGTCTGGATGGGGAATATTTTTCGTTGGAAATTTCTAGGGGATGCGTCGATGGCCGCACGAAAAGAGCTTGCGCCAACAAAGTGCACCATAAGTCTTCAACTGCAACACCTAGAGCAGCAGGACTTTGCTGTTTTTCCGTTCAATAATGCGATTTTAGATTTAGCTCTAGGGCATATATCTGAAAATACACAGTTTGTATACGGGGAAAGGAATTCTATTTTTAAAAGTTTATCACAAATGTTACATCCTTTTGTAATACTTTGAACAAATTGAATTATATTACTGGCCGTTACAGTAAATTTTTTGCAGTAATTCTGGCTCATGTTTTGCCTGGCAAGAGGAGAGAAGTTCCTCTGTGTTCAATATTTGCTCAAATTAAACGTTTATAGCCGGAAAAAATGGCGATTAGAAACTCATACTGATGAGAATTCCGTTACCCTCAGGTTAGAATGTTGGAGTGTTTTCAAAGAGTATTTTCAGGTTAAAATGGATCGCACGAAAACATCAGTTAACAATTGATAACATGAAGTAAGCTTGCTTCAAACAGGTGTACGGCAAATAAGACGACAACCTTTTTTGTTGGGAATTTAAGACGACGCTACACACAACTATACATAATAAATTGCTTAAATTGAAACAGTTCATTTATAAAAGTTTTACCGCTCATTTGTTGTCTTTAATGTCCTGTCGTCCTATTAACGTAGCACCTTTCAAACTATCTCAAATTACATTGCGACTTTCTCCGATAGCAATGCAAACTTGAATGTTTTTTTTTTGCATAGTGAAGCGTTATGTTAATCGTTAACAATCCAGACGGCGAATCTCTAATCGAGCGGCCACAATGGTTTCAACATTTTGAACAAATTGTCTGTTATGTCAACTGAGCATGAAGATTTGCTGCAACCAGGTGCAGTAATTAAAGAGCGATGGCAAATAGTAAGTTCAATTTTTTCGATAAGATTTATATAATTTAAACCTTTAAATCTCTGCAATTTTTAGTACTGGTTTAGAAGCATAGTCCAGTTTAAATTTTAGTTTAGAAGTATGGTCAGATAAAAGTCAGACAAATCTTTTTTTTTAAAAGATAGTTTCTCAGTTTAGCCAGTGAAGTGATTTTTTTGGCAGTTGCAATTTAAAGAAAACCTTAGTGGCAAACCCAACGACGAAATGTGCAAAGTTTCCTTTTGCTTGCATCTGTTTGACGTACTACAAACATTCCATTTTAAGTGGTTCGGCGAGATCACACTTCCAAACGAGCTTTTGAATGGGACTAATCAAAATCGGCTGACCATACTTCTAAACGAGTACCCAGTTATTTTTAAGCTTCGCGTGGGTTCAAACAGTGACAATATTACAAACATTTCGGTTCTTTTTTTATAATTGAATTAATGATAACAATTTTCTCTCGAACAGTTGAATTGCATTTATAATTGACGAATTCTTGCGTTTTAGATAGAGAAGATCGGAGGTGGAGGATTCGGTGAGTTTGATATTTGGCTCTATTTGTACACTCTTCATGAGCACCGCTTAAACCCTATTTTATTCGGTTAAAAGTATGAATCGTCCTGAGGAATAGCTCGAAGTTGAACGAATTCTGATCATGAAAGAATTTTACCCCTGTTTAGGCGAAATCTACCGGGCGCTAGATGGCAACACCAAGGAAATCGTGGCGGTGAAGCTAGAGAGTGCCAAGCAGGCCAAACAAGTTCTGAAGATGGAGGTGGCAGTGCTGAAGAAACTGCAGGGAAGGGACCACGTCTGTCAGTTCATAGGTCTGTCAGTTCAAGAATTTCGCAACTACTTTTAAAAGTTCATTGAAATCACTGTGTGAATAGATTTTTTGATCATGGGTTATTTTCTAATTTTTTTTTCAACAGCAACAGAAAGAAGTGTGAAATAGGACGAATTCTGCCTAAAAAATTGGTGGAACGAAATCTGTGCCAGTGCCAGTGCTTTATGCAACCGTGTTGCAATAATTGTCCAATAACTCCCGTGTCATCTAATAATAATGAAATCTATTACTAAACGATTGTTTTTTAGGTTGTGGACGAAACGAGTTCTTCAACTACGTGTTCATGTCACTGCAAGGGAGAAATTTAGCCGACCTTCGTCGAAGTCAACCCAAAGGCTGCTTCACCACTCACACCACAATGCGACTTCTATACCAAATGACGCACGCTATAGAGAGTGTACACGACATAGGATTTCTTCACCGAGATATTAAACCGTCTAATTTTGCAATGGGCGGGTCCCCGACTAACAAGCACAAAGTGTTCATCCTGGATTTTGGTCTGGCAAGGCAGTATACAACGGCTAATGGGCAGCTGAGACAACCTAGGTATGTTAAAGGTGTTTGAACAAATGTTTGTTCAGTATGGGTCTTCAGAGTTCTTTTTCAGCGAGATGAATATTTTGCCCTTCCAGATTTCACAAAAAGTATTCCAAAAATCGACCAGTTTTTCGATCTGATTCGTTTTGCATTGATTTCATCTGCACAGTTGCTGAACATTTAAACTTTGCATATGCAGTGAAAAATTGAATAAAAAACGCGAAAATGCGGCGGGTAATTGGAAACTATATCTTGGTGTATCGAAGAATTGATTCTATTTTTTTTTGCCTTTTCTTCAGGATAGAATTTCAGTAGGCTTTCACATGCCTCCTGTATATCCTCTCCTGATTTTCATAGTTCATCAAATCATTGTTGATCTAATGCGCTTGATTGAGTATAATTATATTTACATTGGTTTTTAGGAAAAATAAGTTCTTTCTTTGATATCCAGCTTTGCTCTCTTAGGTCCACTGCGGGATTCAGAGGAACTGTGAGGTATGCCTCTATGAATGCACACAACAACAAAGAGATGGGAAGACACGATGACTTGTGGTCTCTATTCTACATGATTGTCGAGTTCGTCACAGGTGCGGCTTTGGTGTACTGGCTTAGGAGTACTAGCTTAGAGCACCTTTAGCTTAGAGCACGAAGCTGCTAATTCGTTTAATTTTGAGATCCGAGACACAATGTATTTCAAACGACAGCTTAAAGTTCCGTAAAGTAAAATTTAAGTACTTTAGGGAATTCTAGAATGAAAAAAAAGTGGTTACTTCCACTGAAAGTCGTTATAAAAGTCGTTTGAATTTAAAGCATTTTTGTTTTCAGTAAAGTTTTGTTTTCATTTTTTGTAAAAGTTGGAGTGATGGTTAAGGTGTTTTTGAACTTTTCTATTCCGACGCGCTAAAGTTCTTCAATTCAAGTAACTTTAATTCAAATTAAGCGCTGGATTGTTTTGAAATTGTTTCAGGTTCCCTTCCATGGCGTAAGTTCAAACAGAAGGAGCAGGTGGGAAAGGAGAAGGAAAAGTATGACCACAAGCGGTTCCTAGAACACCTGCCACAAGAGATGACCACCTTCTACAACCACATAACACTACTCCAATACGAGACCAAACCAGACTACCAGGTGAAGAAGCACAGACTTAGGGGCGCCTGAAAACGGGCTGTAAAGTTTAATGGCGTTCGCGCAATGCGATTTCATTTTGTTTGTCAATGAACTGAATTTTACTGTGAATGGAATCTAAATTGCACACAATTGGTTATTACCCTTGTGATAATAGGTTGTCTATTATCGTTGTGTATTATCGCTAGGGTAATAGGTGTCTATTATCACGACTGAAATTCCTTTCAGTCGTGATTCGCCACTTGAGCCCTTGCAACCCGGTACTAGACTTTTTTCCATAATTAACTTTCTTACACTATAGGTGGTAGATGTAGATAGGTAGCTTTTGAAGGTAGTAGATGCAAATTTTCGCCTATGATTTTTTTCCCGACCATTTGAATCATGAGGAGGAACTTAGTATTCGGGTGTGTTTTAGTTTTTTCTTTTGTTTCCACGCAAAATCAGGTATCACAATGACTCATCGGAACGAGTCGGGTGATATACCAAGATGAAGTCCTTTCAGTCGTGATTTGAACGACATTAAAAAGTATCCAGAAAGTGTTCGCAGTAACCAGAAAAACCTTTTTCTGATATCGATTCATCTTTGACTGGTTATTTTGACGATTGCGATTAGCAAGCGTTATCAAATCGGAACATAGGCTTTTTTCGGGTTAACAACTAGATTAACAAAATACCAGTTGACTCACTAATGATGCTGCTGACTTGCTAAAATTTATGAAAATTCAAATTTAAATACCTGGTCCTTTTTACTACTCATGCTATATCTAGAACTCAAACCATTGTATGTGTAATTAGAGTTTTGACATTAATATTTTACTGATGGTTTTTCGGGTTCATGCTTGTCGACTGAAGCTCTTTTGGGGTATCGTTTCCAAATTATGTTGTCTGCTTTGCATACGCGATTTATGTAGCTTCCGTGGATCCTTTGTGGGTGTAACATGAAATTTTTTTCCGAAATGTTTTTTGACGAAAATTGCTGGCTGAGTTTTCAGCTTGTTGGATGTCGGCTTCAATTCTGTCGGCCTATTTGTTCCTTCAAACTTCAAGTATTACTTTTAAGCTAAATAGGATTTTTGCACCATTTTTTTAGAATGCCCAAATTCAATCCACTTAGACCTCTTTGAAAAACTTAATTAAATTCAAACATGAAAAAGCATTTTTTTTTGTTTTTTTTTTGTTTTGTTTTTCTACTTCCTTCTTCAATTGTAACATAGTTCGGAATTCTGTTTGCTTTTTTTAGCGTCTTAGTGCACTCATCCTGTAATTCTTGTATCGCAAGTGGTGCGAAGCTCAGCTTCTCCTCTGTGTTGAAATTTAAAAATAACTTCTCCGACCTCTTAAAAAAGTTGAAAAAAAAAATCATGAATTTTTTTTCTTTGTTGTAAAGTTTGTTCAAAACCTGATCTCGAGACGTCTTGAGAAGGATGCTGTTCTTTTTAATTCTTGTTGGGAAAGGTATTTGAAGTACCTAATTGAACCGCATTTTTCATGTTTTCAATCAATTTTTTGTCAATAGATTGTTCTTTTACTTTAAATGCTTGCTAGTCTTTTAATTTTGTAGAGCGATAACATTTATCAGCAAGAGACTCGGGTTTAGGAGGCGTTAAGTGCTATCATATCACAAGTTAACTTTAAAAATTTTTTATTCATTTTGCTCGTAATTTTTAGATACTTTTCATTGCAAAAGAACAAATTTAGTTTTTTTTAAACTATTTGTTTCCGTTCGCTTATTGTTTTTACGCCAGCGAGCAGCTAGAGTTTTAGCAATAAGCGTCTTCTTTTCTAACCTAACTCGCAAAAAAAGTATTCATTAAAAGTGTTCATTTTTGCTATAATCACGATCTGTAGCATTGGAAATTTCATAGCACCTGTTCTTGGCTTTATTTGTTGCTTGTGTTTCTTTTGGGTTGCGTCCGTGGCCGAGTGGTTGGTGCGTGAGACTCTTAGTTTTTAGGTCAAGTAGGTCGTAGGTTTACTATTTGTATTTAGTACATTTGATGCAAGTTAAACTTTTCGTTTTTGTATCTACCAAAATTGTCTGATGGCGAGAAAATGAGATGGACGACAGTGTTTTAGCCAGCATTATTCATTATGCTGCTTTTTGATAGCACGTGCTTTGACATTCGAAAATTAATAAGTTGATACAGTTGATGAATTTCAAAATTAATCAAATGAACCGAAAAAAGCTAATTGTTTCAAACAACATAACAAAAATAATAACTCGATTTCAGAAATTTTTAACTCAATATATCTTGCAATTTTTTAAAATGTATAATATATTCGTAATTTGGCTTTGTGCTTTCCATTTTATTTCATGCAAAGTTAGCGTGGATGACTTCAATTTGTTATATCCCAAACTATAATATGCAAAATTGTGTCTATTTGTGTTTGGTGCCTTGGCAATATGGTGAGACTCTAATTCTCAAAATCGCAGGTTCGAAGCGCATACGTAGCAAAGTTGTACTAATTCGAGACTTATTTCTATCTTGTCTCATTTTACTTTATAAAGCTGCTTTTTGTCGTGTTCTCGCTAGTGTTTGCGAAGCGAAGCTTCGCCGCTGTATAAAAAATCTCATGTTTTTCTGCTTTTAAAAAATCCCACGTTCGTCGTGTCTGCATAGGTTGTGTCTGCTTAGTTACCACTTGGTCATTTTTGTGCTAATCTAATGCTGCCCGTTATTCTGCCGCAGGTGAAAATATGAAATTAAAGGATATTAGTTTGGTGGCTCCGTATCGCAAGTGGTTATTGTGAGTTTCTGCTGAGTTAATTATAAGTTCATTGCATTGGAAATTTTTCTGAAAGAAATTGTGAATTAGAGGAAAAATAATCGTAACAATCTTGTAATTTACAGGGAAGTTTATATCGGTTTTGCGAAAGTACTGTGAAATTTTGACTGGAAAACATGGATGAAAGTTTGCAAGAGGCTCAAGTGTTTTTTTTTAGTTTTTTCACATTTGCGATAAGCAAGCGTTATCAAACTGGAAGAGAGACATTTTTAGGGTTAACAATGAATTCAAACTTCAATGAGTGTTCGGTAAATAGCCTGAAGGTGAAGAAAACGCCTAGTACGGCAAAGGTCGTGCGTTCGAATCTGACCAGGAACTGTTTTTTTTTCAAACTGGAAATATTCTTTGTTGCCACAACGCAGAATTGATTGTTTTTTTTTACGTACTTTTCAATGTAGTAGCTTCCGCGTTTTAAATTAATCCTGCATTTTTTAGTTTTACTATCCATGCCATGACTATATTTTGCTGTTTTTCTAGCTTAAAAACTTTAATCGACTGAATTGATTTCGACTTATATTCCAGCGGCTTAGTGACCTATTTTGGGGTCATTTCACAAGAAGCATGTTTTGTGCTTCACTCCGGATCGCACTTAATGCTAGAATTCTCAAAATATAATTTATACTTCAAAGTTTTTTATAACAACATGTATTTTCGATTTTATGAGAAATTATTTAAGTTTTGTCGGCTCAGTTGCTGCTTGTTAATTATTTCATGAGATTTAGTAAATTGCCGTCGATTCGGTTTCTAAACGTGTTTACCGCAAAAAAAAACATAATACCAGACATTTGAGTTTTTCAAGTAGGTTTTTGAATTTTTTTTGTCTTAGTGGCTTTATTTTCATGTCTGCTAGCTTTCACTGCTATTTTTTTTTGTTGTATCGCATGTGGTGCGAAGCCTCTGTGTAACTTTTTTTTCGATTTTGCCGATTTCGAAAGACCTCATTTTTTCCAACGAACCATTCAATTGAAAGTGTTTTCAGCTTCTGAAGAGCAGCTGCAAATCATATCTGGATCGCTTCTGCCTCCGAGATGAAGACCCTTACGACTGGGAGGTACCCGGATCTCCGGACTCCAGAGCCCAACAGTCAATCGAGAACCAGAAACCCAGCGGATCCGCCCTCAACCCAGATCAGAAAAGCACTGGAGTCGCTGACAACAGTTTTGGTGGTGCAGATAAGAAGATGGCTTTTACTTCATCGGGCCACGTTCCCTTGCCAACTGGGGCGACTAGCGAAAAGATCAAAATGAAACAACTTAAAGTGAAACCCTCGCCTCATTTGAACTCAGCAGGTATTGATATTGATTCACCACCAGGTCAAGATCAAAATTATCCAGAAAGTCAGGGTCAGAGCAACGTTGCAGGGGGTTCAGGCATGACAACTGGGCAAAACCAACCTCAACTTAGAGCACCGATTGTAGGATCCTCGAACGCGGGTAGCTCCGGAGGACCTTCAGGGGGTTTCTTGTTGCCAAACAAAGCTTCGATGTTGTCGAAAAGTAACAACGATGGTACTAACCAGCCTCCGAATCTGAGCACTACAGGTGTCGGAGGCATGACCTTTACACATACGAAGAAGCTGAGCCGGGGCAATGATTTAAGTGGTGGTTTATCTTTGTTAAATGTGAATAACAATAAAAGTGTGTACTACGCGGATAGTCGAATAGCGGATAAAGATACATGTGCAGTTATGGAAGTGAGGCATTCTGAAATGGAGGGAATGACTCATGCTGCTTATCTGGACGGGGAGGAAGGCAATCTTAGCCGTGATTACCTTCAAGAAGAGAAAGAAGAACAAAAAAACGATTCAATTGATGTTTCGAAACACCTGCAAGACGATGACGAGGATCCGGACTGTATCGAGAACAATGCCGGCCGTGAAAGTCTTGGAAACGGCCAAGGATCCCCGCACCTTAATGCCGATGATTTGGATAAGTCAAATGGAGTGATTTCGAATAAGTTTGCTCTTGCGGATAACGAAGATGACAATGGAAGTAACCAGTTTGTAGAGCCAGGTTTAGTCAAGATAGGAACGAATAAAGATGACATGCAGTTGACTGTGTTGACTAACAACTACGCAGATTCGAAACTGTCTCCAAACGTGCCTTACCCGAACTTCTTGAACAAAATACCCGCCACTTCGCCCCTCTCAGGTAATTCTATGTGGCGAGCAGTTTTGCAAAAGCGTGTGTTCAATTTCAATTCAAACTCATTTGCTAAACGGGCAGTAAATTACGCTCCCAGATAACAAAAAAAAACATGAATCGCGCAAAAAACAGACTTCTTGTATTAAAAATGGATTTTTCTTTCAGTATTCTCCGTGAAACAAAAAACATTAATTTATATATTAATAATAAATAGATTGAATTCCAGCAAAATCCCAAGTCTCATTACGCTTGCGATTAGCAATCGTTATCAAACTGGAATCACTGAATCATTTCTGCAGCAACCAAACATGTTCAATTTCTTAAAAATTCAATTTGAAGTACTGGGTATGAAAGGTAATAAATAGTGGACGGCTAAGGGACTACGCTCGAATCCGGTCAGCACCGTTTTTTTTAACCTAAAATTATTATCGAATTTACAGAATTTACCTACAAGTGATCGAATTTACAGAATTTATTAGAGAGGGATGGGACAAAATATTGGTTGGTCAATCATGCTTTATTGATCTCAAAAAGCATTTGATACCATAAATCATGATGTTTTTTGGCAAAATTGAACAAATACGGCTATAAAGGTCGAATTCATTGTCTTCTGAAAAGTTACTTTACAAACTGGTTTCAATTTGTTCAAACTGGAAAACAAATGTCTTCTAGGCTCACTAGGTCATGTGGAGTACCGCAAGGGTCAATTTTAGGTCCGTTTTTGTTTTAAATATATATAAATGATCTTCCGAAAATAGCAGAAAGATCTGAGGTAGTTCTATTTGCTGATGATACTACAATATGCAATGCAGAGAAAAATTATTGCGATAACTTTGATAGCCTGTTAAATAAAGTGGATAGATGGTTTAAAATGAATGGTCTCAGTGTCAATCCTCGTAAAACTCAAATAACGAAATTTGGTCGTAACTTTTCAAAAGAATACTTCGCTTTTGGTACTTCAGTTCAAATTACAAATTTGTTTTATTATTTAGGCATTTTTGTTGATAATAAACTTACTTTCAAATTTCACATTGAAAATGTGTGCAAAAAATAAACTAAACTTTGTGGCATTGTCTGGAAAGCAAGGTACATTTTTTCTAAACAGCACATGCTTCGCTTTTACAAAGCATATGTAATTCCTACAATCACTTATGCAGTTTTAATATACGGCAATACTTAACAATCTCACCTTACCGAGATAATGAAATCACAAAAAAGAATCTTGAGAGCAATTTGTTTCAAACGTAGATATGAATCAATCAAGGAAAGTATGGACGAAAACAAATGCTTACTGTTTTTGATTTATTATTTTTAGAAGTTTAAATACTTGTTTACGGAACTGCGATCGGACAAAAAAAATAGTTTTGTCTGAAATTTACTCCGAAAAAATGGACGATGTACCAGGAGCAAAGCGAAAGGCGTAATTAAAATGACGAAATTTTCTTCAACCGCTAATCAGAGATCGCTTACATTTAGAAATTTGGTCGTAACTTTTCAAAAGAATACTTCGCTTTTGGTACTTCAGTTCAAATTGCAATTGTGTGTAATTGTTTAGGCATTTTTGTTGATAATAAACTTACTTTCAAATTTCACATTGAACGTGTGTGCAAAAAATTAACTTAATTTTGTGGCATTGTCTGGAAAGCTAGGTACTTTTTTTCTAAACAGCACATGCTTCGCTTGTACAAAGCATATGTAATTCCTACAATCACTTATGGATTTCTAATATACGGCAATACTTTCCAACCTCACCTTACCGAGATAATGAAATCACAAAAAAGAATCTTGAGAGCAATTTGTTTCAAACTTATGTATGAATCAATCACGTTAAGTATAGACGAAAACAAATGCTTACTGTTTTTGATTTATTTTTTTAGAAGTTTAAATACTTTTTACGGAACTGCGATCGGACAAAAAAATAGTTTTGTCTAAGATTTACTCCGAAGAAATGGACCATGTACCAGGAGCAAAGCGAAAGGCGTAATTAAAGTGACGAAATTTTCTACTACCGCTAATCAGAGATCGCTTACAATTGGAAATGTGCAGGCTTTTAACTATTTAAAACAAAATGACTTGATACCCTTTAATATACGTGAAATGTAACAAGTTAGCTGTTTGAGATTCTCTAAACAGTTTTTTCAAATTTGAGAAAAAGACAATCAGGACCTCTATGAACTGTTTTTTAACTCCAGTCCCTAAAATAATTTGTTTGTTGTTGATGCCGGCTCTTTACTCTCCAGGATATCCTACTCGATGAGCAGTACTGCTTTTTAGCATCTCCCTCCAGGCATAACATAATGCTTTTGGCGTTGTATATGTAGCTGGTAAAGTAATTCAAATTCAAGTTATTATCAAACAATGATCGGCCTATGGGTTGTCAACTTCTGGTTTGTCGGCTTAGTTGCCACATTTTTAAAAATCTTTCTTGTGTAAGATTGTTTTTTGTAACTGAAAGTGTTTTGTGATTCTTTGATGTAATATGTTATTTTTACACTTGCGAGAGCAATTGCTTGTAATCTGGAACCAGACTTTTTTCCCGTATGCAATTTTTCTTACACATTTGTAATTGAAATTGATGTTGCTTTTTATCGAATCTTAGTAAGTTCAAGGCCTCATTGCACTTGGTCTGAAGGTAATGCTGTTGCTTTTGAAAAGTCAGAGGGATTTGAGTCCCGGTCGGAAAGTTTCTTCTTCAGTGTTTTAAGTTGAAATTCTATTTCCGGGAAAATTGATTAGTCGGGTTATAGTTTGTCGACTTGTGTTGTCGTCTCAGTTGCCACGCGACATTTTTTATTCATTCTAACCAATTTTCACAATAGCCTCACTTGTCATTGATTAACTCCTGTAGTTTTTCTAAGTTACTATACCTTACTGGTATGTTTTCCGGTTTTTTGATTTTTTTTAATTTGAAAGTTTATTCGGCCTAAATGATATCGGCTCTTGTTTTGTCGATTTTAAATCGTTTTCTGCTTTTATTTTGTTCGTTTAGTGAACCTAATTTGCATCGGTATAAGGATAAAAAGTGAAAATTCATGTTTTTCTTACATCAGCTCGGCTGGTAACATAAAGGTTAAAACTCAAATGTTTTAATCGCTCAAAGTTTTTTGAACAATTTCCCTTGACATTTTTTGTTTTCAGAATTAATTGGCGTCTAACTGCGAGTTATCGGCTAATGAACGCTTGAATAACACTAAAAGATTGTTTATTTTTTGTGGCTGCGTTTCTAGTCTGTTTTTCAGAGATTGATTTTTCGTCATCCAAAAAAAATTGAATTTTTTATGACATCCTTATCGTTTGGTGTTTTTGTTTTCGGAGCAATTGGCGTCTAACCATTTGTCGTGGCTTAGTGGATGCTCGGAAAATACTTAAAACGGGCTTATTGCTATTGTTTGGGTTTCTCGTCTGTTTTTCTGTTATCGATTTTTGGCTATTTCAGTTTTTTATCACTTAGTTCTTTCATCTCACTGACCATTCAGCATCTTGCAATGGTACAATTTCGTTGTATCGCAAATGATGCGAAGCTCCGCTTCGCCTGTGTGTAACAAATTTAGCAGCAAATTATTTTAAATTAAACAGGTTCAAACGAAGCTAGTATCTCTACCTAGTATCAGCAGCAGGCATTCGCCCTCACGACGCTGACCCTAATGTCTGGGTATTACAAACAAATTTTTTTCTTTCCAAAGAAAAACCCCACTAGACTGTAAATGAAGAGTTAATTTGATTGGATATTTTTAAATGTTAACCTAATTTTTTATTGTACTGTTTCAACGCAAAGTCCCGTAGTACCATCTCTGGTAGCAGTATTTGGTTTGTTACCATGACATTATAATAATAATAATAATAATCATGAAGGATTTAGGATAAGTTCCAGTGGAATTGCTTACTTGCACTTTCAGTTTATTGAGTCTCATAGAAATTCAGTTTTGCAGTATTGATGCAGTTTGTGCAGTTGCAGCATAATCTCCAGGTGCAGGGGAGGTTTTCGTTGAATTTCGCAGTGAAGTAGCGCCAGTAGATAGTTGACAGTTCTTCTTTGCATTGCGTTGATTTGATGACATCTTGGTTGAGATGTCTATTAAATATATTTGAAAGTGAACATGCTCGTTGCCAAAAATCAGATTCGCATTTTCTCAGTCGGAAGCATTTGCTGGTATAAAAGGGTATTGCGTGTGATCTTGTTATGCCTGTATCAATAATCTGTACATACTTCTCCCAATCAATGTCAGTTTTCGAGTTGATAATCCTAGCAAAAAGTAAAACTACATGCATTTCATGATATAAGGACAGTGATAGTAAGTGAAGTCTTTGAAGACGCGATTTATATGAAAGGTTGTTTGTGCCTAATATCCAGATACTTGCTCGATGTTGAACCTTCTCAATGAGTGCCAGTTCAGACTTAGATGGTTTCCAAAGAGACGATGCATAGCTGATTATTGGCACTACATATCCTCTGTATGCATTCTTCTTAGTGCTTATGGTCGAGCTATTGGCTAGGTTTTTTTTTAAAGAGAAGAAAGCTTTTAGCGGATTTAGTTTTAGCGTGTTCCGTCCAAGACAGGTTGTTTGTGACTATAAGTCCAAGATCTTTCATAAGATCCGTTCCTGGTATATTCTGTTTTTTCATGCAAACAGACATACTGCCTTTAAACTGAAGGGTTTTGCATTTACTTAGGTTCAAACTCATGAATTTCTTGGAGCACCAGTTCCAAATTTCATTCGAGTCGATATTCAGGGTTATTGCGTTATCTGAGACAATTTTATAGTCGTCAGCATAGCCGAAGCAGTTGGACATGGCCACCGTTGGCAGGTCATTTATGTACAAAATAAACATGAGTGGGCCAAGTATTGATCCCTGCGGAACCCCACTTGTTATTGGCAGTAATTTTGAGATGCAATGCCCGATTCGCACCTGCTGGTATCTATCACTGAGATAATTTTTCAGTAGACCAAGGCACGCGCCCTGAAGCCGGTATGAGAAAGCTTTTCAATTAGTTTCAGGTGGTTGACTTTATCAAACGCCTTTTTAAAATCGAGATACAGGGATGAAAGGTTATTTACATTCTTGTTGTCGTACATTAGATAGATTTCGTGGAGATAGAGTATGATGTTAGTAATGGTTGAGCGTTTCGTTCTGAAACCGTGTTGTGAGTTATGCAGCAGTTTTTGCACCTTCGAGTACATTTTATCAAACATCAGTTTTTCTAATACCTTCGATGTAACATTCAGAAGACTGATTAGCCTGTAATTGGAGACTACCTGTTTGTTATTTTCCTTGTGGATAAGCACTATTTCACTTACTTTCCAAGTAGATGGGAATTGCTGCTTGTTCGCAATCGTATTGAAAAGTAACATTAGTGATTTAGAGATGGAGCTCCAGAGCTGTTTAAAGAGCAGGTTTCCCATTCTATTAGGTCCTTTTGACTTGTTTATGTTAAGATTTTTTAAAATGTCTTCTATTTCGATGATATTAAAATGAAAATGATTTAGGAGGGTCGTATTATCACTGTCTAGGTTTGAATCATATGGAATGTTGCTGTAGACGGAATGGAAATACCGGTTGAAAAGTTCAGCTTTATCTTGGTCGGAGCGAGCTTTTTCACCATCGAGATACATTTCACTAGGCACAGTAGTAGAACGCCGAACGTTACGCAGATATTTTTGAAGTTTATCAAAACGCCCTTCTTTGAAAAGTTCTCTCTCATGGTTTTGCTGATCCATCAGAAGAGCATAGGCCAGCTTTTTTTGCGATTTTTCCAACTTCCTGAGGTTAGCTTCGCTCGGCTTTTTAGTAAAATTATTAGTTAATGTAGCTCGGATTTTAATAAGATTAGAGGTTGAGGGGGTTACCCAAGGCGCCAGGGACAGCCGATGTTTAGTTTGTAAGGGAATGTGCTTTGTTAGAATACTATAAATCCACTGGTACCACAGTCTAGTCATAACATCGACATTGCTGTAGCAGTATGGCATGAAAGGCTCCTCAGCTATTTGATCGTTTATGGCTCTCCAGTCGGCTTTGGTATAAGCAAACTTTGCAAAGTCGAGTTCAATTTCATGTGGTCTGTCGCGACGGAACGATTCGTTAGACTGAAATTGAATCCTTGCCTTGTAAGGCAAGTGATCGCTGGCGAAGTGGCTTTTCAGAAAGTTATCAATGCAAACATCAGAAAGGATATCCCCAATATTGCATAAGATCACGTCCAGTAAGTATTTTCTATGGTCGATTTTAATCGCTTGTTCATAGTTAAAGCTGCAGAGAGCATCCAATACCACCTGTTCATTTTCAGCTCTGGATGTCAGTGTAGACCAGTCAGTTTGTGCAAAATTAATGTCTCCTAATAATATCACATTTCGAACTGAGTTTTCTTGTTGCACATATCTGATATGGTATCTGATATGGTTTAGTAGTATCATTAGTTTATTTACTGACCAGCAGTAAGAACTGTTTGACGGTGCGCTATATATGCAGCAGAGTAACAAGGGAATTTTGAAGTGAAGTATAGTGATTACACAGTCTGGTGAGTCAAACATGATTCTCGTGTGGGTTATATTCTTTTTCACTCCAATGAGGACTCCTCAATGCTTAGTATTACCATTTTTACTGGGACGGTCACTTCTATGTATATCAAACTTCGGCAGAAAGAGCGCTGCAATGTCTAAATTTTCGGTGAGCCAGGTTTCCGTAAGGCACACTATATCATAGTTATCATTAACTTGTAGACTATTTGAGAGGTCAGCTCTTCTGTTGTAATCTAGGATGCTTCGTACATTGAATAAAAGAACAGTTGCGTAGTGGTTTAGTCAATCATTAGCCTCCTTTGGGTCCTCATAGACAACCCATTTGTTGTCTTGTCGTATTAACAGTTTCCCATCGCGGATCCTGGGGTCTTTTTTGTCAATTTTTTCGTTAAAAAGTTCGCGACATTTTTGTAGCGCCACATTTTCTAGTGTTGCTTCCTCTCGTGATAGCTCACGACTGAGATAGACTGGCTTGCCGTACGTTTTTAGTTTGCTTGCCGAGGAAAGAATAAGCCGGCGCTGCCAAGGATTGGACACTTTGACTAGGATTGTTCGGGTTTTCGTATCGTTTCGTGGTCCAAGTCTCAGTAAATCGTTGATGTTGCAGTTAACTTCAATGTGGGCAAATACTTGCTGGATTTCTGAAAGGTCGTGTTCCTGTCGCTTTCTAGGATCTCTGTCGTCTGATTCTTTGATTCCTCGCACTCGTATTCCCTCAGGGACCATTGTTGCTTCAGGTGTTTTGCGAATGGTTGCTGCTGGTTGATTTACTTGCGTTGTTTTAGGTGGATCAGATTTATCGATCATTGCAGTTTTGATTTCGAGAAGAGAATTTTTGAGTTCAATAATTTCTTTCTCGATATTCGTAATTTGGCTTTGATTGGTTTCACTTACCTCCATTTTTGCAATGAGAGAAATGATTTCATCGCGTTTGTTTTGCTCCACACAGTCATTGCACAATAGCATTACATTTGTCTTCAATTCAGTTATTCCATCTATTGCTGTTGAACTCAGATTGGTACATTTTTCGGTTAGGTGAATTTTGCAAGAGCAAGCTATACAGATGAAAAGTGGGTCACGTGCACGCACTGGTCCTTTACATGTTTTGCAGGCTTCATCGGAAGCCGAAGTTACTCGGGAACGAGTAGCAACTTTCGCTTTATCGACCATTACAACGACTGGGAGAATAGATAGGTAAACCTATGGTTCCCGAAAGGGGAGTCCTGCGGTTTACTGTTTCTACTCTGAGGCTGGGAACAGATATGTAAACCTATGGTTCCCGAGAGGGGAGACCAGCAGTTCAGTTTCTATTCAACGAGAAAAACTTACTTAATAGGTGCAGTTGCAATTCCGAAATCGACACTCAAATGTTGCCAGGTGACCTTCTCTATTGAACGAGTCCGAGTATTTTGTGTACAAAATCTTGTTTTTCAGGATGCTCTGGATACCTCTTAGACCCTCTTTGTTTAGATGGTCTTCGTCTTCTTTAAGATGGTATATGCAGTAAATTTTGTAGCACAGACCTCTGTATTTCCAGTTTCCTTTTTTTGTTCTCAGAAATCCGTTCACGTCTGATGCTCTCTTTCTGTACTCACCGCGATGTGGAATGCGAAGGATAAAGATTTTTGGGGCGCGTAGGGATAATTCGTCTGCTAATTTTGAAATCTCGTTGACTATGTCCTGTTCGGAGACAAGATGGTACGTTGTGTTCGTATGCGTCGTTACCACCAATGAAAAGTACAATTAGATCGTATTTAGCCTTTTCCGGCAAGAAGTCGATCACACTGCCAATCCGAGCTCCAGGTAGAGACAAAATGTTGAAATTCGGGAAAATTAGATTCCTTACTTGAGAGTCTGCAATCAGCAGGTTTCTAGATGAAGACGTTCTGAATTGATGATAACGTCTATACATTTACACGGAGCAACCACGGCTACTCCGGAGAAACATTAACCTGAAAGCAAACTATTTAATAAGTTGGCATTGATCCAATTGATCATATTAGTTGGCAAAACAAATACGAGATTATAGTTTTGCCAAAATTTGCACAAGCATTCCTTGTAATTCTGAAACTCGCTATTCGTAGGCCCCTGTAACCGGTATATTCAAATTTCTTGAACTTGTTCACTTTATGGTTACGGCTTTACTAACTTCTGATTTTGTTCTACTAATTTTTAACTATTCAATTTTTTTTCTTCTTTTTAGTTTTTGATCCATTGTATTCAAAATAGGGTTAGTTTCAAAAAGTTTCAGTAATACAAGATTCCAGAAATGCAAAATGCTTCATGGTGATATATTTTTGCTTTGGAACTTGAAAGTTGATTTTTTCAATAAAGTTTTTGTTTTGGTTTCTTTGAGCTCATGGACACATTTCGCAATTGCAAGAATGCGCGTCTTGTAATTGGGAAATAGATTTTTATCCAGTTAACACCATAAGGAAACAGCAAATCTGCAAGAAACTGAGCTTGGTTTTTTGTTGAAAATTAACAGCTTGCAGACTACTTCTAACTTTGTGTAGAGGCTATGCAGTTGCCTTTGCAAACTCAGGTCTGAGGTTCGAGTCGCGGTTTTTTTTCAGATAACAATTTTTAGCGATTTTAGTTTTCAGCTTAGTGGCCGTTCGGTAATTATCCACAGATTACAAGCTGATTTAATATTGGCGTCTGTTTTTTTTAATTTTTTTTCGAAAAAGCATTCTAATTTTTTCCTAAAAAATCTTTCAATGTTTTTTTTTCTTTTTTGCGTCAACTTAGTTCTTTCCGTTTCATTTTTTAATCGGTAGCTTGCAGCGGTACAGCTTGCAATGCTAAAGCTTGCAATCAGTGCCCAGCTGTTGTCTGGGTTTCAATGGAGAGTTTTTTCAAACCGAATTTCATTCAGGATAGGAATGCGGATAAAAAATAATTTTAGGGTCAAACTTTCTAAATAACCAGCGTTTGTGTTTTAGGTGTTTTTTTTGGAGCTCGCGAATTTCTATTACCATGTAGAAACCAAATTATATTTTCTAGTAACAATGTGAAAATGGCGCGGAATATCGAGGTTGACTCATAGTTTCTAAGGTAGATTCCATGTTCTCAATTTGTCAGCGGTATAAGAAAGTATTGGGATTGTTTAAGTTTTTCATATAAATTTTTAAATAAAAAAAATGTCAAGCATAAGAAGTTCAAAAATCCTCGGTGCTTTTTTTAAATACAATCTCATTTACAGAATAACAAACTTAGCGCGTTAATTATGCTCATTGTTGAAAAGTTTCTGACATAAAAAAATGTTTTTTTTTCTTTTAGGTACCTCAGATAAAACAAAGTTGACCTCAAATAACCCAGACCCACCACTCCTCTCTGACGTCATCAGAAACAATCAGGAAGAAGGGGGTGTTGTTGATTTCCATAACGACAAAGTGCAAGATCATACCACAACAACTCCTGGATATGATTTCGAACATCAATCGTCGGGACTGTTGAAACCAGCAACACCTCCAATTGACGTTGATTCTGCGGTAACACCTCCTGACGATAATACGTCTCAAAATAGAAACCAATTTTCAAACGAGAAACAAAAAGCGGAACGTGAAAGTAAGCAGTTTGCAGAATCATTGAATTCAGCTTCAAAGTTCAGCTCAAAATTAGATTCTAAAGAGCAGAAAACAAGCTCAGCCTACTCGGGTTTAACAAGCAGTGGTAGGGCCAAGCCTAGAATTCCAACTCCGGTTCCAAAGAAGCCTGGAACCGATTTTGGCAACTTGTTCAAGCAGCTGAAAAGTGGTCGGAAAAAATCTGCAGATAAACCAAGAGGGTCGATTAAGGCTCTGAACCCGCAAGTTAAACAACAGCCCCATGAAAAAGTGCAAAGTAATGAGAACTTGAATAACCCTGAAAATAAATCAAGTGGCGGATCCTCGCAAGTGCCTCACAGGTTGGAGAAAAAAGCAAGACGCCAATTGCCGCAAGTGCCCCCGGCCCGTGCCCAAAGCATGGATAATTTAGACTCCGCCCCCAATTTGATTGACCCTCCGAGTAAAAACCAAGAGCACTACAAGTCAGTGCGAGACGCTGTTAAACATTTCGAATCGATCACTGACCAAGAAGGCGACAGTGGTATCAACTTAGTGTCTTCAATTCCTTTAGAAAGTACGACTGCCAGGCCCTTGCCAGGTGTAAAAGAGCATCAACAAAGAACCTACTCATTAGGAAGTGCACAATCGCACGGAAATTTAGTCGAAATCAAACCTCTTTTTAACGTCAGCAGTGATAATTTAAGCTCGAATGATCGCGAAAGTGCAAACAGTACTAAACCTACAGGCGGCACGATATCATTTCGCGACCGGATTAATAATCTTCGTCAAGATATGAACGGTGTCAAAACTAGTTTGTCAAGTTTGACGGGAGGAGGTAATAATGTAGATGCGAAGCAATCCCCGCAACAATTGAGCAATGCCTCTGAAGGTTCCCAGGTGTCCTCGGCAACAACGAGTAAAAATACAAATCAGCAACGCAGGCCTTTAAACGTCGGCAAGCGATTAAGTCTAACGAACGCACTTGCTCAGGATGTTGACAAACAACCGTTAGTATCTAATCAACCGAAAAATACCTCAACAGTGCTGCCGTATAGTAAAGATACCCCCTCGAGTCCCCTATCAAATACCGCATCAGGGCAAGAAGCTTCAAATACTTCCAGAAAAACTTCCGGCGTTGGTTTGAAATTGTACAACAGAATGCCTTCAGACGCTGTGATGCATAAAATGGAGAAGGATTTGACAAGGTTGAATCTGATTAGTAATAATTCGAACACACAGCAAGGAGGTTCGAATCCCACTGCGGTCCAAAAAAGTGAGATGTCGGATTTTAAATCGGATGCGAAAACTTCGACAACAAATTACTCCAGCAGTTTTCTGGCTAAGAGAGAGGTGAGTCGAAGAATCAAGCACGAAACAGACTCGGGTTATGTTTCAAAAGACACGAACAAATCCGACTTCGAACCGTCGACGAATGAAAAGTCACGAGACGAACACAAAAGTAGGAATAATAAAGAAACGATTTCTCCGACCATGGGAATCGGAGCGAGTGTGTCGTCCAAATTAACAACTGCAAATCATTCCAATCGTAACACTACCTCTAGCTATACTACCAATACATCAGCTGCTCAGAAAGCAAACGCGCCATTATACATGAACATAAGTAGTGAAATGAAAAATGTTGGAAATGCAGGAACAAGCGATCTGCTAGAGAGTTACTATCATCATCATAATCCTCATCAAAACCAGAATAATGCCAATGAGTTTAATGTAGTTAATTTGGTTAGTAGTAGTACTAACCAGGAATACCAGAAACAGCAGCGACAACAACAACAAACACAGAACCAGGGTTTAGCCCAACGGGTGGGAGAGAGCAACAACAACAACAACAACATCAACCAAGGTCAAAGGTAAGAGCTTGTGAAATCTTATTCTTTGAATCCGATTTAAAAAACTAGCTTAATTACAAGCTACAAAAATCATTGATTTTTTGGCTCGACGCAAACTCGTCCTGTCTTTGCACACGTGACTTTTAACTCATAGCTCGGTGTTTCGATAAGTTTTATGAGCCGCGGTTGTCTCTATAGAGTTATTCTCCTACAATAACAGAACAGAGGTTAAATTGAGTTCGCAGGCAAGGTTTCAGATCCATTTATGATCTGGGCAAGTGTTATTAGCCAATTTGTAGGTTTTAGCAGGTAATTTTTTGATCTTTGTTCTACCAAAATAAACCAAAACTTCAAAATTGATGTGATTTAAAGATCGGCAGCAGTGCCTTCGCAACCAGCGGAAAATTCCCAATATCATCACGTTATCAGAACAAGCAGCAGCCAGAGCAAGAGCAAAGGAGACTTACTTCGGCAACCAGAGTGTACAAACCACATCAGCAGTTCAACACTAGTGGCCAACAACAACAGAGGGCACAACGGAACAATATCCAGAGAAGTAAGTGCTGTTAAAAGTCGATTGGGCTCCAGAAAAAGACCAGAGTTAAAGATTCAAGGTTAAATGCAGTTCGGAGGGCCACAGGGCATATTACAGCGGATCTAAAAAAAAACAATGAACATGAGTTTTCACATTGTGTTTTTAAACAAAGAACACTCGTAGTACTTCGAATGCGGTATCAAATCTAAGTATTTCCGTTTTGATTAGAATTCCGAGAAGTATTTTTCTTATCATTGTCTGAGTCTCGTCGAAAAACTAATCTCAATATCTCCATTTTCATGGTTTCAAATTTCGAGCTACCATTTTTTATTCAAAACGTTTTTACCATTAATAAGCAAGCTTCAGTTTAAGATGTACAAGAGCCAAATTTCATGGTTTAGATACAAGTCAGTGATTTACATGCAATTTTTAAGCGTTATTAGAACTGTATCTGCTCAAGTAAAGCCTAATCAATTGATGCTTTTTTGTTACTAATTATCAAATCGGCATACAGACTTTTTTCGGGTTAAAAACTTATTCATAATCTTGGTTCATAATGAATTCAAATTTTCACGCGTCTCCGGCGCACTTAGTCTGGAGGCAACGAATACGCCTGGGACAGCAAAGGTCCTGGGTTTGAATCTGACCAAAATCTGTTATTTTTACGGAAGTTCTCCGTTTCAAAAAAATTGTCGGCTTATTATTTGTCTGCCTATGTTTTGTCGGCTTAGTTGTCACATCTTAAAATTTTTTTCTGTATGCAGTTTTCATTGTAGTTATTTTTGTGTGTTCCTTTTCTCCTGCAATTTGTAATTTTACCTACATTGACTTCGTGTGTTTTCTTTTTTTGCTTCGGCCTTTATTTTGTTGGCTTACTCACCTAATTTTGGGCCGGTCGAAGGACGAAGGAACCATAGTTTGTATGCTTTCCTCTGGATTGCACGAAACGTTAAAATTCTCAGAATAGACTTAGATGTTCAAGTTTTTCAAGACAACAAATTTATTTTTGCTCAATTTTTATTTTATTTTCATTTAACCCCATCGAATGTGTGTTCTGGACGTGTTTTCTGCAAATAGAGTATCATTTCAGACAAAATTTGAAGTGTTTTAGTTGTGGTTGCTTCGAAATTTTTTCCATTGAGTTCCTTTGTTTCTATCAGTATCTGGTAATGCATTGTTTTAATTGTATCTCAAGTATTGCGAAGAAAAGCTCCGCTTCGCCTGTGCCTTTTTAAGTTTAATTCATATTCATTTGCTAACCGGAAGGCAAACTGCGCTCTTTTAGTGAGAAACTGCAAGTTGTTTGAAAAAACGTGAATGACTCTTAAATTTTATTTTTTCGATTTCCAAGTTGACTAATGAAATTACATATTGTTCCAGTTTTCTCTAATTGGGCTAGTTTTGTAGCCTCAATGACATATTATTTTCTATTTTACTTGAGTTCATTGGCACTTTTTCAACTATTTGTTTGCTATGCTATAAAAAGCATGACGTGGAAACAAGAACAATATGCAGTTTTTTCTTTGCAAAATTCAACTCAAATATTTTTATTCAGCTGAAAAAAACTAGGCCATTTTATTTATCTTCAAAAACGACAATTTAATGCATTAAATATTACTGCCATAAAATTATAATCAAATATCAAGGTGTTCAAACGTCTGTCTGAAACTTGTGAGGTCGGGCTTGGTACCCAGAGCAAATCGTAAGATACCATTTTTAAACGAGCTGTCGAAACCTCTTATTTAAAGAGTTGATGAGGAGCTGACGTCTTAGTTACTTCAACATTTGGTGTGTTCTAGCTATCGCCTCGTCCAAACTCAATGCAGCTCAACAACAATCGCAGTCAGAGGTCGACTTCTTCTGATCCAAATGCCAACCATAAATCATCTGAAAGGTCTCCTAAAAGTGGAAAAGAGTTTTCCAGTGAGGTAATGCTCAATTTTAAATGAAACTTTGGCAGGAAAAAATTGGGGCACTAGAATCATAAACAATTTTTCTCTTTTTTCAGTAATATTTTCTTTCAGTGGAAGTTTTTAGATCAAAGCTGAGAATTTCCTGACGACTTCTGTGCATGCGAATACTCCGTTGCTCTGAAAGCGGCGCTTGACAGTTTAATTGCATTCTACCTAATAACTAGTGTTTTAGATTTAATATAACTGCAGAGTTTTTGTTCTTTCGCTTTTTCAACTTTTGCGTTTTTTGGAACTTCTTGCTATGGCTGCTGGTTGGATGGAACTTTCTTTTCTACTTGCTGAGCTTGGCTACTCCTGTTGTTATTTAGGTATTAGTCAGCAGAAACCAACTCATGGCGACTAACTGGAACTTGAATCTGGACGACAGTGTTGAAAATTTTCTAGACGAAAGTCAGAAAATTACAGCAACGACGCCAATAGGTAGAACAGTTACTAGTTATAACTACTTCAAGTTAGCACCTCAGGATAATAACTACTCGAATAACAGCAGTAGTGCGTCCAAAAGTGAAAGGAGACTCAAACCTGATTCTTCTTCTGCGATGCTTAATGGACATGACTCGGTGAAAGATCACGAGAAGAGTTTGGAGGATTTTATGACTACTTCGGAAACTGGAGGTAAAGGTGAGCACTCATATTATTTTGACATTAATTTTATATAAAAAACAACATATAATGGCGTGATTTTTTCGCTCAGATTCAATATCAGGACACTTATTTAGATAGTTTAATTTTTTGCTTTTTCACGTTCGATTTTTTTGAAACTTTTTTCGTCACAGTGGGATTTAACAGAGAATGATATTTTGTACAGGAGGTAACTTGGAGGGAGTTGGCTCCGAGGCAGCGACTGACAAGTACTCCAAGTCATGGGGCTCAGGACAGAATGGGATGTTGAAGAAACTGAGGGTGAAGTTCGGACACGCCACACAGAACGACACGGATAACCAGAATGGTGAGACCAATTTGTTTTGGTGAGACCGATAAAATGTGTTATTCTGAATCATTATTGCGATGCGACGGAAGTGTTTCATTAGATTTGCTTTATTTTTAAGACAAAAACTTGGACATTTTTCATGCAAAAATTCACACTTAAAATTTCCTTTTCCTATTTTTGTTGGGACAGTTTAAGTCAGTTTTCTGGAAACCACTTCAGAAATTATCCGACTTTGATAATTATGTTTGCTCAGGATTTAAACTGCCTTATTTGAGTTAGTCGAACAATTTTGACCAATTATATAAAATATTTTACAGCGGCATCTGATTCTCCTCGCAAAAGCAGATCAAAAAGCATAGGCAGTATCGACATCTGTGGTCTGAACAACTCCAAAGGCAGTCCTCTGAAACTAGTCGATAGTCCTCGGAAGTCGGCGCGGACTCCCAGGTCAACGACCCAAAGTAGTTTTAAATCCATCCTGGAGCAAGCTGAAGATCTTGTGGATAAAAGTAAAGAACAGGACAACACAAGAAGTGATGTGAATGGGAATTTTGAAACTGGCCGAAAATTGACCGAAAATTATACTGAAGACTCCTCGTCTTCTTTTCTCCCCCGCTCTCCCCCACCCGTAAACAAAGTGACATCCAGCAAACCACCCTACAAAACGAGTTCGATAACATCTCAGAACTACGTAACGTCTCCAAGGTCGGCAAGGATATCGGACTCCATCATCGGTACGACTCCAACATCAACAAGGGCTTTGGACTCCAACGTCGGCACGACTCCAACATCAGTACGGGTTTCGGACTCCAACGTCGACAAGAACTTCGCGAGTGATGTGGAAGACTCCAACCTAGCAAAACAGACGCAATCAGTAGGGTTCAGTGACTCAACAAGGGCTTATGCATACCCGAAAGCTCCTCTGGCGGCCCTAGAAGGAGATATTTCATGGTGCAGTCAATCAAATAATACGACGACGAATTCTGCAAGAAATCAGCAGCAATCTTCTCAAAAACAGACTGACGATGCAATCAACAATAATAGTTTCAGTGCGACAAGTAATGCACTGCCACGACCGCCCTCGGAACCACCGAAGTCGCCCAAGACGCCGAGTAAAAACAAAAACGTCAGGTAATTAAATTTTCATGGTAAAAGGAGGTAAAAAGGCATTTAAAGCTTATTTTATAGCTAATGCCAAATTGTAGGCAATATCCTTATCGGTCAAGAATTCAACGAATCTGAACGAAGTTAATTAACCTAAAACTGCTCATTTCGACGTCGGATTTTAGCTTCTCTCAGATTTCCACACATAAAAACCATTTTAAAAAAACTAATTAACCTATAAGCTGTAGTTTTGACCGATTAAATTGCTCAAAGTCACCGATATTGCCAACAATTTGGCATTATCTATAAAATTAAAGTGATTTTGATTTAGCTCACAAGAAACGATGGTCATTTTTTTCTGGTCCTAAATAAGCATAAAAAACATTTAGTAACAAACACAAATTGAGATCAACAAACTCTGTGATGGGCCTATGGTTTGTCTTAGAGTTACAGATAAAATAGTGTTTATTTATATTAAATATATTTTTTTCATTGTTTCGAGCATTATCAGTGGATTAAGGGTTGCACAGAAATAGCTACCAATTTTGTTTGCAATTTAGGCGACGACGCTATCTGCTAGGCGGAAAATCCGACTAACTTGAGAGAATTCTAAGTGCCAACCCGCCATCTCGCTTTCACCCCCTTTCGCCAATCCAAGAAGTTTACCTAATCATTATGAGGGCAATATTAGTTCAGTTACCGAAAGGCATTGGTCAGACGCAAAACACGAACCAAGATTCAAAGAATCCGGAATTTTGTGAGCTTTAAATGTAAAATCGGAGATTCATTGCTATTGTAGCAAAACTGGAGAAGCATCAGCTGGTTTCAAAATCGATGGTTTCAGCGTTAGCTTTGAAAATTTCTGAATCTAAAAAACTTGGTTGTGGTTCCCTAAAAATTCCTTAAAATTTAGAAGTAAAAATTGATTTTTTTTTCAAACATTTCGTTCCATTTATATCATTCTGGTGCTACTATATCGAATGTATTATTGTGCGAGATTTATACAAAAAACACTCCCTAATTTGGGTTGTAATAGGCGTAGAAAATTGGGTTGTTTCTCATTGGTTCGCTAAAATTGCTGGGATTTTTCGTGTTATATTTGACCTCACTCGAACTTCTGCTTGTTTGCAAATATTCAACTTTGTGCTTTAGTTAATCAAATTTTGCTAATTTGAATTGTTTTGTCGCGCCTTAGGTAGTGGTCGATCTTATTTTGAAGCAAAGCAGTTCAATCGCTCATTTTTGTTTGATTCAAGAAAATAGCATGTAAAACGTCGAGATAGTTTCTGTTTTGGGTTCCAAGTTTTGCTTTTGAAAATAGCTTATGTTTGATCGGATTTAATGAATTCAGACAAAATTGTGTTGAAACAGTTTTCCATTATCGGGTCGTTAAACAGAAACCTCGATTGTCATTTTCTAACTATTTCTGTTCAAATTCGGGCTCAAGTATTTCGAAATTGTCGGTTTTATGCAAATTTCGAACTATCTTGTTTTTGCAAACCCATTAAATTGTATCATTAGTTTAAAGATCTGAAGTTAGTGCGAAATAGTGATTCGTTTGTTAGAAATCCGGAATGCAATGCAATAAACCTATGCTGAAACATGTCGTATCATCACTGTAAATATCTTCTAAAATTATCCTCTGCTGTCTTAATTATAGGAACTGGGCCCAATTGCGTTGAGTCTCACAAACGCGTTTTGTAAAACTATCAAAAACCATAATCAGAGCAAGATTTTTATTGGCTGAAAAAATCCAGTTACGCATTGAAAATAATAGTTGATAAATTCTTTAAAAAATGAAAAATAAATCCTACATGAAATTTAAAAATTGATCCCAGTCGCGTCTTCTGAAAATTTGACCGTATCAAAATCATTTCGACACATTGAATCTTTTTGAGACTTGATTAATCGGGCTGAGTCATCTTTGTCATTTATTTTCTTTCTTCTTTCCGTTTGATATACTCTAAACTGCTGTGATATTTTCTTATTCCATCGCAGAAATGTAAATTAATAAATCAGAATCGAGTTCAACAGCGATGCATACTTAAAAACATCTATGAAATATGATATGTTGTTACTTTAGCAGGATAATTACAAATTTGCGTAGATAGATTGTAGTTAATAAATATTAATTGATAACTGACTAAAAGTCCAGAAAAAATGTCAGTTGCGATGAAAAATATGTTTGTTGCAATTCAAAATTTTCAGCCTTATACAATAAATTTACTTTATCACGTTATCAGTTTTTGCGTTCAAGTTAAACTCGCCCTCAACTGTAGGATTGCGTAACTTTTTCAAATCAAGACGCGTGTTTCTAAGGAATTCTGCAAGGTATAAGCTGTCCAGCTACCTACAGAAACACTTATTTAGAGTCGATGAACGTAGTTCAGTCTCTCATATAGGTGCTGATGATTTTTTTTCGTTTTTTTTTCGGAAAAAGTCTCAAAATTTATTTAGGCTCAAATTTACTTTTTCGCGGTTTGTCTTAAGATTTCTTTTCATTCAGTTCAAATCCTTTGCTAAAAGAAAAGCAAATATCGACCAGCAAATATCTCAAGGCCTCGAAAAACGCGATTGACTTCTAATTTCATAATCGGAATTTAATTTTCAGATTTTCCACGGAGTAATAATTGCAGTTTTCTCAAATTTGGTTAATTTTATCAAAAAAGTGCAATGATAAATTGTTCTAGAATTTCAAATAGCTTTCAGGGCATCTATTTTTTCGTTAAAGTTGAGATTAAGTCCGCAAATCATATGAAGAAAAAAACAGCGCATTCAATTTAATAAAGACATTAAGCCTCAATTTAGCAAATACACTTAGCGAATATCAAATTCAGGGGGTGGAGGTCGAAGTAAACAACAAAAACAGCTGCCGCACGAATCTTGCTGAGGTAGGCAAACGGAGGATCTGTTAAGAATTATGTTCAATGACATTTTAACCTGTAAACCCTGTCTAGATTGTCATTTTATCTAAAAATGGAATCTCAAACAGTTGATCTGATCCTAAATTGAACTATTTTGCATGTTGCTTTTTCACTTACTTGGTCAACCTAAATTAAGTAAGGTGTCATTAAAACCCAGCTTCAAGTTCTGGTCGCCAAAAAACAAAGCTTTTTTTTCTAATTATTCGCCTTAATTCACTCTTTTCCAATTGTCTGCTGGCTATGTTTAGAATCTTAACTCCAATCTTTTGAGATCTGTAGGATAATTTCGTTCCATAAAATTTGATTTTTTGTTGCTTTTGTCCTAGTTCCTCCTAACCATATTGTTATACTTTTTGCCTTATTCGGTTGTTGGTTTTAACAGCTCTGTTGCGAACCTGCAGTTCAATATTCATGCTTTTAATCAGCCTTTTAAGCAAATTTGAAGCCACATCAGTCGATTGTGTGAAGGTAGCATTTGAAGTTCAACTTTAGTAATTTTTGACAAGAAACTACATTTGAAAAAAATTGAAACAGTTGCAAACGCAGTGTTCGACGGTCAGCACACTTTTTCTAATCAAAAACGAATCTTTACTTGAAAAATAAAGTTAAAACTACGCAGCCTCTGATCTTATTGGCTTTTTACACTTGCGACACTGGCGAGCGATAGAGTATTAGTACGAATCTTCTTTTTTCTAACCTTGCTCGCATATAAAAGTGTTTATTATAAGTGTTCTTATTTGGTGGCAATTTAGTTATAATCATGATATGTAATACTGGAAATTTCATAACATCTGCTCTCTGCTTTATTTGTCGCTAGCAATTGTGATTTAATAGGCCGTGGCTGAGTTACGGTCAGTTTTTGTTGCGCCCTTTTTTTCGCCTCATGTTTGCGAGCTGAACTTGGTCGGTGTTGCCTTTTTATCCTGCTTTCTCTCAATGGGTTAGTTTTATGAAAAAGTAGTCATGCGCGAAATCTTCTTAATGTAGAGATTCAAACGTGATATAGTTTATTTTTGGGAATTCAAATTTTTTTTAATCAATCAAAGAGTAAATTTTGTTCATTGAAACTGCCAGCTGTCTATTGGCTCGAAAATCTTAAAAATTTTAAAATCCAGAATGAAGAGGTTTAAAAAGAACTCAAAATTATTCGAGTAGCATATGTGATACTGATTTTGTATGGAAAAAAGGTAAGAAGTATAAAACTACTCGGATATAAAGTTGATGTCACCTTTGTGCTGGCTACCGACTTTTTCAAAGCATTTATTTTCCAACTTTACTGGAAATCAAAGAAAACAATAGAGCCTGGTTTTTGCGGAGAGAGCTCAGACAATTCGTCTTAATATTTTAGTCCTGAGTTTTTGGTATACAAAAATCTAAGCTGAAAGCCAATATTTGACTCCTGGAATTTATCTCCATTGCATAAGTTAAATAGCAAATACCCATGAATTCAAAAAAGAAGAACTTCTTAATTTTTTTTTGAAATTAAAGCAAAAATTTAAGAGCCAATATGCGAAATGGCAAAAAATGATACTTCGAAATTTATTAAAGTTATTTACATTTGCTTTCAAAAAGTGCTCAAAATTGTCACTGCAACCAATTCTTGAAAAAACACTTCAGTCAGAGGGATGAACAGAGTTCAGGTGGGAAACTGAAGTCGATTTCCCCACAAAGACCATAAAATAATCCAATTTTTTTAAAATGAGGATTCGTTTTCTGTTCATCATTGCGAAGAGAAAGTAATGTAAAAATAATTGATTAACAAACTATCTCACAAAATTTACAGATCTCACAGATTTTTCCAGTAATTGTAATTTTGTACAATGGCTCAGGAGCATACGTGAAAAAGCTATAAAATAACTGACTCTTGTCCTTTGAACTAAATTTAGTAACTAAATACTGAAGCTGGGGCCGTGCAATTTTTTTTCTTCGAATGCTTCGAAATTATCTGCAGATATATGTTTTTTTTAGCACGGTGACTTTTTCCCAATTTATATCAGCTATTTTGTCTACATTTTGGAAAATTTTAGTTAATGAGCCAAGTGAGGATAACGAATTTTCTCGAGGGGTGTATGGTGGACTTTCAGTATAGTTTCAATTTTTTTTAGGTCTACCAACGTTATTTTCCAAAAAAGGATGCATTAATTTTAAAAAAAAACGCGCCAGAAAAAAACGCATTGAGGCTTATTGAAAAATTTTGACCAGAAAACTGCGAATTTTGAATTCAAAATTCGTTTTAACTACACAGCCTATGATCTATTTCGGTTGTAAATCTTTTCTCTTCTGCCTAATATCTAAGAATAAAAATGCCTGAGAAATAAGACCGACAGGGTCAGTGAATTTAGTATTTTCAAATGTTGGGTTTTTAATTTTCTTGCATTTCTCATTTTCTATTTTTAAAGCTATTTTACGCCGTTTTTTCGATTGTTTGCCGGGGCAACTTCGACTCTGTCTTCAACTCATGTCCTTTTTTTGTTTTTCGGTACAAATTTTCTTGGTTTTATCTTTTTTTTAGGAAAAATTGTCTCAAGTTATTCTTTATTGTGTTTAATTATTGGTAGTCATTTGCTGAAAGATGACAAAGTACGCTATCCCATGGCAAAAGTGCCAATGGCCCAAAAACTATTAAAAATGGACTTAGAGTTTCAGAATTTTCTGCAGAATTAAAAGAACACTTTTTAACCTAGTTTTCCTTGAGTGCGTTAATAAAAAAGGGTCAAGAAGAAAAATTTTGAGAATCTAAAAAGTTAAACGTGAAATAATCTGTTATCATAAAATTAAAAGTTGAAAATTGTTTTTTAAAGTTTTTTTTGCTTAACCTAAGTTCTTTGACACTGCCAGTTGTTTGTTGGCTGTTTTTTGAAATTATAAATATCGGTTTTATCTAGACTAGAAAAGTTTCAATAAAACATATCACTCAAATTTGATGGACTTTTCGATTTGGTACCTAGTTTTGCGTTGAAAAAAAAATATTAAAAAACAGAATGCAACCTAATTTATTGGAGCCGTTATTTTAAACGCGCGCTGGACATCAAAACGGTCGCAAGTATATTTTTTGGTGTGTGTATTAAGGGCGAGGGGGACTTCTTGATTTTTTTTTGTCTTGAAGGGTTTCTGCTAAGGTGTTTTTGACCTTTTTACCTCTTGATAATTTTTCTTGCGATGCTAAATTCACATTCTTTCGACTCATATAATTGTTGTATCGCAAGTAATTTGAAGCTCAGCTTCGACTCTGTGTTGAGAAAGTGTCAACCATAAAAAGCGTTTAGGTCATCTATTTTTATGGTTGACACTTTAGGTCATTTTTTTCTGATTACTTGCTTTCATAGACAACAAACGCAGATTATGGTGAGCTTCGAACTGGCGTGTCTCCTTTAAAAAATTTCAATACAATTTGAGCACGTGAAACGATCTATGAAACTTCAGTTGTTGTTTTTAACTGCTCTTCTGCAAACCTGCTGTTCAAATGAAGTTTTTTTGCTAGGTCTTTCAAGCACTTTTGATCCCAGTTCAGCCTTTGCTGTGCAAGTAGCATAAGAAGTTTTATTAAAAGTGTTTGTTTGAATTACGCAGCCTACGATGTAACTGAATTTTCAAAATCGTGTTCTCCACTTCTGATATCTCAGCAATAGAGTAAAACTGTTGAGACAAACGGCCTGGGTACGGTCAGTTTTTTGCGCGGTTGTTTTGCGTATTTGCGAGCTGAACTTTTTTGCTATGTTGCTTATCGGTCCAGTTTTTGCTATGACGGTTAGTTTCATTAGCCATTTTGTCTAGGTTTTGCAAAATCATAGATGACAAGGTGATCAAGTGAAGAAAAGACGCAGTTTAAATTTGAGGGGAGGGACGTCTGTTTTTCTTCCCGCACTACTACCTCTGCATGATATGTACTCAATTAAAATCAAAAACCATCTCCCAGTGTTAATAATTGATGAAATACAAAACAAATACAGATTTCAGACCAGTTTTTATTCATTGTTTTATAGAGTAAACCTTCAATAAAATAAATTTAATAATCAATTATAGTGAACTTTAAGTTCAGCAGTTTTTTGAAACTACATATCTTGAGTGGAAAAGTCCAATTTATCGGTATCAGTCGAAACTACCACTTGCAAAATGTTTGCAGATAAATTTTGGTTGCAGATAAAATAGTTGCTTATTAAAGCATTTGCACGCTTCAAGAAAAAAATCTATTTTGAGGAGAATGAAAAAAACGACCGAAACAACCTAGCGGGATTTGGTTGCGCAATAAATTAGCCTGAAAATTGCAATGGCGTTGGTCCAATATTTAGTCTCTTGTTTTCGATTCTCACTTAGTCGATGTGGAATCACAGAACCCGAGTGATTATACCAAACCAAATCTGATGGAAACAAACTCAAGTCCAATTCATCAATTTTCAGGGTCATTGTTGAGCCAGAAAATTGATACCAGACTGCTAAAAATGGAGAACTCGGTCTTTTTCCTCGATACATGTACACTACGGACGTAAGAGAGTTATGCATTTTCAGTCGATTGATGCAGTTTTCTCGTTTTTGATTCACAGACACATAACTTTACAGGCAGTTTAAATAAGCTGAGCAATTTTAATATCTATATTACAATTACGTAAACCGGTTATGTAATATCTATATAACAATTAAGTATAGAGAGTTTTTTTAGGAAAAAGAGCAAAACGGTGGAAATTGCCGGACTTCGTCAAAAAGTTGCTTGTTCAGTTTTAGACTTGTTTTTAAGGAATGGTTTTGAGCAAATTTCATAAGGCCGGCTGATTTTGAAGGAATAACAGCGATCAAAAACTAGCTTTCACCAAGATGTTACACTCAATTTTTATGAGAACCAAATTATCTTAGCAAAATTTAATTTAGTTGCTCATTAACATATTTGCACAGTTCAAGAAAAAGTTATTTGCTGGGAAAAAGAATAAGAGCAAAGAAAGAACTCCTAGATTTTAATAGCGCAATGAATTCACCTGACAATTCCAGTGGTTGCGGGTCGAGTATTCGGTCTTTAGATCTCCGTTCTTCTTTAGTCGATGGGGAATCACTGCACCTGAGTGAAAATAGCAACCCGAATCTGCATGAAACAAACTCAAACTCGAATTCAACAATTTCAGCGGTCAATGGCGAACCGGAAAATCTAACGGAAAATAATCCGTCCTTACATCTGGATACTGATTTAGCCGATGAGGTATCATCTCACCTGAGCCGAAATAGAACCGACAACCTTCCTCTTTCAAACTCAGTTTCAAATTTAATGTTTTCCATGGCCACCGAAATAGAAAATCAAGGAGAAACTGCTGAAGAGGACGCTGTTCGATTGACACGAGACAACCCTGAATATTTGAACGTTCAACAGACTCCGGAATCTTTAAGAGTGAATCAGCTTTCAGTGCATGAAGCGATCGAAATGGCGAGCAATCTTAGAAAGATTTTAGAAACAACACGTTGTATGGACGAAAAACACCTTCAGACAATCAAGAGCGAGTTAGAAATATGTTTGAGTTTAACTCTCAATTTGACCGAAACGCGTACTCAGAATATAGCCACATGCAGTAAACGCAATACCGGGGCTGACAATATTAACGAACAAGGATTTATGTTACTTCAAAACAAAGGGCAAGATCATGAAAATACAATAAGTATTCATCAAGATGGTTCCATGGTAACTAACTTAAATAGTAATAAATCAACGCCCGATCTTACAAGTTTGCCGCCTGTTAGTGAATGCAAACAATCTAAACTACGAATCCGTATAGTACAGTCAACTGCTTTTATTTGTAACGTAGTTCTGCCCTGTTTTATATTAAGCACCCTCGCGGCTTCCATTTCACAATGGACGATCTTCAACGATATTGAGTTCGATACAGACAAAATCAACGGAACTGTATTTTACAGAGTAAACTCCCATGGTCCTCATGGAAAACTTATGATTTACCTCGAATTTGAAGGCCACTCTTTAGACAATGATTGGAAAATACTAAATTTTTGTGCTTCCTTTCTGAAATCCACCAAAAACACCTCCCTTTGGGCCACAACTGTTGCTGCAACTTTATTCTTCATGGTAATAGTTATAGATATCAACATTTCCAATTTCAGAGAAGTCATAACTACATTGTACCGGAAGTTATGTAGCAAGAAAAAGAATCGCAATCAAGTTAGCAATTTTGGCGACATCATAACCGTCTAAGTCAAAGCGAGCCAGAAACAACTGAAGCTCTAATGATCAACTGAAACTGGATCAAATCTGGAAATCTGGATGACTATATTGGGTGTCTAGCAGCACATAAAAGTGCCACGAAATGCAAAATCATTAGGACTGAAAATTTTTCAGACGAATAGGAAACTGGAAACCAAAACTTTTTGATTTGAGTGATAATTCAATTGATTGAAACACTCATTTTGTATAGAAAATCTGACTTCCACTAAAGCAAGTTTTTTTTGTCATCATATCATTCTCATGTTTGCATAAAATTTTAAAAAATGATAACTATCGTCTGAAATATCGGTTAGGTGGTAAATCTCTGAATTTGATAATTCTTGACTTCAACAGTAGTCGAATTCAAATCATTTGATTTTAACAATTCTGAAAGTTGAAATGTTTAAACTGCAATATGTTGAATTTGAGCTAAATTGTTGGAATACTTTGAACAATTTCATATTTTATCTCTTTTTATGTATATTGTTTTGTTTTTCATTACCGTGGTAAAATCAGTGCCCACTTTTATGCATCATGTTGCGCAGGGGATGTTTTTGAAAACATAATTGGTTCACAAGACTTCTGTAATTCACATGTGAAGAAGACTGTGAGCTCTTCGGGTGTTTCTAGTGAGTCGATTGATTGAGTTTTATCTCCAGACAGGGTTAGAAACCCATGTCACAATTATAATAGGGATCTAAGTTTTCCCTGTGAGGTGTAATATAGTTTGTATGCACCCGCCAGTCTCGCGTACTTTGTGCATAAAAGACCAAAATTTTGTTGTTTCAAAATTTACACAGTTGAAGCGAAACCTCACACCTCTTGTGTTACAAAACAAAACAAAAATGCAAAGCAGAGCTTCGCAACGGGTCAGTTGCAACAAAAACCTTGTGATACAAAAAAGAACAGAAAAAGAGACGGAAGTCAGACTTTTTTAAATTTTAAGTTGAAAAAAGGTCGACTACCATACGGTAACTAAGTCAAAAACTTCCTGGTTGCTCACCTGTTGAGCCGAACAAAACAGCTGTCATAATAAATTTTCAAGAGTCTTAAAGAATTTGTAGAATTTCCGAATTTCAAAAATTGATCTTAATCCTTATCATTGGTAGTTTCTACTGAATTAAAGTATTATTAATTAATCTAGGGGAGAGATAACTTGCATTCTTCGAATTTAACTCAAAACAGATTTTGCAGGGTAATTTTCAAGAAGTGGGAAATTTTCCAAAAAAAAACGACAAAGTTTCGGAAAATGGACTTTTCCTGAAGCATACCTGCTTTTCTACAAAAAATTAGGGTGTAATCGGTTATGCGGGCAGATTTCGAAATCCTTTGATTCGTATAGAGTTTTGTCTTTCAAATTTGCAATCCATTCGCAGCAAAATATATGTTTCAAAAATCGATACCTAATGGGTTGTTTTCGTGATAAAAATTTACAAATTAAGGTCTGAAAACTGTCAAAAAAATTCAAAGTTGGACTTTCCCAAGTCCATAGCGACATCGTATCATCAACACAATCAGCGAGTATCTGATTATGCAGAATAGAATCTCACAACGTGCTTTATCGGCAGGGTCGTTTTCAAGAGAACATTCCAAAAAAATGGTTTTTTCTCGATTCCATAGCGGTTTTCTTGTCCAAATTGGGAAACAGCGGCTCAGCAAAAAATTCCAAATACTACTCTTTCGATTGATTTATTGATCTCGGACATGAGAGCGAAAATTTCGCCTCGCAAACTAGGGACTGCACGCACTAAGTATTAAAAATGAAGGTTGGAAAAGTCAAGGCCGCATTAAGCAATCTATTCAAGGATGGAAACATATATTTCGTCAATTTCCAATAGTTTGAATCAGTTGGAAACAAAATAAAGTTCTTCAAGCGAGCATTCAGTCTAAGAAACTGATTTTTGATACCTCAATTGAACAACTTTTTGCTCAAAAATGGAATTTTGCCCGTTTTAAAACAAAACAGAAGCGTTTTTTCGCTCGTTCTTCAAATTAGCTTGCGTCAATTGTTTTGCCGGATCGAAAAACCGCACCTGGTACACGCATTCCTAGACGACTGGAACTTTTGCGCTTCTCAGAAAAAAATACTCATAATGAACAACTAACGAACATCAATAGCATTGCTGACAGATCTCGAACAGATTCAAGCTTTGAAAAAAATAAAATCAATATGCGAAATCTCTAACTTCCACCACGCGACACCTTGAACACGCATGCGGATCCGGGTATCGCCTACTTCATCAAACAAATCAATCAGAACCTTATGCAGATGAAACACACGAAAATCACACTAAAAATGCGAAAACACGGTTAGTGTCAATGCTGTCAACTTGATTTAGCTATGCAAAAAAACTCTGACTTAAACATGAATCAGCGCTGAAAAATAGCGATCTTTGGGACACTACAGAAAAAGCGATAAATTACGGTGCACTTTTAATTACTGTTTTTTCTGTTTTTCTGTACTATCCCAGTGATCGCTATTTTCCAGCAATGATTCTTGTAAATTTCAGAGTTTTTTGCATAAATAAAGCTGCGATACTTCAGAGCTAATTCAGTAATGATTCCATAGAAAATCAGCGCTAAAACCTAAGAAAAGTTAACAAATTCTAACAGTTTTCAAATAAGAGTATTGGTTAACCCAAACGCTTTTTAATAGCTAAGGCCTGGTGGCGCAGAGGTAGAAGACATGTCCACTAAGCTGTGGGTTACGGGAGCACACCCAAGTATTTCACTATTTTTGCTCATTTTGATAGGTTATGTGTCGGTGTTTTATCACTAAAAGTTAGCCAAATCAGTGATAATATCGAAAAAAATTTGCTAGTGTGGCAAAGAACATCGATAAATCATGAATGGCGATCGCTGTTTTTGTCACTTTTTTCATTGCAAAAATTCAAACCCGCGTAGGCAGCGGAAGAAATGGGCTCCCTTTACGGCTATGGCAACGACTAGCTTGAACGGTACATACTAAAAAAACTAATTTTCAGTAGTTTGCAAAACAATGAGGCAGATGACGGATCAAGTCAAATTCATCTCCCAGCCTTAAATTCATATAAAATTCCTTAAGCGATGCATGTAAACTGCTCCATCCTGGTTAGCTAAAACATCTCACTTAGAAGCAAGTTAACATCCTCCCCCAAACTACTTTGGTCCCAGGTGACATCATCCATTGCGGCAGTCAAAAGAACAAATACGAACAGAGTCAGGGCGCGACGGAGGAACAGGGTTCTTGGCTCCATGCTATTTACATGCTTTGTTAACCTCCTCACAATTAATTTATTGTCAAACCACTCTACTGAAGTCCCATCTGGATTAAAATCCTTCCGTACTGCTTGCCATTCACCCGTGATCCTAACTGTCCAGATCATATTACAATGGCTTAAACTAGAAACTTTTTTTAAAATTACCTAATGACTTGAACAATTGAAGCTAGAATTCTATGTGAAAATTTGTCTCAAAAGCTTTTCCGCTCAAACCTCTGAGGGGACGCGAAACAGCTCAATATACCTGTGCTCAATCAGTCTTTTAAAAGTCATTGCAGACAATTTAGTTCAAATGAATTGAGTAGTTTCAAATCGATTAAAATAGAAAAGTGAAAAAAATCTGTGTTTTTATCAGAGACTCAACCTGAGACTACTCTGGTATAACTCATTGGCACTCAAGAAAAGATGAGAGGGTGAAAATGTTCTGACATAAAGTCATTGAATTGATGAAATGGACATAAAATGAAAAAATTGAAACTTTAACATCATAAATATCATTCCTGAAACTGTCCTTGTTCAATAAAAACTATGTCTTCACGACTTTTATTTATAAAAATTTCGAAACTTCAATTCGAATTAAACGGAACGTACGTTAAGTTTTAAAATAGATGCAAGAGATAGTTTTTTTTCTATCTCGGATAGAGGTTCGAACCTGTTTACTCAATTTAGGAGTGAGCAACAGATAAATGGATCAATTTTTTTGTGATTACAGAAAAAATAATAATTTTGAATTGTTTCATTGCTATAAAATATGCGAGCTCCTCTTGGGTTTTGTACCTGGTAATCCTGCGAGTGAGACCAAAATATAAACGCTCGGCTATGGTGATAGTTAAAATATAAAGATTAAAATGTTTCAAATATTAATTTATTATTTCTCTAATTCTCCGATTTTACCAGGAAAAAAGTGGAATTTCTCCCAAAGAAAGAATGCAATTTGCACTTTCAAAAAGGTTGTATCTTTAATTTGGGAAACAAGTCTCAATATAAAGAGAACCGAGGAAAAATAGCTAGAAAAAAAAATTTGCGAGTTCGTCATTTTTCCGGTCAAAAAAAGCATAACAATAAAAACTTGCGGTGGCTCTTTAAAAATGAACTGAGATCGCACGCCGAACACGCTCGTATTTAAGAGTTGTGGAAAAACGCCAACTACCCAGTAGAAGAACAACAAAGATGTACAACACCATATAAGATAAACACTATAGCAAGTCTAGATGCTCTCTTGTGTTGACTAAAACTAAAATATTCATATATGGAAAAACGCTAATCATACACTTTTCATGCAGCTCCATAAGTACAGAAATTGCTTGAAAATTGTATGATTAGTGATTTTTCATATATAGAAAACATATGATTAGCATTTTTCTGTAAATGAAAAAATTTGATTTTTTCAAAATTTAATCTGCCAAAGCTTTTGGATGGTGTTCGTAACCGAACACAAATGACAAAGAACTTGGTTACTTAAAAGTAGATTTGCTACAAGTTCGACTGTCTTGCAATTCCAATGCTTTGGATACCGCTTGAATTGTGTTGGATTTGTCTCACACAAATGATACAATGAAAGTATCAAACTTTTAAATTTTGGTACAAATCTTCGAAGATTAGTTTTTTAATATTTGAATTTTTGACTAATCATGCATTAATCAAGACATAGAAGAACTTGCCATACAAAATAAATAGGCGTGTTAAGCATTTTTAACTGATCAAAATTAGGGAAAAAAATCAATTTTAGTGTATCCAGGACTACGTTATGCACTAAAAAATAGTTTTGCATGCAATCTTTTTTGAAAATGTTTGTTTCATTACAAATTTGGAATAAATGATAACCGTTGAAGGAGAAAATACATTGGCTTTTCAATCGTTCGCTCATTCCGAAATTGTTTCCGAAAAAAAACTATTGTACAAAAATCATTACGAAGACAAACTTTGCATTTTGTGAATTGTAAGGGGGTTCCATAACAAGGACGCTCCCCTTGTTTTTTTTTGTTCTTCCCTTCCTTTTGATCGTTCTGATAAATTTTCAACGTGGTTAAAGATTTGTCTCTGGAATCCAGGAGTATACAGACGCAAAATTGTGCTTATATCCAGTGCACAGTTTGCCCTCGTAACAATAAACAAAAAAAATTATTTTTGTTTTCGTTTTTTGTTTGGTTTTCTTTTTTGAAAACAATTATTGAGGATCATGTCGCATTTAATAAATCACTATGCAATGGTATAGTTTTTGAATCATACTTGTTATGAATATGGTCGGAACAACAAATGCACAGCAAATGGCTATTTTTGTTTATTTTATGGAAATGTAAGACAAGCAGTTTTTGGTTAACTTACACACATAGTTGAAAGGAGCATATTGGCACATCCTTGTGGACAATATTCATAACCTTGGCTCAAACAGCAGAACCCAGACAACTGCAGAACACTTGGAGCTTAAAGTCACGAGGGGTGACAATTTAATGAAAATTTGGCCACAATTTTTTGCCAAGAGAAGGCATGCAAAATTACGAAAAAACAACAACACGAGGAAATCAAAACATCATGCAAAAAATACGCATTTGCATCAACAGATGATTCATTTCAGCAAAATCTTAGCAACTCGACAATACATTTTCATACGCACAGACAACTATTTAGCAAAAACTATCCAGAAATGTTGCAAAGAAACTCAATCGACAATTTAAAAGGTTCTCACCGATGACCTTATCACAACGATGACTCGACAAAACTTGAGTAACTCGAGATGACTTCAGTACAAGGACGCAAACACAAAGAAAAAATTTCTCAACAACTCGTTTTGATACAAGGCATGACAGGGCTTTTATCAGATAAAATACGTTTTTAGAAGACCGAACCACTCCACACTTTTTTTACTTTTTATGTTATTTTGTGAAATAAAACAAGCGTTCATCGACTGGAAGCTAATTCGCATTTTAAAAATAAATTTCGTATTAAAAGCCCAGGCTTGAATACGGTTTTTGGGTTGAGCTTGGCGTGGGTGCATTTTAAACCGGATAATTGAATTATAGGACGTTTTGATAAGTTCAATTTAGACATGCTAGTAGTCCTAGACTAGAAAACTTTAGGATGGTGGACTAAATTTTAAATGATAAAAATGAAAGATCTGCCCCAGAATTTTCATCAAAGATTATGGAATCAAAACTTTTTTTTTTCGAATCAGGTCATTTGAATCAAGACTCAAACTGTTTCAATATCATATACCACTCGAACCAATCCAATGATTAATTTTGGTACCTGATTTTGGGTCGAAAAAAACTAAAGCACACCCTAATACATTTCCTCTCCCTTTTCAATGGTCGGAACAACAGCGAAAGAAGTTTTTCACACTGAAATGAATTTTAGTTTACAGTCGCGCGTGTTTTCTGAAAAACAAAAAACTAACGCCTAGATTTGAATACGGATTTTGAGTTGAGCCTGGCATCGATGCAGCTTAGACCGGTTAAATTGAATTATAGGACGGTTTGATTAGTCCATTGTAGACATACTAGCAGTTTTAGACTGTAACATCCCAAGAGCTTCAAATATTAAAATAAAAGATCTTCCTCAGAAATTTCATCGAAGATTATGGAATCAAAACTTGTTTTTGATCTCTCATCCCTACTGGATCAAAAGAACATTCATAAACCGAAATGAATTGAACCGTTTGTGCGTTTTTTTTTTTAAAACAGACTAATCTCAAATTTTTAAAAACCCCGCAAAACACTAAAAACACTCAACCTGGCAAAAAGTGAGCCTTTTTGCTCAAAACCACTGAAACCTATCCATTATTGAGCTTTTTTGCAAGGGTAGCCCAAATTGGACTAATTGTTACACCGCAAAGCCAGCCAGTTCTTTAAAAACCTGTCTTTTGTACACAAAAAATAAGCACATCCTTAAAAAATAAATTACCAAGCCAAACTGTGCTTTTTGAGAATTGTAAGCAGATTCCGCTACAAGGACGCTCCTTTTGTTTTTCTTTGGTTCTTTTATTTCCGTTGATTGTTCCGATAAAATTTTAACAAGTTCAAAGAATTCTCTCTGGATTCTAGGAGTATACAGCCACAAAACTTATGCGCCTATCCAGTGCACAGTTTGGCCTCGTAATGTTTAGGTTCAAGCTTCCTACGTCAAGAAAAAAAATCTTCGGTGTTGGTTAAATTTCATAAAAATGAGATTAAAAATTCTCATTTTTTTTTCGTAAGCCTCTCATACGTCTCATTTTAAGCAAGATTTTGAGCGTAATTCTAATCAAACAATTCCATAAGCTAAGTCTATGAAAAAATACACATCAAAAACATCTTCATACATTTTGCTTAAATGGTGGCCTCAAATTTTCAAGAATTTTTTCTTGTTTTGGCATATAACTCGGTGTATCTTATTGAATAAAAAAAAACTTTTGGCAGAAAAGCTAATCATACAGTTTCCATTTATGGAAATTTTATGACTAGCTTTTTTTTTTGATGGCGACAACAAAATTTTATCCAATTAATTTTTAAATTGTCCCAACATTTCTTTTGTTTTTTTATCAGCTGGGAATCCATTTTTGTACTCATAAACATCTACCAAATTTTTTTAATGCAAAATTTATTTTTTTAATGTGCCTACAGTAGTCCTGGATGCTCTACTTTTGGAACTTTTTTTTGCTTTTTGCTTGAAAACTTTTTTCAAAAATGCTAAACACTCTTTATGCGTAAACATATATTATTTTTTACATGGCATGCTTCTGTATGCCTTGATCAATGTCTGATCAATCATTGTTGAAAATACTTTCCAAAAGTTAAAAGCTCGTTACTTTCCTTCAATCATTTGTGTATGACAACTCTATGACAATTCAGGTCGTTTTCTACGCCTTGTAAATCAAGGCCGCCGAACTTGTGGTGACTCAAGCCTTTAGTAAACCAAGAGTTTTGGCACTGGCGTTCGCTTACAAGCACAGCCCAAAAACTTTCAGAAAATAATTTCAGAAACAAAATAAATTTTTTGGTTAATGGAAAAATCCTTATCATAGAGATTTCATACTTTTTTGTGTACGTATGGAATTGTATAAAATTGTATGGTAAGAAATTTTTCATATATTGAAATTGTATGATAAAAACTTTCATTGAGTTTGTTAAACTAGTAACGATAGAGTTTTGAACTATTTCATGTACGCTTTTCCCTTTTTACTAAAAATGAACTTTAATTTTGCTACTTGATTTTTTCATAAATTTATAGAGTTTTCATATGTTTTCAAATGTTTGAAAACTTAAGCAATAATTCGCTCATTGAATAACCCTATGTTTTCTCCTTTGTTTTTAATTTTATCATGTTCAAAAACTTTTTCGGAAATATTTTTGAACCTGGTGAAAATTAAAAACATGGAAGAAAATGAGCGAATTATTGATTAAGTTTTCAAAGATTATTTGCTAAACATATCTCCCTAAATTTATGAAAAAATTAAGTAGCAAAACTGAAGTTCATATTTAGGAATAGTAGCCGGGGTATTGTAGTTCGATGATCAAACTGATTCGTGCTTTGTTTAGAATGTTGGACATTTTCAAGCCCTTTTTGCATTTTCTAATAATACTTACTGCTTATAATCGTTTTAGGTACTTTTGGGCCGGCATTGATTGAGGTCTGCAATTCACGATCACACTTTCGCTAACAAAAAGGGAAAATCATTTTTGAGTTGAAATCAAGAAGCAGATATCGCTTCTCCGAATGGAGTCCAACGGTTTTCGCTTGGATTCTCTTTTTCGTTCGTTGATCAAGTATTGCAAGCAAAACTGCGTTTTACATTAATTGTTTTTTTTTTCGCTAACTTAGTTCCGAAAAAATTGAAGGTGGTCTGCTATCTCCTGGTTAAAATTTGGGTCGGTCTCTGGAAGTTGTTTTCAAAAGTCGTTTCAAACTGGAACTCAATAAGCAACTTCAAGTATTTGAACAGTATCTAGACACAATAAGTTCTGATTTAGTTATAGTATCAAATTAGAGACGCTTCAAATGATGAACACGTATATATTCAGTTACCAATCAAACGTAACCAACGAACAATATTTTTTATTGTAACAATTACTCTCAAAAGTGTTGATTAATCATCATTTACTCGTCATAACTCGGTGATGATTTTAACTTAAACTAAAACTGAAAATTGTTGCGCCTGAAACGAAGATCTCAAAATGAAATCTCCAAAAATTATTCTTAATTTTCACCTGTTATTGAAAAGCAGTAGCTTCAATTATGAATCCAAAACTTTTTTCGCTAATTGTTATGTTTATTTTGTTTGTCGTATTGGCCAAAACAAATCCAATTAGTCATTCTGATTTTTCGGATTGGAAAAAATACCTTCATAATTCTGAACTATACGACAATCTTTGTTTGGGTAACAACAAACAATGTGAAACGTCGTCCGACAAAAACAATGAAACTTCCTTTTTGCATAATTATAACACAATTAAGCTGGGCTACCAAACGTTGCAATTGAATAATTGGATTAGTGACGAAGTCAAGAACAGCACTCGTGTCTTTCTAAGTCATGTGAACAATTTTCAGAAACACTTCTCGGACTTGCCGAGCTTTCAGTCGTCTGCCAGCAACCAAAATCGAGATGAAATTTCGTCCACGCATGATTTGAAGTTGGCTGGTTTGAATGGCTGTGATTGGATGAGCGTATTTTGCGACAGGTTGGCAGGTAAGAAAAATTGACATTTCAAATTTGGATCTTATCTTTGAATGTTGATTTTGTTTTCGAGACATATTTCAAATATTCACTTTGCGTTTCAGTATTTAAGGTGAAACAACCGGCTGGAGATTACGCTCAACAACCGCAAAAAACGGTTGGCTAAATACGCTCTGACTGCTGAAAAACCGCTCAATCCATTCAAAGTCTTATAAAAAATCATTTCTTTAATTGCCATTGTAGTATAAACACCTCGAGTTTCCTCCCTTTCCGCAATTATAACACAACAATTAAAATCAAATAAGTAAGTGCCCAAAATTAATAGCTATAGTTTACTACATTTTTAAAAATGAAATCAGTTATATCAGCTCGTTTTTAAACAAGGTTTTGAGTTTAATTCGTTTAGGAAAATAAATTTGAAGATTTTTTCAACCTAAAATTCTCAAAAAGACAAGAGACAGCAATCAAAATGGCCAATTGTGTCTTTTCAACTTCCGTCCGTTTGAATTAGTATCATGTCAGCGATTTGGGATGAGTAAAACAGTATAAAAAAATATTTTTGCACTGTTGAACAACATTTTGTTTTTCGGCACTGTTGTACTTCGGCTTTGTTGTACTGCTCCGAGTAATGATTCGAACTTGTTGAGGCAATTGACGTGTTTTTTTTGCTTTCATACAACCTCACAGTTCCGCAAAGATAATTCTGACATTTTTGGTTGAAACCTTTTCAAAACTGATTGTTGCTCGATGCAAATCAGCCCGGGAAGTAAGAAAAAGACGTTTAATTTGTGTTTAGATATGCGGCGATGACAAAATATCAAAAAGGAGCAACACAGAAGAGAAAATGAGCTCTGAATACGATATGATCATGATCCAGTTTCGTAGCTTCCTCATCGCGAACTAATTCAAAGTATTTCTAGTTTTTCATATATTTGTATGCAATGTGATTTATTGAGGTTCTTGAATGCACACTCATTCTTATAACAAAATAAAGTTTCAAATGGTCGCTATCAGACAAAAAGAAATTGCCAGCCCATTAACATAAAAAAGTAACCGTTATCTCTAGTGTGTGTTTTCTAAAATCTCTTATTCGGAAAACTTTTATGTAAAACACATGTAGACAGAAGTTGAATTTAATAGAAAATAGTTTGCCGTTCAAAACTTTATACTCTTTGAGCCACTCAAACAGATATAGATACAGTGCTTATTTTTAATTATATGTGGTCGTTAATTGAACTGTTTAGAAGAGACTTTTCGATTGCTTACTTTAAAAAAATGATTAATTCAAATTTGTAATTCTAAAAGTAGCTATTCCTGGGTCTTGGAGATTTGAGACCTCAAAAATATTTACTTTTAGAGTAACAATTTATTGGATAGTCAGTTATTTTAATCAACTTGCAGTAAAGGATTCAAAAAGATCTACCTAAGTAGTGCCATTATAATTGCACTATTAGGTAGATCTTTTTGAATCATTTACTGCAGATTGATTAAAATAACTGACTATCCAAAAAATTGTTACTCTAAAAATAAATGTTTTTGGGGTCTCAAATCTTCAAGACCCAGAAATAGCTACTTTTAGAATTACAAATTTGAATTAATCATTTTTTTTAAGTAAACAATCGAAAGGACTCTTCTAAATAGTTATAACGACTACACATGCTGAAATTTAAGCACTAGATCTATACCTCTATCAGTGGCTCAAAGAGTTTAAAGTTTTGAACAACAAACAGTTTTCTGGCAAATAATTTTCTGTTTAAATATATATAACATTTTCTGAACATGAGAATAAGGAGAATTTTTAAAAACAACGATATCTGCATTTTTGTTGTTTACTTGTAAATTGTTGGGTTGCGTTCATTTTTTTCTGTTCTGCTCAGTTCAATTGTTGCAATATTCTTTCTAGCAACACAAATCACTGACTAATTTGTAATATTGTAAAAATGTTCCGTTCAGTTCGACAAGTTCCGTTCATATATTTCAATTGAAAGCTGCACCTGTTTAAACTTAATTATATTTATCTGAATTATTCGAAAACCAACAATCCAAAGCTAAAAAAAATTACGTTCAATTGATCGTTTAAAACATAACCATTTTCGTCTTTTGTTTGTAAAACTTATGAAAATAACTAATTTTTTCAATAAGTTTATATTGACTTGTAAATATTATTTGTATAATGTGCGCAGTTTGATGTAAATTATTTTTTGTACAATAAAAATTATTTTCCTGCGTTTTTGCTGTGCTTTGATGATCAAACTTATATTCAAGAACTTTTTACCCTACTTAGCAGTCATGCTATGATGCTATCAAGATTAGAACTCTAATGGATAATAGCTTGGATAGATTTGATACAAAAATGCGACAATTTCTGCATTGCTCACGGCATATTCGATTTCTCAACTTGCTCACATTTTTCTAACTTTTTGAAAAACAATATGATTTGCATTTTGAATACCTAACTCTCTAACCCCGTATTTACCCTTCAGCTATCCTCAAATGGGTTGTTTTGTAAAAATGGCGAGTAGATTGGCGAGTTAAAGAAAAAAATGACGGAGGTGAAAATAACAAAAGAGAAAAACTCCAAAGTATAAATACAGAAAAAACTTACACAAAGCAACATGTTTTAGCGACTGCAACAGTAAATTTTTGATAGTATAATTATATAATTTTTGTACATTAGGAATTTTTTTCCGGTATTTTTTGGCTGTGCTATGATGTTTCCCGCATATTGCAGCCATGCAATGCTGCTATCTTGAATATAACTTTAATTAATTGTATAGCTTGGATAGATTTGGTGCAAAATAATAAAAATTTTAAAAGTGCAAGCAATTAATTAGTTTATAGTAAATTTATCGCGAAGCAGAAAAAATTCAGTAGCATAATTACTCATTTCAACTTGATTATAATTAGGGTTTTAAGTTTTTTATGGAGACTAGTTATAAATTGACAAAACAGATGATTGTTTGTTTTGACCCACCTTTTCACGGATACATCTTCAGACTGTAAGTTGCGTCTGCACACTGTCGACTTCGTTGATCTCCATTAAAATCGTTTGTTTTTTTCATTTCTAATTTAAAGTTTGTCATATTATATCATAGTTTATCACGTCAGCTAAGCACATCAACTGCTTGCTTGTACAAAAGTAGAACAAAAAAGAGCTAAGATTCGTTAAGTTTAACCTTAGTTCGGAGCACGACTCTGAAGATAGCATTTGTCTTCTAAGTTCCTTTGAAGAAATAGAAAACGTGAATTTATAAAAAAAAATCTTTTTGGCTCTCACAAAACCAACACTACATCCCGGGTTGACCTCCATACACCGAAAGTGCTTTTCATACAACTCCATACATCAAGTTTGTGGGAAAATACTTGTCATACAATTTTCATATAATTTCGGAAAATGGGTGAAAAAAGACATAAACTAATTTCTGCGGCTGTTTGATTCTAATAAAACAATTTGGTGATGAAAATCAGAGGTTTTCGTTTTTAAAAAATGCTTATCACACAATTCCCATTTATAGAAATTGTATGACTAGCCTTTTTTTGATGGCAAGTAATTTTGAATTTGCCCCAAAATTTTTTTAATTTTTTTTTCAACCGCAAATCGATTTTTGTACGCAAGCAAACATTTTCCAAAATTTTTTTTTTGCATGCAAAATTCAATTTTTTTGTGTGCATAACGTAGTCCTGGATACACTTATGTTGGGAGTTTCTTCCTTTTTGCTTCATAATTTTCTTCGAAAACGCTGAAAATTCTTATTTCTTTTGTATGGCATGTTTATGTATGATTGATCAATGTCTGATAATTTAAAAATTCAAATGTTCAAAACAATCGTTGTTCAAAATTTTGCCAAACTTTGAAAGTTTTTTTTTTGGTTATATCATTTGTGAAAGACAGCTCGAAGACAATTCAGATCGTTTTCTATGCATAGTAAATGCATGACCGTCCAATTTTTAGTGCTTTGAGTAAACCAAGGTCTTTGTCACTTGTGTTTGGTTACAACCACAACCAAAATTTTTCCAAAATTAAATTTCGAAACAAAAATCAATTTTTTGATTTATGGAAAAACAATTATCATACAATTTTCATTTATGAAAAAATGCATATCATAGAGTTTTCATACAATTTTCTGTACGTATGGAATTGTATGAAATTGTATGACAAGAAGTTTCTCATATATGGAAATTGTATGATAAGAAGTTTTGGTCAACCCGAGATTCTAGTCTGCAGATAAAACGGTTCATTGTTCTTGTCTCTTTGTTTTTACAATGGGAATTTTGTTACAGAAAAAAGTTTGCTATGATTTTTATAAGATTTTGCATCAATGTGCTCTCGCCGCCCAGCAAAAGAAAACAAACCAGCTTAAATTTACCGTGTTTTCCGAATAATGCGTAATGCAAGAATTTCAAAGTCGCGAAATCCAAAGACACCGTTAAATCACTTAATTATAGCATGGCGAGTAACAAAGAACCAATTGCGTTTTAATCAATAAAATCAACTAGGCCTCAAAGTTCGAACAAATTGCGATTTAATCAAAATAATGAAATAGGCCTCAAAAAGTTTTGCTGCTATATAAAACAATCTCTCCTTCTCTATAAAAAAATGCAGTGTTTTTGCGTTTATCAAAATTCTTCAGTAAGCGTGCGTTTTTACGAAATTTTTAGTAATCATGAGTCATCAGCGCCAAACGAAGGAAATGATGTAACAATTAATGCAGTTCAACAAAAATTGGTTCAATTTTTTTAAAATCTGATCTGAAATAAAATCTAAAACGATGTTCATCTTTTAAGCCGGCAAGTTGGTTTTTCCAAGGAAATTTTTGTCTGTAGATACATCATAACAATATACATTGCAAACTCCTTACGCTATTTTTTAGCAGAAATTGCAGCAATTTTAGTAGGTTATTTTTGAGTATTCAGCTTGGTTTAAATTCCAATTGTTTTACCGATGTCAAATGATCACGAGATCAGTAGATTGTTTTGTTGAGATACATTTGCACCAATTTTTGAATGAAAGATCATTTCTGGAAATTTATAAAATAACGAAAAATAGAACTGACCACTGGTTATTAGTATTTGTTGTAGTTGAGCTCTTCGGATTTATAATGTTACAAACTACTACAGTCTTAAATATATGTGTTTTTCTATTTCTGAGAAATAGGGCTTTGATCTTTAGCAGCAGAATTGAGGTGTTTTTTTTATGTTTGACTAAAAGAGCGACGTCTGTTGACAGCGTAGTTGAACATTAAACTAATGCATTGATTAGTAATTGGTTTTTCTGATGCATGAAACTTTTTTGAGCGTGTTTTGCTTCTCTGAAAAATAAAAGTTCATAAACTTTTCTAAGGATTTCTGAGGAAAATATGTAAATTTGTCGTATGATTGAATCTCTTCCCGTTCTGATGCTCTATAAGCTGAACTCTATTTAGTCTGTTATACTCTGCTGTTAACAGAATCATTTGAGCCAGGTAAAACCGTCAGTGAGTCTGAGAAATGGAAATAGTTTGAATGTTAATTTTGAAAGAATGTGAAATAACCAAAAAAAAACAGCAAAACAGCCAACATTGTTTGAATAATTACTTTCCATTCATAACTCAAACCAAGACTGCTTGTATTGAAGGAAGGCCCTGAATGTCGTATTTTTCTTATTCTGCCCAATTTTCTTCATTCTTCAGTGTAACAAAAGCACTGATTAAACTGGTTGGTTTGGTTAATACAAATGCAATCAATATACTCTTTAGCCGATTTTCGAAAAGGTCGAAATTTGAGAAGCTGTAAAACTGATCCTTTTTTTCCTGAAGTTATATTCCGTGTTTATTCTGGGTAAAGTTTTCAGCATATTTGAGATAAGCTTAAGTATTTTACCATGCTGAGTTAGGACCGAGGTGGTTAACTCATAGAGTAATTTCGGATAGGGTACACCGTCTGCTCGTCACGCTATCTTATTTTCGGCCGGATAGATTCGTGCAACTTCTTAGTCTAATACCGATCCTAATCTTACTCTTATACTATCTAGTCTCAGGTTGTTTAACTAGTCTCTGCTAGGCTCAATAGATCTAGGGTATACTGGTTTATTGCGGCTGCTGAAGTCTTCTTGGAGAGTCAACTAATTTCTAAGTTAAATTCAAATCTCTCTGGTGCTGAAATTACAAGTAATTCCAGCACTTACAAATAAGTGGGTTGTTAGTTAGATGGATCATGATTGGTTAATATTAAATACTTTACAGTGGTAAAATATCTAATTTATCCAATCATAAAATGTAGTTTAGATCAGGTTCCACCCATCCGGGTTTTACAGAGTTTTTTAGAATAGTCTTTCTGCAATTCGAAGGATGGATGATGGACGTTGGTATTTGGCGAACATCATAATTCTTCTGGGTTCTCTTGTTAGAGAAGTTCCAGGTTCAATCGCTGTGTCTTCTCATGACAACGACTGGGTTTTCGCAACAAACTCAAATCTGATTTCAGAATGGTTGGCTATGACAGGTTTTTTCGTTTCTTGTAGAGAACCTCTTTTGGGTTGACCTTGTCTGGGAATGGCGTGGAGATTGTGCGTGGAGGGGATGCCTGGTTACTCGGATCTGTACGTATACTTGAACATCGAGGTGGTCATTGTTCTAGTTCAATGAAGTCCTTTTCTGCGAAGTCAAGTCGTACTCTAAATCCTTTGAGTTGTGATTGTGGGCGGCATATTGATTGTGGTTGGCCATTCTTTTTCGAGTGTAGTGGGTTCATTTTGTCTTTGGATGTTCGTCTTTGGTGTTGTATGCTGATCTATATACTGCAAGATATAATTTACATTTTATAAAATTTTTATTAGTTTGGTGTTTTAGTTATGATTTTGGTTAGTTGTTTTCACAAAAGCATTTTGTTTTAGTTCAGTTATTTTGAAGAGTTACTCACCCCTGAGTACCTCTTATTAAAAATAGAAGTGTGGTCACAAAGCGTGGATGTAGCGCGGTGGGTTAGGCCGGCTATAGAGCATGCTCAGGACGTCCTCTCTGGTGGGTTAGGCCAGGAGTGGGAGTATGATTTCGTGCGGTTTCTGTGAGAGGTCCTGTTATGTGATAACGTTTTATGTTGAGTTTATTGTGGTTTTTCTTATGTTTCGTTGGTTGTGTCCTTTTTTCAAAAATCAAATTGTTTTTGGTATGGGTTTGTCTTTCGACTTTTTTGTGTTTTATTATTTCTTTCTTAGACTTTATAATAGTCTTCAAAAGAATAAATTATCCAGTTTTAAACTGGGTTAATCCGGTTTGGGTACCGTTGGTTTCCTTTTCTTAGTCATGCTGTTATTCTATGTGCTGTGGTGTTTAGTAAGCTGCATTGGTTGGTTTTGTTTAGTATATAATTCCTTTCCAACCGGGTTAAAGGAAAGTTTGAAACTTGTTATCGTATGTTAGAGTTGTTGAGTGTGAAAGCTTGAAACTGAAATTCATTACTTAAACAATTCTTCGTGGGCGAGCTGTTGTGCGAGTTTGGATAGAATTCTTTGTGCGAGTGAATGAAAATATCAAAAGATTAGTACTGCATTTGCGTTTTATCAATTTACTACATAGAATTTCAATTTTACTGCTAGTTTTGGGGAAAAATTAAGTTACAAATTTTCATCATTATTAGAATTACTGCTTTTAGGGAAATAATTTATAAATTAATTTACTACATTGATATGAATTTTATTGAATTTATCTAGTGTAAAATATTAATAGAGTTTTTAAGAATTTGAAGAAGTTTTCAATTTTTTGTTTTTCTTTATTGTATTTTGCAGATGATCGTGAGATGAAGACTAAAAATCTAAATAAAACATGGATAAAGATTGGTTAGTGTTTTATTTTAAATTTATTAGTTTAGAATATGTATAAATTATACTTACCTGTTAGTCGTCGGGGAATAAACCGTGGGGGAAGATGTCGTGGATTATGTCGGAATTTGTTAGTAACTTTGCTAGTATGCGAATGATGTTTTTAGTTTGAAGCAGTGGCCAAAGCAATTGAAGTGCTTTAATGGTTTTTAGTTCTTCAGTGCCAACTACAAACTCATAAGGTGTGTTTTGGATGAGATTATATAATTTGTGGTTATATTTAGTGTTGTGGATGAATTCTAATATGGGGATTTCTATAGGTTGAACAAATTCATGTGGGATAAGGAAGGGTCTGGATTCTTCTGCGTTGAAGGTCTTTGTGATGGGACAAAAAATATACATTTGGGTTATGGGATCATAATTGCGGAGAATACCGTGAAGGTTAGTATCTTTGATGCAATATGTGAAGTTAAGAAAAAATTGGTGATGTGTATTTAGAGTTAATAAATTGAAAACGATGGTGTGGTTGTCTTGATGGAGTGTGTAGATCAAAGTGATTTTGTATAAAACGATAATATGTATATGTGTGGGTTTGCTTAGTGCGTAACATAATATCGTGTGAGCAGTGCAAATCTCTTTCATGTGGTGCAAGGAAATGAAAGGTTAGTGAAAATAATTGAAATTTTTCTTTAAAACTTTCGTAAGATTGTGTGTCGGTTAGTGCTTCAGAAATGATGTGATCGAATTTGCGATCAAATATATTGAGTGTAAAAACATATGGTGTTTTGATGAAAAATTTTTCTGTGATTTGTGGGTTAGCGAAGCGATCATCATCTAAAAATTGATCTTGGTTAGTTCGGATGATGTTATGATCGTAATATTCTAGCGCATATTCGTTAGCTCGGGGTGCAGTGTATGTTTTTAGTGATTTTTTATATCCGATGTAAGTAAATTGTCTATGTGTTAGTGGTGTGGTGAGTCGATATAGCATATCTTTATTTCTTTCTATATCGATGTGAGTATTAGATAAAGGTAGGCAAAGGGGGTTAGTAAAATGATAATATGATGTCCAATGAAGTGTAGGCATTAAAACTTGTTCATCTACAAAACTACGTGTGTCGTTAGTGTCGTTAGGGGTGTTCAAGGTATACTGTGGAAATGAGGGTAGGGTGATGGCTAAAAAATCTTTCGTGTTAGTGTGATTTGGATGATTAATATATTCACGGGCTGTTCCTGGTTTTGTCGGAAATGGATGGTTCGGGAATTTCTTTTGAAAGTGCGATAAGCTCTATTAGTGCTATTTGATGATTCGGTGGACGTGGAGGATGGTGCTAATGATGCGGTATAAGCTGAAGAGGGTGTAGGGGTAGGTGGGTTTAATGATTCTTTTGTGGATGAAATCTGGTTTATAGTGGAATTTCCGAGGTGGAAGGGTTGTTTTTGTAGGGTGATAAAATTATCTAGTTCCTGGGAGATTTGGGGAGTATCTGGAGAATTGGATGATCGGTCTGAATGAAATGAAGAGTAGGTTGGGGTGACTTGTGAAGCATAAGAGGGTGTAGAAATCGATGGGAGTGGGTCATTTGGCGGGATTGGTTGAAAAGGGGGTTTTGAAAAAACTGAGGAGTTGGTTTGAAAATTATTGGATGGAGATGGTTCAGAGTCTGCAAATTCATCAGGGGTTTCAATATCTGGGTTATTGAGTTGTGAGATGGAGTATAAAACTGAGATATGTGAGTTAGTGTCTGAATTCATGCCTGATGTTACATTATTGGTTGGGAAGTCGGGTGGCGGGAAAGCAAAAAGTGGAATTATTGTAATTGGAGTGTTGAGATTGGTTGGGTGGGAATTTGAGCGATGTAGGGATCCAAGTTGTCGGCTCATCGTGGGCTAAAAAAATTATTATTTTGAGACTGAAAAGCGGTGGTATGGGGTTGTTCTATAATTTGTTCATAGGTATTTTCATCTAGTGGATGGTGTGTCATTATATGTTGAATGGGACTTTGTGATATGGTTGGTCTAAAATTTGGATTATGTGTTATTGCTAAATTTCGAAAATTTCGTGGGACTAGTGATAATGGATGGTTATGTGGTAGGGGTGGTAACTGTGGTGCTGTAGGCGTTATGTCTACATTGTTATGTTCTTCGTCATATGTGTTCTGTCTTGTTGCTATTTTTGTGTTGTATTCTTTTATTTGTGCGTCTAAAAAAATTTTGTTTATTGATGATGAAAAAATTCCAAAAAATCCTGCAAATAGTATGCGTGCTACACTTGCTTGTCTATTTACTTGTGTGTGTATAGTGCATGTATTGTAGATTCCTTTTAAAAGCGAAAAAAGAAATCCTATAAAGTTAAACATTGCGTGTAAAATAGTCAATTTTTCTAAGATGTAGTAGGGCCATCCTAGAAAATCGAGAATTTCATTTTTAGTGTAACGAAGCTAAAAATATTTATAGGTGAAATATCTTGAGGTCTGTATTTTTCACCGTTTAGATATATATAGTCTTTAATGTCTTTGAAATATCCGCTATAATCTTGTGTATAAATATCTGCAAATCCTGCGGTTTCGGCAAGTTTGCGTAAGTTTTGGTCAATTGATTGTCTTTGTATAGTGTCCATTTGTGTTAATATTTCTTGGAATTGTTGTGTTCTAATGTGATGTTGGATATCGGATTTTGAATATATTCCAATTGATTGTAGGTCAATATTTGGGTTTCGAGCAATAGCTCTGATGCTTTCAGGTGAAAAATTTTTGAGTGATTGCATTAATGTGGGATATGGGGTAAGAAGGCAATATTTATCTTCATCAGGGTTCAGTTGTACTACATTGTGGCTATTTTCTGATCCACATGGGACTGCGGTATCCCAAAAATAGGTTCGTCTTGAAAGCGTGTCAACGAAATGTACTTTATTCTTATAAAAGATAAGGATTCTTTTATAGCATCGTTTATCTTCGAAAACATATAGTGGTGATACTTTTTTGGTACAGGTATAAAACCATAAAATGTTTCCTTCATAGTCTAAAAAATTTGATCTATTTCCTGATAGTAAATATCCTGCATAGGGTATTTTAAATACTGCTAGTGCAAGTGATTGTAGGATTTGTGTCCTTTCTAATTCGCATAGTTGGTGAAGTGTTTCTAATTCAGAGAGTGACATTTCTTGAAAAATTCGGCTAATTGTGTAGTCTATTTTCATATCTAGGTGAATATCATAGTGGATGTTACCGAAATATGTACTATTCATTAGTGATAATTCTTGTAAACGTGTGCTTCTAGTGTCTTGGGGCTTTAGATGTCCACCAGGTTGACTTTTACTTTTTTGAAAATCAACTGGTATATATGATGTTCCTTCGTTTATAGGGTGACTTGTAGCGTATGGGTCGATTTTTACTTTTCCAGTGGTCATGTCGAATCCTTTTTCGTATTCAACTAATATCTCGGAGTATTGTGTTTTGTGAAGTGGATTTCTGTATTTACATGCAAGTTCTGTTTCTTGATAAATTTGAACACGTGTCAATTTATTTTCTATATTGTCTATGTTTCTAAAATTAGAACTTTGTCTTCGTGATGGATGGACTTGTTCATATGGAATTGATTGTATAAAATATTTTTCGTGAAATTTTATCATACGAGCGTGTATTTTTGCTACTTGAAACGTTGTACATGTGTCTTCGGGGAACCAAACAATTGTTGCTTGTGTTCGTGTTGTAGGGTCACAATAGCCTTGATCGTTTTTACAAGGTAATCTAATTCCTTGATAGATCATTGTGTTGTCTGATAAATCGCGTGTGAGTTGTATTTTTTCGAGTTGTATTTTCCAATCGAAAAACATGATTTCTTGATATCCTTTATTTTTTGTGTCTGCTTTGCAGTTTGATGGTTCATTTATACCAATGTGTGGTATCCAGTGTTTATCGTGTATATCATAAGTTAATCTTCCGTGTGCGCCGTTGTATGGGTATTTTTCATCTAATTTTATATGTCCTTGATATCTTTCAAGTTCTGCTTGATGTACAGAATCTGCAAAAACTTGGAAATATACTAATTTTCTATCTGTGTTTTTATTTCTTGTGATATTGAGTCTTAGTAACTCGTTTTTACAATCTTCGGGATTGAGATGTAGAAGTCGTTCGATATTACTTTGGTAGAACGATTCGTGGTCAAGTCGGTTTTTATTTCCATTTGAGACTTGTGAACAATGTACTTTCTTTTCGGAGAATGTTGCTGTGAATTTATATCCTATAACTGTTGTTGCTCGGGCTTTTGAATAAAGTGTCGCTATTACATTTGTTGTTTCTATGGCTTGTGGTTCTGTTTCGCATTGTGATACTTGATTTATTGCATATTTGTGTAGTGTTTTTTGTTCGTTTTCTTCACAATCGTAATGTGTTACTAATAAATCTTGGGGTCCTGTGCGGGGGGAAGGGTTTATGTTTTCATTTGAGATTACTAGAAAAAAGAGTTGGAGAAAAATCAATATTTTTAGAATATACATGTGTATGATAATCCTGAGTATGGGTTATAAAATGTGATGTAACCAATTGTCTTTTTGGTATATCTGTCGTATTTGTATATTACTTCAGTTGTTATAAAGGGTGGTGGTAGGGATTGAGCTGTTATATTTGGTGGATTTAATGGATAGGGATGTTGAGTAATGTTGTTTAATTTAACCGTGATTTCAAATTTTAATTGTAGACTATTCTGTTGGAGTATTTGGATGTTATGAGCACGAATGTCTTCGTGAATGTCTTGTCTATATTGTAGTCTATTTAGTGCCCAGTTGTGGAGTCGGTTACTTTCTGGGTGTTGTCCAAATAATGGTGGGGGTGCTGTGAATGTATTCCAGTCTAGTCTTAAAGGAATATTTGTTGATGATTGTTCTCGATACCTAGCGTCGAGGTTATTTGGGAAATTTAAGTTAAAAGGCGGTGGTGAAATCTGGCTTATTGATGGTGTTGATGGTAGTGATAATGTTTCTGGTAGTGATGAGGATGTTGTTTTATCCGTAGAAATATCTATTGGATCATTGATTAAATTTGGTTCACCTTGTGTGAATGAATGTGTTGTCCAGTATGGTAGTCGTGATGTTTGGTTTGTGGGGTTAAAGGGGTTTTCACGGATTTGTTCAGATGTTGGTGTTGAACCTAAGTAATCTGAGGGTAGGCTTGAGGTGCTACGTTGTGAAAGAAGCGTAGGGGTTTCTGGTAATATGCCAATGGGGTTTTCTGGTGTACTTTGTGATGGGGATTGAGGTATATCAAAATGAACTCGGGGAGTTTGAAAATTTCTGTTTAGTCGAGGATGTATAATTTGTCTATTTATTTCGACTGTATTTTGGTTTTGACTAGGATTTCGTATTCTACTTAATTCTTGTGGTAGTGTTGGGTATAGGTTATATGTTGGTTCACTTAGAGGTGCTTGTCGTTGAACTGGTTCTAGTGGTTCTGATAAGCGAGCGTGTCGTTCTTCAAAGGTATATGGGTTATCTTGACCGGAAATTCGTGTAGATGTTTGGGGGTTTTGGGTAATTGAAGGTGGTGTTGGGTTTTCCTGGGATGATGTCGGTGAAGACTGACTGTGTGATTGTTGGTTAGCAATTTTTGATGGTTTTTGATCTATTCTTTTAGTGAAAAAATTTATGTTTATTATAGTATTCTTCTAGAAAAAGAATTAGGAGGATTGTTGCTAGGGCGAAAGTGATGATTGCTTTCTTTATACATTTGCATATTGTCAAGATGAGGGATGATAGAAATGTTATAAAAATTACAAATAGTAAAAAAATATCTGTTCTACTAAAAATGGTTCGTATCATTTGGATAAGTTTTGTGAATCGTACCTGTGGATATAGTCAACAGCTTTTGAAAGCTGGAGGTATAGTTCGAATATGGAATAGAAAATTAAAAAAATATTGCAAAAAATGATTAAGATTATTACAAAAGATTCAAAGGTATCAAAAAGAAATATGATTAAAAGTTTAAATATCGTTAAAAAGTTTATGAGAATGTTAAGAATTATGTTGACTGGTCGAGAGAAGAGCATTTAAGAAATGACTTCTCGATCGAATATTTTTTGTTGTTTGAGGCAATTTTCAAGTGTGGTCGGATTATTTATTGGTTTTTTGACAAGTGGGCTGAGTTTTGTGAAAAATTGTTGGGGGCGAATTTTATGGTGATCGGGAGGTCTTCTTTGTCTTTATTTTTATTTGTCAAGTGATCTGGGGTATTTTTGAGATTTTTATACTTTAGGCTAATTAAAATGGTCGTTCTTTTACTTTAGGCTAATTTATCATATTTGTTTGGGGGGTATTTGAGGTCTGAGTTGGGGAAATATTGTTGATCTTTGGTTTATTGGATAAGGGAGGGTTATGATATTATGGTGCTATTTTTTTTAGTTGTCAAGTTGGAATGGTTTGCTTATTTTTGACCTGGAGGTCGCAAAGTTATAGTTATAGATATGCCTGGAGTTTAATATTGTTCGTCTAGTTGATCTGTGTTAGAGTTAGAGAAGGTAACGGATTGGATGAATCCTATTGGCTAATTTTGAACTAGAATCGTTGCTTGTTTGTCAGCATGTTATTTTGAAAAATGAAAGTTCAAAATATTTCAGAGGTGCAAAGATTATGAAATATAAAATTAAAGCTGTTTTAGAAATTCGACTTTCTTTAACATTTTAGACTGTGGAATGAATGTTTTATAGTTTTTACGTGGTTGATTTCTAAGTCGTGATGACTCTCTATGTTCTGATTTGTTGATTTGTTCTTGGGGTATTATTTTTTCTGTCAATATTCTATTTTTTCCTTCTTTTTGAGGTATATTTTGATCTAGCTTTTTTGTATTGTTTTTCATTATAGTTGATTTTTTATTTTGGTTTTCGAGGTGAATGTCATGTTGTTCCTTTGTTTTATTTTCCGTATGTGGGTAATTTTGAATAACTTTTAAACCTGTGAAAGAATACAATTGAGTTAGTTCGCGTAGTGCGTATTCTTTTGGGTAATAAGGTAATAGGTTGTTTCGATGTTGAATAATTTCTTTTTGTTCTGAGTCGGTGATTTTATATGTGACATCAGTGGGTTTGGCAATTATTTGGTATTGTCCTGTACGAAGGGGTTGTAGTTTTTTAGAAATTCCTTTTTGAGTGTTAAAATTGGGTATTAAAACAAATGTTCCAATTTTTAAATCGGAGGCTGGTGTAAAGCGTGAATTTATTTGTTCATTAATGTTTTGCCTTTGTAACAACTTTTTTGTTACTTTTTGGTAAATTTCATTGTGTTTTTTATCTCTGTTTAAAATCCATTCGGTGTGTGTACCGGAGGCTAATTTAAGAATTTGTGGGTGATGAAAATGATCTTCATCGTGTGTGTGTAGAGGTAGATTATAACAAATTGAGTCTTTATTCGGTTGACAATAACTTTGTGCATTTTTATGAGAGTTTGCTGTAAACATAATCGGTTTGCGTGGCTTTTGATTAAAGACCATTTCATATGGTGACATTCCTAGAGTTGTCGTGATTTGTGAATTATATGCTAAGGGAAATAGTTTTACATCTGCTGACCATTCGGTATATCTTGTATCATTTCCATTGATGATACATCTAAGATATTCTTGTAGTGAACGGTTCATACCTTCGACTAAGCCGTTTGTCCAGGGTGCATGAGATGTACGTGGTTTGTGTTTGATGTTATATAAATGACATAATGTGATGATTTCGTTATTTATGAATTCTGTACCGTTGTCTGTAACTAAAATTTCCAGTAGTCCGAATTTGGCTATCCAGTGTTCATAGAGTGTTGTGTAAGCTTAATAAGCGTTACAATGTGGTACTGGGTTAAGTGCTACATAATGTGTAAATGCGTCAACAATTACCATAATGTAGGAGTTTCCTTCGGATGAGGGTGAAATTGGTCCTTTTGTAGCAAATGAAATACGGTGGTTAAAGTACAAACTTTGTCCTTTAAAATCTTGTTTTTGTGCTATTTGTTTTTGATTTGGATAAGGTTTATTCAGCTGACATACTATACAATCATTGCATAGTACTTTTATCCAAATTGGTGCATTTGGAAAATAAAAGTTTTGTATGAAATTTGAATATGTTTTCTCTGATCCAGAGTGTCCTTTAATGTTTTGTGTATGTGAAATATTAAAAGCTATAAGAATCATACTTAGAGGGAGACAGGGAACTGTAGATTCATTTAATTGGTATTATAGAAGGTCTGTGTTTTCGTTAATTGTTGTATTATTGAATTTTCGGAAATATCGGAGGAGTGTTTTATTTCCTAAAATAGTTGTATCTGCCTTGACGGGTTTAGTTTTATATTTGTGCCATGATTTTAGTTGTCTAATTACTGGGTCAAGATTTTGATATTGTTTCAAAGTATTAATTGTAATTTTATCTGTTGGGGGGAGAAAAATGTTTTCTATTTCTAATTTAGATAAAGGAATTGTATCAAGTGGGTCATGGAGGTCAAAAACTTGATTTATTGTGTATTTTGAATCGTTTGTTTGTGGTCCTGATAAATTTATTTTATCAGTTAGATTTTCTTTTTCAATTAATGGAAAAAGGTCTTTTTTATGCGGGTGTTGTTTTACTCTTTTTTGTTGGGTGTTATTTTTTATCCATTGTGAATATGGAATTGGTTTAAAAGTTGATGTTCCTAGTAGATCAACTTCGTAGTGGTTATTTTGGCAATCTAAATAAAGTGGGAAGTGTTGTAGATTATTTATTTGTGATTGATCAACGTCAGTTTTTACTGCATATTTGCATTCTAGTCGGGGTGATGTTTCATTTTCTGCAAGGTAGAATTTTATATTTTTGGGTATTTCAACTGTAGTTTTACGTGTAAGTAATTCAGGTGGTGTATTTCGACTTAATGTGTCTGGTAATGCAAGATTTTTTCCTGCTGTCCAAACTATATGTAAGTTTGGGAATTTCATTAGAATTAATTGAAATCTATAAGCTCGATGATTTGGATTGGATTTTTGTGTAAAGAGAAAAATGATTGGTTTGTGATCTGTGAATAGAACTGTTGGATGTTTTGATCCAAGTATTAGAAATTCATATTCTGTTAGTGTATATATTATGGCTGTACACTCTCTCATTAGAGTTGAGAGTCGTAGCTCTGCTTGAGTGAATAATCGAGAATTTGCTGATATAAGATTCATTTTGTTTGTGCCATTGTGTGATTGTAATAATGCTGCGCCGATGCCAAAATTCGAAGCATCGCACATTGCATAGAATGGTTGATTTGGATCTGGAATTGTATTCGAAATTTGTTCAGTTAGGAGTTTTTTAATTTCTTCAAATCGTGCTTGATGTTCTGTGTTCCATTCAAAATTATTTTGTTGTCTAAGTATATTATAGAATGGTCTTAGGTATAATTGCATTTTATAGACATATTTGCTTAAAAAATTTAACATTCCAAGGAATTCTTGGATTTTCTTTTTGTTTGTTGGTGGTTGGAGCTTTTGAATAGCATCAATGCGTGATTTTAATGGAGTGATTGTTTTTCTTTCTATATTATGTCCTAAGAATTTAACTCGTGTTAAAAAGAAGTGTGATTTATCGGGGGCGGCCTTCAGATTTTCGTCCTGAAGTATTTTGTGATAGTGTTCTAAAACTTTAAACATTTCTTCTTTTGTCTGTGATTGCATAAAAACATCGTCTAAATAGGTGATTGCGTTTTTCTTGGGTATTAGTGGTCGAAAAATTTTGCTCATAAAAGCTGAAAATGCTGCTGGTCCTATGGATATTCCATAGAATAGGCGGTTGAATTCATATTGTTGATTTCCAATAACAAATTGTGTTAAGCGTCGCGATTGTTCATCTAGTGGCATTTGATTATATGCACTTTTCATATCTGCGGTTGTAACGTATTTTCCGTTTATTTTTGTTAAAATAACTTGTATTGGTTCAATAGGCCAATTGCATTTTGATTCGTCTATTAGTGAATTAAGATATCTAGCGTCTAGAACTATTTTTAATGATTCTCCTTTTGCTAGGATGATAACAGGGTTGATAAATGTGTTACATTTTGGTTGTTCTTCTTTGTTTACCGGTGAGATTATATTGTATTGTTCTAAAATATCGAGTAATCTGTTCACTTTATCGTGTAAATGAATTGGTACTTTACTTGCTCTTTGTTTTTTGAAAACTGCGTCAGGTTTTAATTGGAGATGTAGTGATGAACTGATTTTGCCAACATCAAATTTGGATGTTGCATAGACTGATGAATATTTTATTAGCTGTTTGGCTAATTTATCAAATTCGTCTTGTGTTATTTGTTAATGTTGGAAGTTAAACATTGTTAAAAATTTCTGTTGATTCTCTGTATAGTTATTTATGTTGAATGTAGGTTTGAAATATGGGGTTTTTGTGAAATAATCTGTATTTCTGTTTTCATTACTTATTATATTATTCATATATAGTTCTTCGTTAAGGATTGTGGATTGACAAATATCTAATAATTGGAGTATATTATTTACGCGGTATGCTTTTTCGTGTATTGGTGATATCGTAGCGTTGGTTTCGCAATAGCCTAAAAGTCCTAAAGGTAGTGTTACTTGATAGGGTGTATTGTTGTATACATGTAGAGAAATAATATCTGAATTCGAGTTTTTCAAATATTTTATGGATGAAATTGTGATTTTGAAAAATTTATGGATAGGTTTGAATTCAAAGTCTGACATATAGAGTTGTTGTTTATTTTGTTTTTTATCATATTGGTGAACTTGTTTTATTGAAAAATTATATATGTTTCCTGATAGTGGTTTCAGGTGTTTTCTTTGTTGATTATATATTGGATAAAATTTTGAAAAGAATGGTGGTTGTTTATTCAATCTTTGAAAAAATGTTAGGGATGTGTCTTTTGTTTTTGTGTATTTATCTTTGATTAGTATTTTACTATTCAAAATATTGATTGTTGGTATATATTTAGAGATAAATGGTATTCCACTGATATTGTGTTCAATATCAGTGATATGAAATATTTGTTTAAATGGTTTAATTAAAATTTTATCTTGCTCTATTGTTCTTGTGGGGAGAAGAAATAATTGAATTTTTCCATAGTTTACCAATGTTGATCCTTGTGCTGTTGCTAGTTTACTGGAGGTTTCAAGAGGCGTTAGTTTTGGGTGTAATGTTTTTATCTCATTCCATGTGGGAATGTTTATTATGTTTGATTCTGCTCCTGAATCAATTAAAAAATCAATTTCAAGATCTGGTGGTTGAAATTCTTTGCTTCTTGGACTTTCTAAAAGAAATGGTATTGTCCAAATTTTTTCTTTGGGTTGTTCTTTTTGTATATTTTGATAGATGTGATTTGTATTCAAGCATTTTGTTTTATTATTTTCATTGGATTGATTTGTAGTGTTAATTTCGTTAGTTTCTTGTGCCGTTTGTGTAGAATGGATGTGTTCAATATAATAATTGTGAAGGATTTCTAATTGATTTTGATAGATATGTGATGAAAAAGGTTGTTCATATATAATAGGTTCGTAGTCATTTTCGACTGCTATCATATTGATGGAGATAGTGTTTTCCGTATCACTTTCTGAATCTGATGATTCACAGTTTATTTGATTTAGTTGTAGCTCGTTATTTCCTGTGTCATCAATACCTGGGGGGTCTGATGTTGTTTCTTGGTTTGATTGTACTTGATTAATATTTCTTTGATGTTTAGGTGTACTACTTCTGTGGCGATTGTTAGAATTATTATAATGGTTATTATTCCTGTGTGGTGATTGGGAATAATTTCTAAAACGGTTATTATAACTTGAGTGTCGATTTTGTGAATTATTTCGTGTTCTGTTTTGATAATTATTGTTTGGTCTGTTATAGTTTGATCTATTATATGAGTTATTCCTTGATCGATTGTTCGGGTAATTCTGGTTTCGGTTGTTTGAATAACTTCTATTTCGATTATTGGAGTAGTTTCTATTTCTATTGTATGATGAGTTTCGTGATTGATTGTTTGGATAGTAATTATTTCTTGATTGGGAATTAGATCTAGAAACAAATTGTGTTGTATTTGAATTTGATCTGGAGTAGTTATTTTGACTATTTGGTCTATTATAATGGTTTTGTGATGAATTTTGTGTATTTCTTCGTTCTGGTGATCTTCCTCTATAACTTGAGTTATATGGTGATTGAGTTCTTGTGTAATTGGTATTGTTCGGAAGTGGTTTTCCTGAACTCTTGTTGCTGTATACATTTTTGTTCGGTAGATTTTGATCTTTTTTCATGTACTGATAGAATGATTTATTCGGTTCTTTATATTTTTGAGGTTTGTTTTGATTGTCCTGTTGTTTTTGTCTACATTCAGAAATACTATGTCCGTATCGTCGGCAATAATTACACCATTTTTTGAAAGATGTTTGCCTTTAAAGTTTGGGTGTTTTTCGTAAATATTGAGTATTTCAGTGATTTTTTCAACGAGGTCTGTATCTGATTCTTGTATATTATTGATATTCGTGGTATTTGCTTCAATTCTGTTAACATATTGTAATTTCAGATTTTCTGTTTCTTCAAGTTTCATTGTGATTTCCGCTTGCTCTAGTTTGTCTACTAGTTTTCGAAAATCTAAATCGGGCTCTCGAATTGAGGAGGGATGGGATGCTCTCTTTTTTATTGCTATTTTCCTTAATTGAGGTGTTAAGGTCATCATTAAGATTTCTGTCATTTTTGTGTTTTTGTAGTCTTGTGTATTTAGTGAGTATGCTTTTCGAACTAGTGTTTCGATACGTACTGCTAATTGTTTGATGGTTTCATTTGGTAATCTGCTAATTTCATTACATAAAACTCTTTGTTGTTGTTTGTTTCTTTCGGAGTCAAACATTTTTGAAAATTCTTGTGTAAATCTTTTCCAGTTTGATTTTATTTCTATAGGCAATAATGAAAACCATTTTTGGGCTGCGCCGTCTAAGGTTGTCTGTATCAACGCTCTGCGTCGATGTATCCAATTTTGATGTAGTGGCGTATTAATTGGTTCAGGTCCTATATTTAAAATTAAATTTGCTGTTACTGCATTTAAATAATCTTCTACAGAATATTCAGGGTCTGTTCCTGTGAATACCATTAATGGTTTGTTTGATGTTATTGATGATCCACCCATAAGGTATGGATTCATTGTCATTTGTAATGATTCTGCTGCATTTGGCATTTGTGAAAAATTAGAAAGTTAATTTTTTGTTATTTCATGTTGTTGAAGGTAATATGGAAGTGGTATTTCATTTTGTATTTGTGTTGGTTGATACGAGTGTGTAATCATTTGGTTTTGTGGCTGAATTGGTTGAAAAAATTGATTGTGTATTAATTGGGTTTTGCATTTGTATTGGTTGTTGATTTTGTGTATCTATCTGGTGTGGAGAAAAATTTCTATGATGTGTATATGGTTTCTGCATTCCTTGTCCGCGATATTCTTGGGTATATGGTGCAAATATATCTGGTTGTAAATAATCATCATCAGAGGATAGGTAATCCGTTTGATGAGGTGCATGTTTTTTATTTTTATTCTGTTGAAAGAATGGGTAATTTTCACTATGATCCTGAGGAGGATGTGGATTAGCTTGAAAATTTACTGAATTGGTTGTTGCCATTGGATTATTCCAATATCGAGATCTGATTTGATTGTTAATATTATTTCGTGGAGGATAGTTTGTTTTTGATGAATGTGTATAATTATAATTATGTTCCGCAAAATTGTTTCTTGTGAACGTTCTGCGTGTTTTTGACGGTATTGTCATGGGTCTAAATGTTTGATAATCCATTTGTGAATATTTTGGAGCAACCGAATGTTTAACGGTTGATTGTAAGGTTACCTGTGCTAGTGAAGTGTTTGTATTTCTTGGCGTTGTTAAATTTGGACGTATTGGTGAAATACTTTGTTGTGTAGTTGTTGTTGTTTGTACAATTTCTTCATTTATGAAGTGTGATGGTGTCTGAATATCTTGTTGAGTGAGATTTCTAGTTCCATTAAGGTTTTCATTGTGTATGACGGTCGAATTTAAGCTGTTATTTCGCGTATCCGGTAGAAATGTATTGTAGTTTAATGGTGTTGCATCAATGGTTAATGGTACTACTCTTACATAATCTCTGGTATAAGATATTGTACTTATTGCTTGACTTGCAATTGATTGTGGGATATTTATAAATGCATAATGAGACCATTCGGGGTCCCAAACGTAGTCTGAATGTTCTGTGATGACAGTATCATCGTTTGAATTTTGAGGTCTAAAATTTTTTCTTGCTTGTGAAATTAAATCTATATTATGTGTGAAATAATCTATTATAAACCATGCCAAAATTTTTTGTAAGTCATGTTTTGTATGTTGTGAAACTTCATCTTTTGTGAAATTTTCTTTAATTATATTTAGAAAAGATGAAAATAGTGTGATTTCATGTCGTACCTTAATATGTTTGGATGTCTCTGTCGGTGAGACATTTGAGATTGGGATTTCGTTTTCTAATATTGAGATATAACTATATATTATTGCAAAAACTTCATTAGTAAATATGGAGTTTGCTCTTTGTGAGTTATGATATTGTATGCTTTTTATATATTCTGAGAATACTTTTGAAAATTCTAAATCTAGGTCGTCTGTTTGAATTACATATTTGCGATGATTCGGGTTTGGTGAGGTGAATTCTATGGTGTAGATTCCGTAGTGTTGTTTCAAATTACATATATCTTTCAGATAGTGATCAATAATTTGTCTTTTGATTTTTACATCTGGGAACTCTGTTTTACATGGGCTGATTCCGGGTTCAAACAAATTTAGTAGTAAATTCTTGCAAAGTATATGCTGTCCTCTATCATTGGTTGCATCTACGAGGAAGGGGAAGATATCGTCATCATCTGGGCCATCTTCACTTGGAGTGTGTGTTTGACTCATTTTTTCGTTTAATGACTGTTAATAGGTAATTATCGATGTGTCTAATTGGTTGATTCCAGTTATATAAGTGTACTGGTTTGTGTTTATATTGCTTTTTTATTCGTCTTTTTCCTCTTTTTGATGAATTTGAAGTTGTTTCTGAGTCGGAAAAATATAATTGATCGTGAATGGGGCAATTTTTATCTATAGATTCTTTTAATTTATAGAGTTCGTCTAAATTGCTGGCTTCTGATTCTGAAAATGCGTTTCTATTTTTGGAAAATCTTTTTCGTGTTATTTGTCTTTGTTTAGTTATTATTTTTCTTTTTAGTGTTTGTCGTTTTGTTCTAATATATCCAACTGTTTGTGTATGAGGTGTGATTACAAGATCGTATTTATTGTTATCTATTTCACAGTTGTGTAAAACGATTGTTTGTTTGTTTCCTAGATTTTTAAATGACATAAGGTTTAGGATGACGGATGCAAAAAGTTGTTAGATGATTTCTATTTTCTTAAATTGTTAGTCCTTACGATTTTTTGGTTTGCTTAACCTGGGTCTATTTGTTCAGGGTTGGAGAGAAAATTATATCAATTCCGGAGAATGATTTTTTACTTTCTCGTGGCTAGTATAAGCTAAGGTGTTAACTTACTTAATCTTACTTAGGGGTAGTGATTGTGTTCAAGGGTTGGAGAATAGTAAATCGATCCACAAGGTTCAGGTATAATTAGAACGCGAGTAGTTCGTTAGATACTATTTTAAACTTACTAAGTCTACGATTTATCCTGGGTCTGGTAAGAGGAGGGTTCAAGTGAAGGACGAATAACCGAAGTTCTTCACTGTTTATCCTAATTTGAATGATTAGTTTTGTTCAAAAATTTCTATTAGTCTTGGGTTTTTTGAAAGGGTTGGATAGTGAATCGACGTTTGAGGTCGTTAGACACTAGCTAAGTGGGTGGGGGAGAACAAAATTGTTCTTTTTGATCCAAGGATAGGCCTTGATGATCAAGTTTAAATTTAATTAAATAGAAAATGAATTAAGATCCAAGGATAAGCCTTGATGATCTGATTTTAAAATTAAGTGAATTTAAGCTTAAAATGGTTTAAATTTGTTTAAGAAAAAGATTTAGTTTTTTAATGATATTAGTGAGCTTATGATTGCTGTTATGTTTTAGGTGATGAAGCTGGGACAATTGGATGATGTATGATTACTAACAGTTTATTGTCATGCTACTAATTTTTATTTTGATTTTCAATAAATTTTTTCCAAACATGTTTTATATAATACTGCAGAATTTTAGGAAAACGATCTGAGATCTTTTTATCAATCGTTATTGTATATTAATATTTTGTTTAGCGCCTGTAATGATTATGAAGATTGACTTCAAAATTTTATGTTTGCAAATGAAAATCTAAATTCATTGCTAATAGAATTCTAAATATAAAAGTTTGTGTTGGCTTTTGCCGTACTATCATATAACTAATTGGTAAGTTTCTATTTTGTCGTATGTCGTCTCTGGTTCGAGGTCTTCTTGCAATACCGGGTAGTTCTGTTATCGTTCGGAATATTGGCTCTGATCTATTGAGTCGTAGAGACATTTCGATTAAATTATCGTCGTATAACATTTTTAAAATGTTTTGTCTAAATTCTAATCTATTTTTGGTTAATTCTAAGCTATTAAGGACTTGTTCGAGACTTATGGTCGTACCAGATGAGTAGGACCGAGGTGGTTAACTCATAGAGTAATTTCGGATAGGGTACACCGTCTGCTCGTCACGCTATCTTATTTTCGGCCGGATAGATTCGTGCAACTTCTTAGTCTAATACCGATCCTAATCTTACTCTTATACTATCTAGTCTCAGGTTGTTTAACTAGTCTCTGCTAGGCTCAATAGATCTAGGGTATACTGGTTTATTGCGGCTGCTGAAGTCTTCTTGGAGAGTCAACTAATTCCTAAGTTAAATTCAAATCTCTCTGGTGCTGAAATTACAAGTAATTCCAGCACTTACAAATAAGTGGGTTGTTAGTTAGATGGATCATGATTGGTTAATATTAAATACTTTACAGTGGTAAAATATCTAATTTATCCAATCATAAAATGTAGTTTAGATCAGGTTCCAATGCCTTCTATAACTCTGGCCAACTCGGCTTATTTGAGGTCAAATTGACGTTGTGAATAAAACTTTTCGAAATGGCACACAAATTTGATTGGCTATTTCTAGCCAAACAGATTAAAGCGAAATAATTTCATTTGAAAAATTGATCTTTGAGCGGAAAAAGACCTTTTGAATGTTGCGACCGCACTTCGTAAAGAATTAAAAGTTTATTTGGTTGAAAATTAAAAACATGTCTTTTTTGTTGTCTTTTTATCTTCCATTCAAATTCCCACACGCTATCGCAAAATAAAAGGGATGTAATTAGCGTCTCGTCTTCTTATCATAAGACCAAACTGTTTGAATTAAATCAATTAAGAGCGCATTAGTCCGCAGCTCACGCGTGCTTTAAAAATACAATGCTAGGTTCGTTTATTATCCCTAATTAACCAAAATCGCATAAAAACAAAAAATTTACAAAAAACAGTTCTTTGCCGCTTTATGAAAATTATCATAATGATTTCTTCAAAAGGAATGGTCTGCTAACCCAGATCGACAAGCTCGACTTATGTTTCGAAATTGAAAGTCAAGCAAGTGCAATTGCGCTACTGAAAACCCGGGTCAGACGTAAGACAGTCGAAACATACTCATTTTTGATCGACAGAAACGAAAAATAACTATTCGGGGTCAAACAAAGAGTTTTTCAAGCAATGTTTAAAAAAATTTTAAGAGAGCTGCAATTAGTAGAATAAAAACCTACAACAAAAAAATCGATTATTTTGAAAACAGAATTTTTTTTTAATCGATCATAATGAATTTGAGATAGATCAAAAAAATTTTGGAAAATTGTTTATTTATCTATGCGGGGTCGAAAAGCAAATTCCTTAAAATTGCTGATTGAAGAAGTCGAAATACATCGATTTTTATGTCGAGAAAGTTGAAACGTATCTAGCGGTCGAACAAACAAATTTTCAAATTTTTTAAAATTGTCGGTCGAGAAAGTCAAACTTATTGAATTTTGGTGGAGAAAATCGAAGCATCGAAATTTGGTCGAAAAAGTTGAAACATACCAAAATTTGGTGGAGAAAGTTGAGACATAAATTGAGCACATAATTTGACCCGGGAAGAATTGATGAGAGGGTAGTAATCTGTTATCAAATTAGAAACTACTAGACTTACCAGAAAGAACAAGTCAATATAATTTTAGCATGGCTTTGGGGTAAAGGAATGTGAATTTGGTCCGCGACTAATTCTAAATTACACGAAATCCACCGGGCAGTCAAAAATGGCTAGACATTACCCGCCCAGAAAAAAAAGAAAAAATTCGCTATGTGAAGCTCGTCAGGTATAACGTTAAAGTCCTCAATCTAGTTGCAATAATTAGTTGCAAAATGTATAAAAAACTAATCAAGCTTTAAGTTTAAATTTTGATGAGTCAAAAATGCAGAAATTCGGGGAATATCAAGGGTTTCAAAATGAGTGGATCAGGTCACAAATTTTTTGTCTGTGGAAAGTTGCAACGCAAACTGGCCGAAAACTATGTCAAAAGGGCCAATGAAAAATGACTACATCGATATAGATCGAGTGCTTCAGAATAATGAACTTGATCACAGTTTCGATTTTCGTCTCATGAGAAAAAAGTGTTTTAATCATCAGTCAAAGAACATACAATTGAGGATCTGCCTAGTTGGAGGCTCATAAAACTAACAGGCTAGCCAAAAGATTTATTCAAGCAGTGATAAAAATCTTTTAATTTCAATTTTTAAAAAACTTATAGTTTTCCTAAAGGAGGCGCTCTCAATATTTATCTTTAACGTGAGCCTTACCATTCAGGCTGTTGGGAAACGTTCTTACGTAAGCATTGGAAAAAACATGAATCACTGCCAGGGGGCGGATCTAGGATTTTCTCGAGTAAAATTTTGAAAAACAGACCAAAAAAGGCGTGTTTAGCCGCTTTTCGGAAAGTTTTGACCTAAATTGTGTTTTTTTCGGCGCTCCCCCTCAAAGTTTGTATATATTGGCACCAAAGGCTTCTTTGGAAAAATTTCAGGGTCCGTCACCAAAAGTGGATATTTCAAAATAGTTCAAAGGGGGACCCGTTGGGTCGGCAGGGATGCGAATCCCTGAGGCAGGAGGCTTCCGCCCCCGCCTTCTGCCCCCGCCCATTCCCCTAAATTCGCCCCTGCTCACTGCTGAAGAATTTGAGAAATCAGTTTACAGGAAAGGTTTTGACGAATCAAAGCTTAATTTGAAAAAACCCCAGTTTTTATTATTTCTTTCCGGTTTTTTTTCACGCTGTTTTGTCTCAAAATCTGAGGCAACCACAAGTGCTCAGCTATATTTTGATTGCCCTGTGGTGGATTTCTTTTAATTTAGAAGCAGTCGCGGACCAAGTTAACTGTCTTTTCCCCCAAAGCCGTTATAATATTTTAATTAACTAGTTGTTTCTGGTAAGTCGTGTTTCTAATATGATAACAGATCACTGCATTCTCATCAAATCATAGAAGCCCACTCTTTTTGAAGAAACCGCTTAAAAAATCCGAGTGTGGCATTGAACTGGTTTCTTAACTTCTCTGTTCTTTAAGATGCACTTTATTATCTTTTATTATCTTTTAAACTAATACATCCTAATTTATGTTTGAAATGGTTTCATCCAGTCATTTTTCGACTCTTTATCTAAACGTTCTCGGCGGAACGTTTTCAAGACCATTTGAGAGATTTCTTTCCTGGAGCTCATTGTAACAAAACTTCATTTGTTATCATTTTACATAAAGTGTTTTGGGTTTAAAAATTATTTTTTGGTTAAATAGGAATGATTAACGCATCCTGCATTTCGTCTTTACAGCACTCGTGAGCGGCGGTATAATGCGCTCTTAATTAATCTAATGCAAATCAGTTGGTCCAAAGATAAGGACAAGAGACGCTAAATGCATCCCTTTTTATTTTATGAACATAAATTAAAGAAAAATGGACAATCTTTTTAACTTTTTTCAACCAAATAAACATTTAATTTGTTTTGAAGTGCAGTCGGAACATTCAGGGCCTTCGTTTAAATAAGAACTGTCTGTGTTTATTTTTTGGAAGGGGAACAGATGTTCAACAATGTTGGCCGTTTTGCCATTTTTTTTTGCATTTGGCACATTCTTTCAAACCTAGCAGGGTCCACACGGTTATCAATTTCTCAGACTCACGGGCATAGTTTTCTTGGGCCCAATTATTCTGTTTGCAGCATAAGTTAGCAGACTTGGTAGACGTGATAGAGCAGCAGAACGGGCAGAGTTTTAATCACACGGCAGAGTATACAAATTTTTCTCAGAAAACCTTTTAAATTTATGCAATTTTTTCTCAGAAATGCAAAAAACCCATCTAACTAATCCATGAAGTTTTATGTTTCTCAGAAAAACAAAGTATAAAGTATCAATGCATTACTTTACTATTCTACTTTGCTGTTAACAAACATCGCTTTTTTTCAGACATACAAAAAACCCATCCATGTACTTCTCTACTAATCTTATCTGCTGCTTGGAAAAAAAAGCCCTATATCTCAGAAATAGTAAAACGCATCCATTCAAGACCCTATAGTCTATAAAATTATGCCTCCGAAAATCTCAGCTATGACAAAAATCAATAACCAGCGGGCCGTTTAGTTATGTGTTAATTTAAGAAATTCCAAAAGTGATTATCCAAACAAAGATTGGTGAAAATGAATCTCAACAAAACAATCTACGATCATTTGAATTGGCAAAACACTTGGAATTTAAACTCAACCCGATTACTCAAAACGCAACTGCGATTTGTTGCTGCGATTTATGCTACAGAAAAACGCAACGAGTTTGCAATGGAGATTGTTATGATATATATACAGGTAAAACTTCCCTTGGAAAAGCCAACTCTCTAACCCAAATCGTTTTTTTTTTTTTTCATTTTTAGATCTAAATTTTAAAAACTTTCCCAAATTTTGTGGATTTACAAAAACCGTTGCATTGATTTCTTCATCTGGGTCTGATGTAGAACGAAAACTTAGTGGGCTACCTTAGATTAAAACTCCTCTGAGACTGAATCTATGGTAATGCAAAACATGCGAATTTCTTTTCTGATAAACCTAATAACTTTTGACTAAAAACGCAAAATTACTGTTTGATTAAAAATGCAAAACTTCGATTAACGCGTGAAAAGCGCAATTTTTGTAGAGCAAAAAAGTTAGCTCTCTATCGCAGCAAAATTGTTAGAAGCCTAGTTGATTACTATGATTAGTTTGCAATTTTGTTACTCGCCATGTTATCTTTAAAAGACTTAACCGTATTTTTGGATTTCAAATTTAAAAAAAAAACAATAAGTTTAGGTATGCGGAAAACACAGTAAAATTAGGCTGGTTTATTTGTGGATCGCCAGCTAAGAGGACTCGATTGTATGGATAAAGTTAACGAAATTTTCTTTTGCACAATTCTTAGAATTTTCCCCAAAAATATTTCAATTATATTGTCAAGGTGTCTTTTGACACTCCTTTGAACTCCATAGCAAACTAATTTCTATAACAAATTTTTCACAGTAAAAACGACAGAAAAACGAACATTTGACTATTTTATCAGCCGACTTGTATATGTTCTTTTGGTTTTATGTTAGTGCCCAAAGAAGATTTTTTTTAATTGCAAGTTTGCTTTTTCTTCGAGGAAACTTAAAACATGGATGCAATCTTCTAAGCCGCGCTCCAAACAAGGGGTAATCTGCATTGAGATCGAATTTTAGCTATTTTTTTTGCTCTGCTTGTTTACATGCATACAGTTGTTTTGCTTAGCTGACGTGATATTCTGTGATATAAATTGACAAACTTTAATTAAGAAATAAAAAAAGACAAACTATTTTGATGAAGATGCAACTTGAACTTTCTAGATGTATTCGTGATGACGTGCATCCAAGAATAACAATCAATTGTTTGGTAATTTATAGCTAGTCTTCGAAAATGTGAACTAATTTTTATAATCGAGCTGAAATGGATAATAATCAGGGGCGTATCTAGGATTTCCAAATAATTTTCAAAAATTTTGTAGACCTTTTATTAAAATTGAACCAGCTGATTTTCCGAGCTCTCCCAAAGCGCTAAACAGACATGTTTTGGCCCAAGTTTCTACGCGTGGGCCTAAACATAGCCTATATTCTTTCTTTTTGGAACAATTTTACAAAACAATTGTGATTTTTACGGCACCCGCTCCCCTCTCAAAATTATAATTTATTGGCACCAAAGGCGCCTTTAGGAAGTTTTTAGGGTCCGTCACCAAAAATGGATATCTCAAAAAAGTACATAAGGGGGACCCTTTGGTTCGGCAGGGAGTCAAATCCTGACGGACACAAGCGTCCGCCCGCCCGCCACCGCTCCCGTAAATCCACTCCCGATAAAAATGCTACTGTTTTTCAAGCGAAAAAATCAATATGTTTGGCTATAATCCATTTATTTGTTTGCATTAAAAAAATTAGTCTTAGATTTTTAATCAAGATTTGATACACCTTTAACCCAATTTGCATTGCTTAAGTTTTTTATGTATTCTCACTTCACAATTTTTCTCTTTTTTCTTATTCTCACCTCGCCTTAATTTGCATTAACTCGCCAAACTAGTAAGCCCTTTTACAAAATCTCCCATGCTAGGAAAGCATGCGGGTACATAAGGGGTTGGGGATGTAGGTGTTCAAAGTGCAAAGGATATTTTTTGATCAAATTGAGAAATCGAGTAGGCCGTAAGCAGTGCAGAAATTGCCGCATATTTTGCATCAATTTTATCCAAGCTCTAACCCATTAGAGCTATGTTCATGATAGCATCATAGCATGACTGCATTGTGCGGGAAATACTTGACGAATATAAGTTTGATAATCATAGCACAGTCAAAAAATACCCGAAAAGAAATTCTTAATGTACATAAAATATACTTTCAAAAGTTTACTGTTGAGCAAAATCTATCACTTAATACTTTATATGTCGTGTAAGGGGAGAGCTCTCACAAAAAATCTCAAATCTTAAAAACCTTAAAAGACAGTCGAAACATTCAAGGCTTCGTATTGATACGAGCATAATGTTTTCCTTTTCGGTGACTTTTATACGTACCGGTCAATCGTTGCTACATAATAAAAAGTTGATAGCCGGAAATTTGATTCAACTTATGCTTAAGTTTCTTTTGTCGGCTTTGGTCGTGACATATATGGGTTAAAATGAACTTGGTAGATATTTAGTTGAATTGTTCGAGGTGAAACTCGCTTTGTTAAACTTGGTTCAAGCCTTGATCAAGAAAACTGATCGGTCTCGATCAGAAATCTGATTTGGTAACTTGCGCACCAGTCAAAAAAAATTATGTCTGTCAAACATTACCGACACTGAGTTTTTTTGATGAACATAGACAATCGAAATCGCACTGACTGAAAATTCAAGTCAAACGGAAACCTTGAGCCCTTTTAAACATGCAAGACTTGCAATGGTTCTGTGTTTTTTTTTGTGTGCGCGATAAAATTCATTACCATACGTGACAAGGATGCGTCAAAAATATTCGGAACTTAAGCATCTCAATTAAAAACACGTTGTCTTATTAGACCTATTTAAAAAAAAACATAGAAATGATTGAGCTCATTCTAGTTTTTTTTCTCCCAGCTAATTTTTAGTTTGACTTTTTAAAATTTGAAACTTCGAAATTCCTGTTTGATTTATTAAACAGGTATTATGAAAACGTTTTTTTTTTCCAGATGAGATCTGTTTTTTTTTATTTTTTTTTTTTTTTTATTGAGACGCTTTTTCGAAAAATTCGCTTTCCCAAAAAACTACCCGTCAGATTCTCATAAAAGTAATACCAATGGATTCAGTAGCGTTTCACCTACCTGCCTGCATGAAATTTAGGGCAATTTTTACCCTACCCCACCCCTACGGTCTTAGAAAAGCTTCACAACTCGAGTTTTTTCACGTTTTGCCCATTTTTTCGGAAATTTTCGATTTCCTCAAAAACTACCCGTCCAGATTTGGGATTAAGGGTTTAATCGATAGACCAGGTTGTAGGAAACTCCCATGCACAAGCGGCTGGTCCCTAATTTGCGTAGGGGAAGAGCTATAGACTTAGGAAAAGTCACTTTTTTGATTTTTTTGCCTATTTTTTCGGAAATTATCGATTTCCTCAAAAACTACCCATCCAGATTCGGAATTAAGGGTTTAATCGATAGACCAGGTTGTGGGAAACTCCCCTGCCCAAGCTGCTGGTCCTTAATTTGTCTAGGGGAAGAGCTATACACTTAGGAAAAGTTTTTTAAAAAGTTTTTTGGCATTGGAACAAAGATTCAATATACTTATTGTGTGTATTTTTTAGACAATGGAATCCGCTATGCTTACGTTTTCTCGCTTTTGCTTGGTGCTATTGGCTTTGTGTTGAGTTTTTTTGTATGGCTCGAAGAAGTCCAACGAGAAGTTGCACGAGTTACGCTAGTTCTCTTTAATCAGGTCGGTTTGTTCCAGAACGTTTTTGTGATGTCAGTTATAGTCAACATTTTATAGTCATATTTGCCATGCTTGGACAAAATTTAATTAATTCGAAAATTAAAGAGTCGTCAGAAAAATGAAAAATACTTTTCATTAAATTAATCAATATTAAAATAATCAAACAAGTCTCTCCAGCTTTCAGTTTGATTTATGAAACAGGTATTATGAAAACGTTTTTTTTTTCCAGATGAGATCTGTTTTTTTTTTTTTTTTGAGACGCTTTTCGAAAAATTCGCTTTCTCAAAAAACTTCCCGTCAGATTCTCATAAAAAGGGTACCAATGGAATCAGTAGCGTTTCACCTACCTGCCTGCATGAAATTCAGGGCAATTTTTACCCTACCCCATCCCCCCCACGGTCTTAGAAAAGCTTCACAACTCGGTACTTTTTTTACTTTTTGCCCATTTTTTTTGGAAAATTTCGATTTCCTCAAAAACTACCCGTCCAGATTTGGGATTAAGGGTTTAATCGATAGACCAGGTTGTAGGAAACTCCCATGCACAAGCGGCTGGTCCCTAATTTGCGTGGGGGAAGAGCTATAGACTTAGGAAAAGTCACTTTTTTGATTTTTTTGCCTATTTTTTCGGAAATTATCGATTTCCTCAAAAACTACCCATCCAGATTTGGAATTAAGGGTTTAATCGATAGACCAGGTTGTGGGAAACTCCCCTGCCCAAGCGGCTGGTCCTTAATTTGTTTCGAAGAAGAGCTGTACACTTAGGAAAAGATTTTTAAAAAGTTTTTTGGCATTGGAACAAAGATTCAATATACTTATTGTGTGTATTTTTTAGACAATGGAATCCGCTATGCTTACGTTTTCTCGCTTTTGCTTGGTGCTATTGGCTTTGTCTTGAGTTTTTTTGTATGGCTCGAAGAAGTCCAACGAGAAGTTGCACGAGTTACGCTAGTTCTCTTTAATCAGGTCGGTTTGTTCCAGAACGTTTTTGTGATGTCAGTTATAGTCAACATTTTATAGTCATATTTGCAATGCTTGGACAAAATTTAATTAATTCGAAAATTAAAGAGTCGTTAGAAAAATGAAAAATATTTTTCATTAAAATAATCAATATTAAAATAATCAAACAGGTCTCTCCAGCTTTCAGTTTGATTTATTAAACAGGTATTATGAAAACGTTTTTTTTTTCCAGATGAGATCTGGTTTTTTTTTTTTTGAGACGCTTTTTCGAAAAATTCGCTTTCTCAAAAAACTTCCCGTCAGATTCTCATAAAAGTGGTACCAATGGAATCAGTAGCGTTTCACCTACCTGCCTGCATGAAATTTAGGGCAATTTTTACCCTACCCCACCCCCCACGGTCTTAGAAAAGCTTCACAACTCGGTACTTTTTTTACTTTTTGCCCATTTTTTCGGAAATTTTCGATTTCCTCAAAAACTACCCGTCCAGATTTGGGATTAAGGGTTTAATCGATAGACCAGGTTGTAGGAAACTCCCATGCACAAGCGGCTGGTCCCTAATTTGCGTAGGGGAAGAGCTATAGACTTAGGAAAAGTCACTTTTTTGATTTTTTTGCCTATTTTTTCGGAAATTATCGATTTCCTCAAAAACTACCCATCCAGATTCGGAATTAAGGGTTTAATCGATAGACCAGGTTGTGGGAAACTCCCCTGCCCAAGCTGCTGGTCCTTAATTTGTCTCGAAGAAGAGCTGTACACTTAGGAAAAGTTTTTTTAAAAGTTTTTTGGCATTGGAACAAAGATTCAATATACTTATTGTGTGTATTTTTTAGACAATGGAATCCGCTATGCTTACGTTTTCTCGCTTTTGCTTGGTGCTATTTTTTTGTATGGCTCGAAGAAGTCCAACGAGAAGTTGCACGAGTTACGCTAGTTCTCTTTAATCAGGTCGGTTTTTTCCAGAACGTTTTTGTGATGTCAGTTATAGTCAACATTTTATAGTCATATTTGCCATGCTTGGACAAAATTTAATTAATTCGAAAATTAAAGAGTCGTCAGAAAAATGAAAAATAGTTTTCATTAAATTAATCAATATTAAAATAATCAAACAGGTCTCTCCAGCTTTCAGTTTGATTTATGAAACAGGTATTATGAAAACGTTTTTTTTTCCAGATGAGATCTGGTTTTTTTTTTTGAGACGCTTTTTCGAAAAATTCGCTTTCTCAAAAAACTTCCCGTCAGATTCTCATAAAGTTTTTTGGCATTGGAACAAAGATTCAATATACTTATTGTGTGTATTTTTTAGACAATGGAATCCGCTATGCTTACGTTTTCTCGCTTTTGCTTGGTGCTATTGGCTTTGTGTTGAGTTTTTTTGTATGGCTCGAAGAAGTCCAACGAGAAGTTGCACGAGTTACGCTAGTTCTCTTTAATCAGGTCGGTTTGTTCCAGAACGTTTTTGTGATGTCAATTATAGTCAACATTTTATAGTCATATTTGCAATGCTTGGACAAAATTTAATTAATTCGAATATTAAAGAGTCGTTAGAAAAATGAAAAATACTTTGTTTCCTTAATGTTAGCTGGTTTGTGAAACACACATTTCACTTAATTCTAGTGAATAATTATTCTCATTGTTGAAGCATTGTGCATATAATTTTTTTTTAAATATATTTAGCATGTAACCATGATTGATACGTTTTGCCTTGTCGCACTCTGAAAGGCCCGTTTAATTCACACTACGGTTGCCTTGTCCCACTGTGAAAGGCTCGTTAACTTTAGTACGGTTTGCCTTGTCGCTCTGTGAAAGGCCCGTTTAATTCATTTTACGGTTGTCTTGTTGCACTGTGAAAGGCTCGGTTTATTTGCATTACATTGTGGGTTTACAGCAAATCTTAATAGTCTCATTCTATATCTTGTCACACTTTCAGAAAAATGGCTCAGAAAGAAATTGACAACACTCAAAAAGTTGTTGACAATGTATTCTCGTCTATCCAGAGCAGGTTAGAAGAAGCTCTGTGTGAAGAAGACGACACAAACGTCAGGATTCGTGTGCAAGCTGTGCTGGAGTCGATGCCGGAAAAAATGGATACTGTAAATGGACACTTTAGATGTACGAAAAGTGCCTTCAACGCCGTTACAAAACGGTTAAGATCAGTATCCCGACCACGACCAGCAGTATTGCCACCAGCAGGAGAAGCAACCCCAAGCAAAGTTATGAGATCATCAACTCTTGGGCGTCAATTTAGTTTTGATTCTAATCCTGACAAAAAAAAATTGATGCAACTTAAAGCAGAAGTAAGTGTTATGTGCTGTTATGAACAATTGCCATGGGGTGATAAATTTGGATTGAAAATGAATCAGTTGAATGTTATTCACGGCGTTTGTACCTAAAGTTTTTTTAGTCTGAAGAAGCTCATTCACTAGCACAGTTGTTCGAAGACGATTCAGTTTGTTGTTTTTCTCTAGATCAGGTACATTCCTCACCAAATCCTGAGTGATTTCAATTTTTCTCTACATTGATAATATCATGAAAGTATCTGTTCTATGAAGTATTTGTTCTGTTCGATGAATCCCAAATTTCACTTAAGGCTCACTTAAGTATCCTTGATGGTCATGTGCTTTTTGCACATTTTTCCAGTTTGTTTGGATAGTGTTTAATGCCTTACGGTCAGTAACTTCCACTGAAATTTTATCATAACAATCAGAATTGATTCTATCGTGAGTTTGTTTGATCAACAACGACACAAAAACACCTGTTTCTTCTGGGATTTACGTCGCAGGTGCTTTCTTGAATTCCACCATGTTGTCTGTGCCAGCAAGCATACCCGCTAGGGGCCCTTCTCACAACTGGGAAATTTCCGCTAATTATATGACTGATCAGAAACTTCCAGACTTTGAGTGTTGCATTTGTGAGAAGGGTGGAGAGCAAAGTGCATCCGGGTCCTCGTCCCGCTCCCTGGGCAGAATTGTATAACAATTCTGGCAGAGTGATGCACACAATTACCTTGCTACATTAGTTTACAAAACTCATCCGAAATCAATCTGCGATTTCGCTAACCTTACACCCCCCACCCACATTTTTTCAAACTCGTTTTTTCATTAAAACAAAAAGCGCTAGCTAATTCGATTTCATCAAAAATTTGTATAACGTTTTTTCTGAAATAACCAAACAGGTCTCTCCAGCTTCCAGCTGGGCCCCTATTGTCTAGGGAAACACCTATGGACTTGAAAAGTTCCCTCATGAAAACTTTTTACCAAAGCGTTACCAATGAATGCATAAGCTTCTCTTTCACTTTTTTTTGCGTAGGAAGGGCGCTATCGACTTGAGAAACCTGATATTTTAAAACAATTTGAAAATAATCAATATTAAAATAATCAAACAGGTCTCTCCAGCTTTCAGCTGGGCCCCTAGTTCTGATGCATTGAGCACAAATTTAATCTATTTTCAGCTGTGATTTTGTCTTGTGATTGTTTTTCCTTAAATTAGGACTAATTTGGCCATTTTGGAACAATTAAAGTTCGCAATTTACTAGTGTTACATTAACGCGTAACGGTAAAGCAAACTTACAACCGCTCAGAAAATATATCAAATTGAATTGAAGCTATATCTAAATAGGCGTATGCACTAAACGGCCAAAAATTTTATTTCTACATCTTGATCTAATAATTATGCAGTCGAATCTGATTGGTTAAATTTGCGGCCAGGCATTTCAATCCAGTTTTCTAGCTGATAAAAATATAAACTTTGTCCAGAAAAAGTCAGTAATATGTTTTCAACAGAACCTAAGTTCTATACTTTTGGTTTTTCGGCTAATCAATTTATCAGCTTGAAGTTTGAATGGAAATGCCGGATCATGTTTGTTTTCGGTTGAACAAGTAGCCAATCAGATTCAACCACATTAATTTCAGTTCAATATCGAAATGTAGAAACACGCACTTTGGGCCGTTTAACGCATGGAGCCCCTAAATAGTCATAGCCCGAATAAAATGTTACTCAAGTTCGGGACTGGTCAGAGAATGTTTTAATTTAATACAAAACGTTCGAAACAGTTTTAGAAAACAGTGTTTTAAACAACGCACCAACATTTCGGCCAAAAAACTTTTCACTTTTTTTGAAAGTCAGACAATCCAACCACAAACGGATAACTAGCAGGCACTGTTTTTTTTATGAGCTAAACATGCTAGAAGTGAAACGTCAGTGAGCGAAATATGTACTGGATATTGCGTGCTTCAATAAATGGATTTTTCTAATGTTTTTTATCAACAACTTCGCACCGAAACGAGCAATCTTGTCGAATTAAGAGCTCAAAAAATGGTTGTATATTTTTGTCTAAGAAAAATTACATTATCAAACTGCTAATTTTTTTTTCGTATGGTCATCTAGAGTGGCCTATTTTTGATGGATGACAACCAGATGAGTCTAATCTAGACCGTAAACTTAAAAATGAGCGAAACAAACAAAATGAAGGCATTTTGTTGGTAAGGTGACCAAAACTGGCGGTAAACGTACATTTTACGATATAAAATGTTTTTTTAATCGATTTTCATTGATAACTTTTGAAAATTTTAGATCAATTTAAGAGTCTATAAATCGATTAAAACCGATTTGGATGGAATTTTTGACATACTGAAATGCATGCAAAACTCACCTAAATCCATTTCAAATCGATTTGAATCGATATTTCTTGAAAATTTTGATTCGATTCAAGTGTCTTAAAAATCGATTTGAATCGATTTGGATGGATTTTCAGACTCAGAAAATTCATTTTTTTGCTAATACGGCAAAAAACATACTCATCAGAAAAAAATTGAAATATTTTATTCTCGATTTTTTAAATAGAAACAGACGTGCCAGATGTTATAGAATTTATTTGAATGATCCACATTAACCAAATTTTCAGCTCGAAAATATGCAAAGAAATTATAGACATTACGTCGCCAATCCGTGTTATTTCAATAGTCAGATTTGACTATTAGTGTACATGGATTCCGAATTCAAATGATATAACATGCACATGCCATGGATTCCGCGTTCAAATACTCGCATGGCGGCACGAACAGGCATATACGCAAAATCCCGGAATCCGGGACAATCAATTAAACCACCGAAAATTGGCAAAATCCCGGAATCCATGGTATAGCGAACAATTACTTGAATTCGGAATCCAGGACATGGTCCCGGAATCCGAGCCATTTTTACTCAACCACTAAACAAATAGTTGCTAAACAAATAGTTGATAAATTCAATACAGTATAACCATGGAATCCATGACGTTGGAATCCAGTGAGAAAAATGGCATGGAATCCAAGATTTTTATATTTTTGAATTAATCTGGCAGAAGTTTGCAGTTTTTAAGCAATTTTATTTTGTTTATATTTTTGAATTAATCTGGCAGAAGTTTACAGTTTTTAAGCAATTTTATTTTCTTTTTTGTTTAGTTTGTCCTACAAGTTATTATAACTGCAACTATTAACATACGTGCTAAAATACTGTATTCCGATGAAAAAAGTTGTGGGTACAATCGTTTGATCAAACTTAGTTAACGAGCGTGCCGAAATACTGTACATGTACTTCGATGAAAAAAGTTGTGGGTGCAAATGTTTGAACTACTACTAGTAGTAACTACACGTATGTAACATACAGTATAAAGAACATAAAATATATGGAACTTCCATTGAATGAGTGTAACACAACTTGAAAAGTTTCTAAGGTAAAAAAGCTGAGCTTGTGAACTTCACATGTTGAACATGTATCGAGCAACTTTATCGCCATAATCGTATCGTAGTTGTTCGAAAGGCTCAATGTTTCTTCGGGCTTTGAATACAGCTAATCGTTTTGGCGGATCGAAGGCATTAAGAACAACTTCTATGATCTTCATATTCGCATCCAAATTCTTCTTGGAGTTTAGCGTGCTGTGATTAGCCAGTCGACCAAGACAGCGGTTGGTTGGATGCTCAACACACACTTCTGAAGAAGCATCGATGAAACGCTTCACAGGCGCGCCAATTTCCAGCACAAATTCAGTCGGAACAGAACGGTTCCTTATCAAATCTTGATATGTTTTATCTGTCACGGCAACCCCATGGTAGTCCATGATAATATCATCCTTCTGGAAGGCCTGTGTGCTGACAACGCCTGAATCAGAAAATATTCAACATTTAAAGTTTACTCTATATTATGTAACACTGTTACATGGCATTTTTGAATGGAATTCAAAAAACTGTATTGGTTGAAAACTTTATGACTTTTTAAAACTTTAAACTATAACGTTTGAATCACAAAAGAAATTTTTTTGAAAAAGAAACTTTTGAAAGTTTTGGAAACTTGTCGTCAACGTTTTCAAGAAACGCAAGATTACCTCTTCCGAAGGTAGGGAAAACAACATCACAAATGCCAACCCATTCTTGCGTATCACATCTGTGGGCCAGAAGCGTTTGTGCTTCCAATGAAAGAAAGTTTCCAGTGCCTTTATAACTAATGCCGCTGGAATCAGAAAGCGGCTTTTGTTGTCGCTTGCTTTTCTCTTTCTGCAGCATGGCGATTTGGGACATGACTTTCTTTAGGTCGTGATGAGTTTCCCATTTGTTTCGCTGGAAAAAACCCGACACGCGCGTCTCCGATACAACAAAGTTTGGATACTGATTCACAAAAGCTTGTGCTCTAATTGTCTGTCTAATGTATCTTTGTTGATCTTGTCTACATCGCACAGCTTTTTCAACATCTTTGTAGGTGTGATTGACAATCTGGAAAAACGTGAGCGTATTGTTTCATACATCCAATTGATAAATTGTGATACTGTATAAAAAAACTGTGAAGTACAAATCAGCTGAAACAGTCGAAACTTTCCGAAAGTTTCCGAGTCGAAACGTTTTTTAAATAAAAAAAATTCTTGGAAAATCAAAGTAGTACCTTCTTGTGAATTTCCTGCGTTTTGTGTTTCACCAGTTGAAATGCAGGATCTTTTGACAAAGGCATGAATTTTGCCACTTGACGATCGAGCAATGTCTTGGGTCGCTTAGCAGGCTCCATTTGAGCAGAAATCTAAACAGATCCTTCTAGAACGAATTCCCCGTTGTGTTCAAATCATATTAGGAAGTTCAACTTCCACAGACTTATAAGTTAAAAGTTGAAACGTACCATGTCAGAAACTGTGGCGGCAATTCTATTCACACGAAACTTGGTGTTTCCACTGGAGTTCACAAAAAAAAGTTCTGTTTTGACTTGGATTGGTTGCTCAGGGAAAGATCGGGTGAAAGAAATCTTTTCTTCCGGGACACTCTGAGGTAAGAAATGTGGTCGAACTTCGGTGTGATAAAGTTTCAAACCCTGTACGAGCCATCGCGGCAAAATGTGATTCGAACGTTCAGTAGACACTAAACAAACAGTTTCACAATTTTGAAAAAAAGTTATACGGAAGAAATTCAAGATGACTCACTTTCACTTGGTTCAATTGAAACCGTTATACAAATTTCGTCCTCATCTGACAATGCCACAAACGCTTGTGCAACTGCATGAACAGACATGCAGCTTATGGTTTTTTCTAGCATTGATGGCACGACATAACAGTATAAGAAGGCTGTCACAAGTTGAAATAACGAAACACGTTGTTTATGGGTTAAAAAACCCGATTCTTGGAAAACATCCAAGTGCTCTTTAACAAGTGTTTCGATTTCTTGCCTCTCGCAATTTTCATTTTGGTCGTCTTTGGACGAAGCAGCTTCAAGTTGTTGAACGCGTGCAAGTTTTGCAGCTATCTAAACTCAAAACAAAAACTTTTAGTTGAACTACAAAAGTGAACAAAAACATTAGCTGAAAGTTTCCAACTCTTCACGGTTTGAGCATTAAAAATGCTTTTTGTTTCAAAACAAAAGGAATCTTACCTCGGTTTGCGAGTCATTGTTCGTTGGAATAACTCGTTTTGCCATATTCTCAGATGAAGAATCAGTCGGAGGCTCTGTACTTGAACTGCCAGTCTGAGTGGCAGTCGCTGACTGCGGCGTGAACAGAGGTATTTCCCATGACAAAGTTGTTGATGAATGCTGGTTTGAAGGAGTTGATTCTGAAGGTTGAGAAAAAAAACGACTGAGTTCTGTTCCATTGGCAGTGTAATCATCATGATGATCAGTGGGCTGGCTGGCAATTTGATTTCTATGAAAAAACGCGGGATCAAAGTGTGGTGGGTACACCACTGGCATTGGGCTAATGAAGTTTGAATACCCTTCACTTCGAGAAGATACTTGCTGCGGAGTCTCCAATGTGTGGTAAGTATTGTCATTATGATTAACATCTGTAATAATTGTACAAGGTTCAGCATAGGGCATAGGTCGGATGGGGGTTCCTAAAGGAATTTCCACAGATGGGAGCTGTGCAAAATTTTGGTCGAAACTCCGAGATGTACTACATCTGTTAGTAACAGACTGTTGACTAGATGGAGGTTCATTATGATCTCTATGGAAAACAGGAGTTTCAAGTTGCGCAGTATTCACAGCAGGAAGTTCGGAGTCCATAGTTCAGGTTAACGAAACTTGGAATGAAATGAGAAGTGACTAGAAAGGATTGCAGAATCGAATGAATCACCCTCGGAGGGTGTTACTAACAACTTACTATAATAGTATTTTTCAATAATTGAAGTTCAATTGGTGTTCAATTGGTACTCAAATTGGTTGTGATAAAATGCCATATTATACTATATTATATTATACAGTGTATAATTGACTCTTAATTGCTGAATTACTGCAATAATATAAGATAGTATAATATGGCATATTATCACAACCAATTTGAGTACCAATTGAACACCAATTGAACTTCAATGATCGTTTCAATAGTCGTTTTATGCGGTTAAACCTAAAGGTTTAAATTGGTTGTTAAAAAATATACTCATCATGACAATTACTCATCATGACAATGTACTAAATATTATTCATTTAGATAAAATCGCTCCTACAAGATGCTTCCATCATTGTTCAAGGAAAAAGAAGAAGTGCAAGTTCTTGATGAAGTGACGTACATTTGGGAAGCCGCTAGAATACTGGGTTTCATTAGTAACTGGGGTGTGAGTGTCAAATGGACTGAATGGAAGGGTCCACCCGTACAGATAACAATTCCAGAAGACCTTCGCGACAATCGGAGGATGAAACATTGGAAAATAAGAAAGACAATCAAAGTTGTTGAAGAGCCAGATAGGGCTAAAAGAAGAAACAAAAAAGATCCACTTCTGTTCAACCCAAGACGCTTAACTCGCAATACAGATGTTTTTTTTCTGTGCTGCTTGTGAAACAGATTGCGTTGACAAATGCATTCTGATGACAGGGGTTGTACTGTACAACGATCCTTTCAAACGTGAATGTACATTGAGAATTTTGGACTCGGAGCACGATGAAAACCCCCGAGAAGAACCAGAGGCTAACATATTGGTTGTAAAATACAATCAACTTCGAAATCAAGGGCTCTTTGAAGATACGCTTACACCTGAGGTACTTATTCGCTTTGAAAAACATCTTTCAAAACATCACTCGGAAAGAAGTTCAACTTCAAAAGAAGTTTTTTTGAATAGCTGAAATTGAAAAACATATTTTAACTTCATTCATAATCTGTTTGAAATCTTGAATTGTTTCAGACATCTTTTTGTGACACGGCTACTTTAGTTTTGGAGCCATGTGAGGTTCAGGATCATCAACGTAATCCTACAAAAAGAGCTAAAAAAGACGAAAAAGAAATTGACATGCTGACACTTCTCGAAGCCACAGAAGACATAGTGCCTTTGACCTTTGTCCCTTGTTCCAACGGTGTCCTCAAGGTTTGTTAACAAAATAATTACAAGCTTTGGAAGTGTGTGCCGCAATTTTTTCAGATGTCATAAAGTTAGGAATATATGTCTCAGCGCCCGATCAAAATAATTTGTATAAAAATTCAATTCTTTGTTTCTCAGGTTGGATCAACTGCTTTCTATGGAGGGGAAAATTGCAGAGTAGACAGCTTGGAGTTTGAAGGAAGGACAAAAAAGGCCTTTGCACAGTTGACATGCATAAATAACGAGGACATTTCTATAAGGATGCCTGCACTCTTGGTTCAGCTAGCTTGTGAAGACTACCTCAAGGTAAAGTTTTTTTAATGAAACATTCCGAATTTTTATTGTCCCCGATTCCATAAAATTTAACATTGCTTACGACTGAGAAACGAACTAGGAATTCATGTTCAAACCTTTAGCCATAAGGCCCGGAATCCAGTGTCAAATGACAAAACATTGCCAGTTTTTATCACAGGCTAAGGCCTACAATTTTCATTTGAAACATTCCGAATTTGTCACGTCCCGGATTCCATGGAATTTAACAATGCTTACGACTGAGAAACGAACTAGGAATTCATGTTCAAACCCTTAGCCATAAGGCCCGGAATCCAGTGTCAAATGACAAAACATTGCCAATTTTTATCACAGGCTAATGCCTACAATTTTTTTATCGTTTTCAAAAACTGAAATACTTTGTTCAAAAGTACAAGATTTTGGCACGTAAAAACACAGGCTATTGCCTACAATTTTTATCGTTTTCAAAAACTCAAATACTTTTATTCAAAAGTACAGGGTTTTGGCACGTGACTAATTTTGTAACATTTCAGCATGAAACGTGTGACTTCAATGCAATTGAACATCCAATCAATTTATCGTTTGCGGTGTTTTCCGCCTTGAAACGTGCTTTTGGACTGGCTAGGGACAAAAACTCCATCACTTTCAATCTTGGACCCGTGACCAAACTAACAAGACAAATAATGGGTTTTTCGACAGAATCCCAAAATGAAGTGGTCAAGTTTAATGCAGCAATATCCGAAGGAATTCGAGGCTGCCACAAATCTTGGGATTCTGTGTTGGGTAGCAGGTGGGATGTATTGCCCGCACAAAAAGACAATGGTCATGATACACTTATAAAGTATTTAAGGATTACAGAACACCGTGAATTCACAAGTTTCAACTTACGATGCAACGTTCAAACGTGCACAGGCCACTACGCAAGTGAAGAAGACTACCGGACTCTTTTTTCACACAACTTAGAACAGTCAAAACCCCATTATTTTTATTAGTTCAACTAGTTCAAAGTTCCAGTGTTTTCGCGTGAATGTGATCAATTAAAGTTTCATAAACTTCAAACCTTGTTGACAATGTAACTTTTTTCAAATCCGAAAATTGGCAATCATCTTTTTCTCTCTATTAAATGAAAAGAAAACAAATTGTTTGCAAACACTTCAATTGGAAATGTTTCTCATGAGGCTCATAGTAAGAGCTTTAAGCTATGTTTTTTTGACAGTGTCAGTACAAGCAGTACTGACAAAAAATTACAGTATAATCATAATCATCATCATAACGTCATTCAACGACGTAAGTTATAAATTATCATCATAAATTCACTTTGACGGTCACTCACAGTGATAACTGCGCGCCGCGAAGGAGTTGAAAAGGCGTATTTACACAGAATTTGGAAGAAAGTGGACTCCACATCGAATGTTATTGTTTCATGTTCGAATAATCGAGAGAAAAATAACACGTTGAATGCGGTCGCTAGGGAGCAGAAGATTTTTTTGAGCAATATTCAGTGGTTGGCATAAACGGCTGTCAGGTTGAAGGATTTGCCTTTAACTTTTTGTTTGGACTTGGGGCTGGACTGACTAGGACACAATCATGTTGCCTCATCATCATCATGAGTTCGATTCGCTTTTCCAAAAGTTCAACTTTAGAGAAGTTGTTACCCAGGTTCGAAGAGTTTCCAGTTGCAAGAAATTTATCCTGGAAAACAATACTGGATGACATCAAAAAAAATATTCAACTTTATACTATAAATATAGTATACTATATATAGTATATATTGATATAATAATAATAATATTGATATACTTGATATACATTGAATATATATGTAAGTTACATCAAGCCTTGATGAGTAATATTACTGAGTAATATTAAATTAATTTTGTCATAAACTCAGAGAAGTTTTACCAAAACGTTATGAATAAAATTGTGTGAAAAATATTCAATATTTCAACTTGAGCATAATTTGTACGTACGTTGTCTCTTACTAGGGAAACATGTTGTGCAAACGATGAGTCGTGTTTTTTCAGAATTTGAAACACGTCAAAAATTGCCGCGAGCTCATCGGCATTTGCGTCGGATCCATCTCTGTAAACAAATTCAAAAATTTCAAAAAAAATAGATTTTGTCATATTATTCCAGTTATTGATTTTGAGGTTACATTATTATAAACTTCAACCACAGATTTTCACAGTTGACTCTTTAACATGATGTTAATTTTTCAAAGATGTTAAACGACTCACTGTACTCGAGACACAATATGAGTAAGCGCAAGGAACGAGAAAGAAGGGTAGCATTCAGTGAACTTTGTTTTCTGAACGCGTTCTGTCTTGAAGGTATCAGCGGCCAGACGAAGATGATTCTTGAAAATGAAGTTAACTCCATAGGCGACAGAAACGCCTGTCGTCTCCACCATATGAATCATATTCGCTGGCATGATTAAACCTTGTCGCGCTTTCAGCGTGATAGCTTGGCACCCTCCCATATTCAAGCCTTCATGGGAACCGAAGAAAAATTTCCTTCGGGACTGCTGCAGGAACTGGTTGAAGAGATCCTGGTTGATGCTCGTCGGGGCTATCAAGAAGAACGTCTTACATCCTTTCAGTAGAATATAGAGGACTGATGTGCTGGAAAAATCTTGGTGGAACATTGTCACAGCGCCATCTTGAGAAATGAGAAGGAAGTTGGACTCTTTATTGGGCCGATATGCTGCGGGCAATTTTTTTGAATGAATGTGTCCCAGCGAGGTACTCGATAGGAATGACGGTTGTGTAAATTGTGTGATTTTTTGATGTGCGGCATCAGCGTCAATAATGTTGTAAAACATGGGAGGTGTTTTTCTGAACAACTGATCCACCTCTTTTCCATCAACTATCCTTGTTTGTTCCTGGAATGGTTCAATACTATAACTTAGTAAGAAATTAGAAATTAAATTGAAAAAATTTCGGAAAATCATCCAGAGACATTTCAACCTCAACTTTCAGTGAATGAATGAATGACGGTCATGATAAAAATTTTATACTGGCAACCTTTGTTGGCAAATCTTTGAAAAGAAAGCGTACTAAAGCGTTAGTAGTACTAACCCTGAAATTCGAGTCGTACGAGCGGAGGGTTAATGGTTTTTGTTAACCTTCCAATAGAAGCTTCACGACGTTTGGGTTGTCGAGGACTGATTGTGACACTTTTGACGTGAAGCCGTTGAATCGAAAGGCGTCAGGAACAAAAACAGCATATTCTGAGTTCAAAAACTCTGCTTCCTGAAGGGCACTTTCGATATGTCGCGCTTCAACTGTCCTTACCAACGATTTCGCGATTTTTACCTGTGAACATAATTTTTTTCTGTGTGAAACACTTTTCATTTTTTACGAACAAAATGAAAACTCACGCAGGATAACACTCTTCGTAAGTCTTGGATAGTCGTGAAGCTCTCCAGTTGCCTCAAATGCAATATGCGTGAGTCTCTCGGCAAGACTATCTTTACAGAAGGCCAGATAGAAGCGGCCTTAGAATCCACTCTAGTCTGTTTTGCTTGCTGAAAAAAGGAAGTAAGTGGGTAGTTTGTCCGGGTGAGTCAAACTCATTTGAAAAAACCCAAAGAACCAGCGTTGTGACTTCATTTAAAAAAATTAACTCCATTCTTCATTCAAGAAATATCATATTTCTATTTCTATCATAAATAATGATTATTTTCACTAAACGTGCCAAAATCCTGTACTTTTGAACAAATTTTTTCGAGCTTTTGAGAACGATAAAAAAGTTGTAGGCATTGGCCTGTGATAAAAATTGGCAATGTTTTGTCATTTGGCACTGAATTCCGGGCCATATGGCTAAAGGTTTGAACATGAATTCCGAGATCAATTTTTTGCATAGTTGACAGCATTCGAAAGTGCCATGGATTCCGGGCCTAATGAATATCTCTCCGGAATCCATGGCACTTTCGAATGCTGTCAACTAGGCAAGGAATTGATCTCGGAATTCATGTTCAAACCTTTAGCCATGAGCCCCGGAATCCAGTGTCAAATGACAAAACATTGCAAATTTTTATCACAGGCCAATGCCTACAACTTTTTTATCGTTCTCAAAAGCTCGCAAAAATTTGTTCAAAAGTACTGGATTTTGGCACGTTTAGTGAGAATAATTTTTCTTGAATGAAGAATGGAGTTCATTTTTTTACAGTTCACAGGCCTACAATTTTTTTATCGTTCTCAAAAGCTCGAAAAAATTTGTGAATTTTTCGAGATTAATGATTAACAATGTTACCTTGTTTGCAGTTGAACTTTGCTGTTCTTCTGTATCAAGAAGATTGAAGTTGAACTTAAAGTCATCCCCAACTTCAGAGTCAACTTCAGCTGTTTCAAACAGTTCTTCCTCTTCAAGAGGAAGCTTTTCCTGTGCAGTTCCCGGACTTTTCGTAGAACTCGTTGAATGTTCTTCTTCCTCTTCCAGTGGAAGTTCAGCATTTTCTTGGTTCACTGAACAGGATGTTGTTGGCAACATTTGTGCTGTTCCTGCCTGTGGAGAACTCGTTGAAGGTTCTTCTTCCTCTTCCAGTGGAAGTTCAGCATTTTCTTGTTGGTTCACTGAACAGGATGTTGTTGGCAACATTTGTGCTGTTCCTGCCTGTGGAGAACTCGTTGAAGGTTCTTCTTCCTCTTCCAGTGGAAGTTCAGCATTTTCTTGTTGGTTCACTGAACAGGATGTTGTTGGCAACATTTGTGCTGTTCCTGCCAGTGGAGCCCTCGTTGTTTTTTTTTGGCTTGTTGAAGTTGACTGGGCAAATAAAACACCTGGGAGTCAACTGCGTCCATGTCTAAACACAACTGGTCTATATTGACTATGACTTCCGAAGTTTGGAGTCCAAAATCTTACATAACAAAAAAAATTGGTTGAAAATCATGTTCAACATTCAAGTTGCAATTGATTATTTTATTATTTTAGTTTTTTTCAGTCACTAAAATAGCGGTTATTTTTTTATTGCAAACTTTTTTTTTTCAGTTGGCCAAAAGCAACCCAGGGCCTGAGGGCTAACAAAACCTTACCAAACCGAAACTCTTCGTCTTCAAACTGCTTGCTTCGACGTCTATCAGCCAGGGAAAACGCTCTTTTGCAGCCTTTCCATGTTCTCACGACTGCATCAAAGTTTGTTCGTGTTGGCGCCAGAAAATTTGCTTCGACTCCTCGTACACGATTGCTCCTGATTTTGTTCCAGCAGTAGGGACTCAATGCATGTTCAGCAACTGCATAGATGTCCGCGAACCAAGAAGATTCGGGCACACCGCAAAACATGCATCGGAGCATGCTCTCCCGTTTGACCTGCTTAGCTCGGCAAACGTTTAGTCTTCTGTGGCGGTTGAGCGTGCCGGTAGAGTGAAAGACTTTACGACATTCTAAAAAAGTTATAGTTTATCACTGATATATCATGGGATGATGGAAGCAAAATTCTAATATGTGAATGATTATTGATTAATAACATGATGTAATTTAATTACAGTACTGGCTTCTGGAAAAACCAATAAAAGTTTTGTTGATTACCAGGTTACATACATGCCATTTTCCTGTAAATATCGGTTGTACATGCCGTTTTCCTGTAAATATCGGTTGTACATGCCGTTTTCCTGTAAATATCGGTTGTTCTAATATGATTGATTTCAGTGATTCGTCACGAATTCGTGAATTACGAATTCATTCACGACAATGATTCGTGACGGTCACGAAACGGTTTCAGTCATATAGTATAACCCGGTTATACGGGCCGTATCATGACAATGATTGTCACACTTGACGGTCAATATTTCAGTATTTAAATAATTTATTTTTCTTTATAATGCAATCTAGAGGTTTTTGTCAATCAAAAAATCAATCAAATGAACTTTAAATTCACTCAAAAACACAAAGTGTATTTTGTTTAAGACCAATCATAACTGTAGTTCAACTGAATGATGGTTTAACCATTCTAATTTACACTTAATTATTATAATTGCTTACCATTGCAGGTTTTGTCAGTTTCTCTTCTCTGACGATTTGGCATTTCTCACTGAAAATAAGAAATTTAACTTGTAACAATTGTTGAATTTAAATTCAACTTTGAAAGTTTGAAGGTGGATTATAATCTTCAAGATTATAATCCACCTTCAAACTTTCAAAGTTGAATTGAAGTTCGCTGCGATTAACGAATAAATGAAAAATAATTGAACAATGTTATCAATAACTCTTCGCCGACAAGAAGGTTACGAGAAAAGACACGAGAAAGTTATATACTATTCCTGCCGTTTCAAAGCTCATGTGACTAATTAAACGTGTGTGTGAATAACAATGCACTGCTACGTGTTATTATTGGAAGCATTGGACAAGTGTGCTAAATTACTGTAACCTATTTACTGTTAACGTTTCAAAGCTCATGTGACTAACTAAACGTGTGCATTGAACAACAATGCACTGCCACGTGTTTCAGAGAAACTTTCTCAGAGAAACGGATTTATTGCTATGGTAACAGAGAAAGCATTGGACAAGTGTGCTAAATTACTGTAAACTACTGATTTTGATGTAGGCCGTTTTTTTGCAATAATTTATTTTGTGTAATCTCAAAAAAGTTGGGTGCCGAAATCCGAGGACTGAATTCTTTTCTGGCCCGGAATCCGGGACAAAGCCTTTTTAACAGTTACCATCTAGTAGCACTGTACTACTAGTACATCATGTAGCAATTACATAAACTTATATATATATATATATATATATATATATATATATATATATATATTAAAGCTGCCTATATATATATATAATTTATATATATATCATACTTGAAGTAACTTACATGGACTTGAAGTCCACGGTAGACTGGACTGAGTATACAATATATTATATGATTAATATGAACACTATTATAGTATAATATTATACTAATATTACTAATATATACTAATATTGATACTATAACTATTATACTATCATAGTATGATATATATTAATATGTATATGATGTAATTAATCTTTATTGATGGACAAAACTAGGAAGGACAAAACTAAATTGCACGTCACTGTCAACTTTTGAAAACGGTTTTAGTGGAAATTAAGATAATAACAAAATTGAAAGACAAATGAAAAAGTTATAAAGCGGATTCTTCGCATTTGGATTTTCTAAATTTTCGCAGTGAACTAATGGCCGAAACATTTTCTTCAGTTTTTTTGCCTCCACATTGATCCATTAACAATGGGCGGACATCATTGACGTTTATCTTTCTGAAACTTGATCCTGGCTGTAAAATATAGTTTTCAGGATCAAGAACACAATCAGATTTGATTGTATCAAAAATAAATTGAGCTTTGAGGAACTGAAAATCGCCTCCAGCAAAAAGCTCACAAATTAAAGCTGCCTGTGATTTTTTTCGTATTCCTTTCGAGTTTCTTCGCTCTACATTTTCACTGTTACAATCAGAAGTTCTACTTTCACTTTGAATCTTTTTCTTTTTTGTTTGGCCCTGTCTAAGCGTCGTGTAGAATTCATCAACTTCTTCCGTTGTCATAGTTCATAGTTCCAATTGAAAGATCGGTTTCGTCCCTCAAAACTATGTAACAATGCGGGGTTTTGGAGTGTGAATATAAGAGAGTCTCTGCTGTGTCTTTTCGGTAAACAGAACCCCCATGTTCCTTGATCCACTTTTCCATCATAAGTTGGGCTGTTAGACGAGGCACGTGTCTGTTTCCTCCATCAACTGCAGGGGTTCCAGCAAACGAGCCCAGTACGTAAAATCTCATCCCAGTTAACATCTTATTCTTCGCACGCACTTCTCCGACAGCAATACGAGGATTCGGTACTGCGTCGATGCATATTTCCAGATAAGTTTGTCCTAATGACACGTTGAAAACACTCGTAAGATTCGCTAAAACGTCAGGCACTTCTTTTTCTGCTTTAGTACGTTGAAGAAGCTTGCAAAAAGAGAAAAAACTTTCAAGAAAAAGTGGATCATGATTACACATTTTTCCGCCTCCACGCATTGTTCTTGTATGAAAATCTTTGCTGGCGTGATGGTTAGATTTTTCTAGACCTTCGCAAATGTGGTTCCACGGGGACACCACGAAGTTTCCTTCAACAATTTGCGGAATAGTCACCAGCTTGAGTTTGTATGGCGTCAGTCCGTGTTCTGCGAATAATAGTAAAGAAGTTTGATAGTAGGTTTCCGCCCAAAAATTGAAATCAATTACGTTAAAACTCTCCTTAGAACTTCTCAAGATAGTAATACAACGGTTCAAGCTTTTTCTCAAAAGTTCGCTTGCATCCAGAGTCGTTATAGAAAATTTTCCTTTCGCTTTAGGGTCCTCTTTCGTGAACAAATTTGGATGCAATACTTTGAGGACATCAATGGAATTTGCGACGGTTTTATCTGAGGTACCGCTAACTATTTCATCGCACCACACTCCATCATATAGGTCGGTTATTGTTCCAAACTTGGCATCCTAAATTGTAACATTGTAAAATTGAAATTATGAGGATACATTAAAATGGTAATTTAGCATACCTTCAACTCCTCTTTGTCCGCGATAACAGTTAAGGCACCACTTCCAGATAACGATACCGCTCCAACCGTTCCAACTTGTTGCGCATTTTTTGCAGTTCTTGTAAATTGGAAGACGGGTCTCTTGGCATCACGACTTGACAGATTCTGTTCAAAGCGGTGAAGAAACTCCATTTCGAACGGACTTTTGTCGTTGATAATTTTTTGAGCCATTTTTCTCAGGTCACTTTCAACGCATCGAGTGAGCATGTGCGTGGCATCTGGGCAAATGCATCTCACGTCATTAAGGAAAACTAGAGAAGTTTCAGGAATATTCGTGCGAAATGGAATCTTTACATCCGTTCTTCGACCAGTTATTTTGTCGCAAAGGGAAGGTAGAAAACGTTCGTCTTCTACATAAAGTGCCATCTTAGAAGGGTAATCTGTAGACAGGTCGTTTCCGGAGCCCAGTATCAGTCGATGGAGAAACGGGGTATCTCCACTGTACGTCAATTTTGCTCCCAAATTTTTCAAATGATTTGTTTGCTGGAATAACCACCCTGACTCTTGACATCCGACAACACTCGGTCCCAAGTTCAACTCCATCGCAAACCTTGAGTCTTTTCCTCGATAAGCTAAAAAAAATCATTTTAGTCTCAAGTTGAGAAAAAAACTTGCGAAGAAATGATTTTAAAATGATTTTAGAAAAAGGAGTACCTGCGAAGCAGAAGACGCTCGTAGCAGATTGGGCGCTAATATCTTCAGAAAGTAGTCTAAAAGCCATTCTCGTAACTTCTGTGCCACCAATTTCACAACCGTCACCCCAAATATCGACTTTAACGTTGTTGATGTTTTCTGTTTTAAACGATAGAAAAACAGCTAGTTGTATACATGCAACCAAGTCCGTTCTGAATCCAGAGAAGGACTTCTGTGGTTTGCACAAGGCCAAAAAGTGATTTACAAGGCTTGCAGTTGATCGTTGGACATTTCTCATTGAGGGTACTAAATTATGTCCGAGGCCAATCAGTTGTAGTCTATTCCGGATAATGTTGATCACTTCTTCTACGTTTCCAGTTTTACAAGCGATGCCCAAGCAAAACTCAAAATCCTTCGTTGAACCTCTTTTAGAAAATAGTTCCATCGCCAAATCTCGTAAGACATTTGTGTCATTCTTTCTATACCCAGAATACGTCTTTTTACGGCTGAATGCGGATTGTCGAATCAATTTAACAAATGTGCTTATTTGAATTTTTTTTTGTCGTATCAGTTTCAGCACTTGTCCCCATAGTTGTTGGGAGTTGTCAGCTGTTATAGACATAAATTTTGATCGTTTCATTATCCTGGAAACGTGTCTTGACTCTTCCAATGTTTGAGGTAGGTTTGATTGAGTGCCGCACTGTTCAAATGAAAATGATGTTTCGGTTGCTTTGAGCGCTTTATAAGGATCAACTTCGTCAGGTATGAACATTGGACCGAAGAAACATTTTACTAGCTCCTTCCGAGTCTTGGTCCAAGGCATTTCTCTTGAACCACGAAGAATTACGAGTTGCATTACGCGAGCCTAAACAGTGTTGTGTTGTCCCAATTGGATATAAATTTTATTGAAAGTTGAATTTTAATTGAACGTAAAGTTGAACGTAATTGAAGTTGAATTAATCAACGTAAAGAATGTTTGGTGACTGAAAACGATAAATTTGTGAAGAGTTACTTACTGCTAAAATTGTAGCTTTTTTTGATTGTCCCCGCACAGATATCTGACGAAGAACATCAGAAACGATCCACTTATCCGTCCCTGCGAGCATCTCTTCAAGAATCTTTGATAACTTGTCGTACTTTTTTTGGATAAACTTTTCGGCAATTGCATCCAGAATGTTACAGTCAACAAACTGAAGGTTAATGTCCGAGTCGGCGCCAGAAATTAAAAATTTATTCCATAATTCCATTGTTCAAGTTGACAATTGTGAGTAACTTTTGTTGAATCTTTCGATGAAGGACTTTTTTCAAAACAATGATGAATTGAATTTATGCAATGGTGATTTAAAGTAACTATCATAGGTACTATATGATATAGTGTGAATCTTGACACTGAGTTGTGCGCACGCGCGTGCAAATTTTTTCTGACAACAAGTTACTAACTTATCCTATTATGAGACTCAAGCTTAAGTGTTGAATAGTTTATGAGACTCAAGTTTTAGTGTTGAGTAATCATGAGTAGTATTCATATTCAACTCACAGGCTGTTTTTCTGAACTTCAAATGTTGAACATCAAATGAAACTAGTTAAACTAAACTAATATAAAATTTGCTAGAATGCTGAAATCCTGTAAATGACAAATGGAATCAATGACAAATCCTGTAAATTGACAAATCCTGTAAATGACAAATCCTGTAAATGACAAATCCTGTAAATGATAAATGACAAATGAAAACTAAACTAATTGAAATATCTGTATATACAGTATACAGTATAGAGTATATAGTATACAGTATAGAGTGATACAGTTGAGAAGTTAAGAAGTCACTTAAGTCACTAAAAGATTTCTTTTGTTAATCATGGTATCATTAACAGTTGTGTTAATCATGAAATCCATGGCAAAACACTAAACATTTCTAATTTTGTGTATTGATAATTGTTGTAAAATGTCATGGAATCCGGTCCCTTGGTAAAGTCCCGGATTCCAGAACACGCAGAAGCCAAAAGCCCAGGAATCCATGGTAAAACCGTTTTTTAATGCGTTTTAATATGGTATCGGATTCCATGGTTTTTGTCATGGATTCCGGGATTGTCACAAAATCGGTGGTTTTAGCTGTCCCGGAATCCATGACAAAAGCTGGTCACATACAAACTGGTTTGAATTAGGAATCCACGGAATCTAAAATTATCAAAGAAAATGCGTGCGTTCCGGAATCCGGGACACACGATTTCAAGCTTTTTGGCACCGATTCCGCAAAAACCAAATAACACGGATTGGCGACGTAATGGAAAATCATTGTAAATCAGATTATGGACAAAATATTATGTAACAAAGAAGAAAAGAGTCAGCATAAAATAAATTTTGATCTCAAAAATATGCAATTAGAGGATAGAAAATCATGATTGTTAATCAAATTTTTTGTAAAAACTTATGAAATTAATCAAGAAAATGTGTCAATATAGATCAGTTTTTGAACTCAAAATATGTAAGAAAATCATAGAATTTTATGGATATTTTGGTCTTTTTTTGTTTTTTTTTAAAGCTACAATACACTATGGATGTGAATTGAAAAGTGATAGACAACAAACAAATGCAATAAAAACTCAAAATTGACGAAACTCGAATAAAAAAAACGCTTTAAATCGATTTAAATACGCTTTATTTCTCTTAAAAATAAAAACAAATTAAGACTGGAAAAAGTGGATTTGGATGGATTTAAAATGAGTTTGGATCCGTTTTTGTAGCAGGGATTTAGGATCAATTTAAATCGATTTTAAATCGATCCAAATCAATCTTTATCTTTTTTATTTAATCTTCGTACTTTTTTCAACTAAAATCAATCTAATTTTGTTGAGTATTTTTTTTCATCCTAAAATTGATCCAAATCCATTTTTGTCAGTGTGGGTGATTCAATATTCAGCAAATAATTTTTGTATAATAGGTTGCCTTGATTCTGCTTTGTTTGTCTTACTGTCTCTCATAACTCTTATTAAATTCACTGTCTGGATCAGATCCGTCTCCTTCGTCATTCACACAAAACTTTCACTTAGCTGCCAACTTGCTCACTGTGAATGTCTCATAAAAAAATGTTACGAAACCAAACTATGCACTGGTTAGGCGCACAGTTTTGTGTTTGTATGTTGCTGGATTCCACTTACAAAATTAGAGTGATTCCGCGTAAAAATACCTGTAACGTAATTTTTGTCGGCACACTGATTTTGTTGCGATGTGTGCAACGAGAAAATATAGGTAGTTGTTCCGGATTCCGCAAATGGAAGTGGATTCCGCAATTTTATGCGGATTCCGCATACAATTTGCGGATTCCGCTTACAATTTGCGGATTCCACTGACAGTTGCGGTTTCCGCGACAGCTTAAATTTACTTAATACATGTATTATTATTTGTTCATGGATTCCACAAACTTGTTCTGGATTCCAAAAAATTATTTGTGGATTCCGCAAAGTTATCTGTTTTTGGAGCAATTTTGAGCAATTCAGTGTTTTAGCTATTTGTCCGTGGAATCCAAACCAGCAGAAAGGATCAAAAAAAGCAATGTTGCGGATTCCACCACAAATCTGGTTTTTGCCTGTTGCGGAATCCGCTTACAATTCACAAAATGCACAGTTTGGCCTCGTAATGAAAAATTTGACATTTTTGTTTTTTGAAATTAAGCAAACAGAATTTGCGGTCGCAGCCATGCAGGTATTTTCACACAGCTCAATTCACACAGAACTTATTCACACAGCTCAATTACTTAGCTGCCTTTTGACTCTAGATATCTTAAGAAGACTGAAGTTACGTCATTGTTGGGTAATGCGCTGTAGCTGTACAGAATAGATGGAATATTCCGTTCAGTCAGTCTCCTTTCCCTTTACTTTCCTGTTATTTCCCTTTTACTTTTCTTGACGCTGTTTTGCGTGCGTGCGGTCGATTTTACTCGTAGATATTTAAAAAAGTGTTCAATAAGCAATTGAAATTGTGTTTTTTTGCTGTCTTTTATTTAGAAATCTAGAAAATAAAATTGAGCCGGTTTGATCTACGTTTTCCGCGAAGCTTAAAAAATGTTTTCCGCGAAGCTTACATCATTTTATTTTCCTACCACTTCCGAAACAGTAAAATTACAAACCTGTTTGGGCTATATGACGCTATAAGGCCATAGTTTTTGGTTATGAGTGGCAAAAATTTCTATTTTGGAAAAATTTTATAGACTAACTCACTAACTTTCCTAAATTTTCATATACTATTTACAAACACGCATCCAGTTTTTGGCGTTAATAATCAATTATTATATGATTTTAGTAACAGTCTTAGAAAAATTGAGAAAAAATTGATTTTAATTAATTACTTATCGATTATTATCTCTCTTTTTGAAATCAAATATAAACAACTATTATACATTATAATCGAACATAATCAATTATTTTTATCCAAATTTTTAATTTGTTTGTTTTGCAGAACAAATCCATTATATTCGATTATAATTGTTTATAATCCCTTTTGTTTTCCCAATTTTTCTTCGACCTTACACATGAATTTTGTTGCGTTGGTTTATTTAAAAATTATAAAATTGTTATAACAATTTTCAAATAAATTCAAATTTAAAACGTTTTTTTTTCTTTTTTTCTGGATTATATTTGTTTCATGATTCCCATTTTAAATTTTTATGATCAGCAAATTATCAGCACACTGCTTTAGTTCCATGATTAATATAGAAGAGTCATATTCCACTTACCGCGAGATTCTTTCAACTAGCATGAAGGGATCTCTATGAAACTTTTGTGTCGCGGTAAAACTCTGTTCAAATGAACCAAGGAAATCCAAGACATCTCATTTTTATAGGTTTTTGACAGAAAAAGCATTATAATCTAATATAATAGACTATAATTGATTATAAGAGAATATAAGAGACTTTCAGAAAAACTATGTTCAATTATAATTGATTTCAATTTTTTATAATATCAAGAAAAGTTTTATCATTATTATCGATTATAAATAATTTAAACATTTAAATTTGGTGCTTATAATTAATTAAACTTTTAATAAAAGTACAATTGTAATTGTAATTGTAATATAATCGATTATTTTCTCTTTTTTTTCTCAGTGCGGGAAAGCGTCTTCTAGATAAAATTTTGAAGTCTGGGGATTGGCTAAATTAAAATGTTGAGGAAAAGCACTAAAAAGTAGACCTTCCGGGCGACTAATTTTTTGAAATTTTGGCCGTTGGGCGTTCCACTCCTTGATTAAATGTGTCACTGTAAATATACCAATAATGCCAAAACAAGAAAAATTGTAACTCAGCTTTTGTTTGAAGTAGTTTTTTTTGTAACTTTGGACTATCAATTTTCTTACATAGTATAAAGTTTACTCAGCATCAATCTATCCCGGGTTGACCTCCATATAAAAAAAATTCTTGTCATACAACTCCATAAAAGAAAAATGCTTATCGTGCAATTTCATACGCGGAGTCTTTGAGGCGATGATGTTAACTTGGGGCGATGATGTTAACTTTGGGGGGATGATGTCCAAATTTTGTTTCCGAAACTTCAAACAATCGCTTTTTTCTTGAAGTGCCATTCAATCAAAATTTTTTAGAAAGGTCAACAATTGATCAATCAAGCAACCAGATTAATGGACAAGTCATCAAAACCACTTATTGAAGTCATGGATTCATCACAGATCAATAATTCTCGATTTGCGGAAAAAAATTAGCTGGCTTTTGTTAATGTTTTTTTTTACTTATGATCAAGGGCGGATTTAGGAGGGAGGGAAGGGGGTTAACGCCTCCCTCCTAGGGGATTCGACCACCTGCCGACCCAAAGGGTCCTCCCTTTGTACTAGCATGAAGGGATCTCTATGAAACTTTTGTGTCGCGGTAAAACTCTGTTCAGATGAACCAAGGAAAGCCAAAACATCTCATTTTTATTTTTTTTGACATAAAAAAGCATCATAATCTAATATTACAGACTATAATTAATTATGAGAGATTATAAGAGACTTTCGGAAAAATTATATTCAATTATAATTGGTTTCAATTTTTTATAATATCAAGAAAAGTTTTATCATTACTATCGACTAGAAATCATGTAAACATTTAAGTTTGGCGCTTGTAATTAATTATAATTTTGATAAAAGTACAATTGTAAATGTAATTGTAATATAATCGATTATTTTCTCTTTTTCTCTCAGTGCGGGAAAACATCTTATAGGTAAAATTTTGAAGTCTGGGGATTGGCTAAATTGAAATGTTGAGGAAAAAGAATTAAAAAGTAGACCTTCCAGGCGATTAATATTTTGAAGTTTTGACCGTTGGGCGTTCCACTCCTTGATTAAATGTGTTCCTGTGAATATAACATTAGAGCCAAAACAAGAAAAATTGTAACTCAGCTTTTTGTTTGAAGTAGTTTTTTTGTATTTTTGGCCATTCAATTTTCTTACATAGTATAAAGTTTAGTCAGCATCAATCTATCCCGGGTTGACCTCCATATAAAAAAAATGCTTGTCATACAACTCCATAAAAGAAAAACGCTTATCGTACAATTTCATACACGGAGTCTTTGGGGGGATGATGTTAACTTTGGGGGGATGATGTCCAAATTTTGTTTCCGAAACTTCAAACAATCGCTTTTTCTTGAAGTGCCATTCAATGAAGAATTTTTAAAAAGGTTACACAATTGATCGGTTAAGCAACCAGATTAATGGACAAGTCATCAAAACCACTTATTGAAGTCATGGATTCATCACAGAATAATAATTCTCGATTTGCGGGAAAAAAATTAGCTGGCTTTTGTAAATGTTTTTTTTTACTTATAATCAAGGGCGGATTTAGGGGGGAGGTAAGGGGGTTGATGCCTCCCCCCTCGGGGATTCGACCACCTGCGACCCAAAGGGTCCCACTTTGTACTATCTTGAGATATCCATTTTTGGAAACGGACCGTAAAATTTTTCTAAAGGCGCCTTTGGCGCCAATATACCAATTCTAAGGGGGAGCCCGGGCCAAAAGTAAACGTTTTTTTTTGTTCAAAAATTTCTAAAACCTGCCTAAAAATCTTTTCCTCGCTTGGCGCTTTTCTAAAACCTAAACAAAAAGTTTTCCGTTGTCTTATTAAAATCATTTTCACGCAGTTTGTAGAACCTTTTACAGATGGTGAAATCTAGCATATCAAGGCCCATAATAACTTTCTGAGTGCTCAAAACCAAAAAAGTTTGCGTTCATACTGGGCAGTTCAGATTAATTGCTGCCAGTTGCTGTAAAAGTTTGATCAAACTCTGAAAAAATCGTGTTAAATAACAGTTATTTTTAAAATTAGACTTTTCATTGAAATAAAACCTATTTTTGTTTTTTATCTTTCCATTTACCGTAGATTTTTTCACTTACATAAGACAAAAGCCAGTAGAAATCTTTGAATCCAAATCGTTATTTAGTCATGCTTTTTTGCTAAAAATAGGATTGAAAAAAAAACATTACTATACATCATGCTTGACATTTTTTCGTTCTAAAGAGCAATTTTGCAGTGTTTTTTTTTGTAAAATGCCGCATATTTTTTAAAAATCATTTTGAATCGACAAGCGCACAATTAAAAGCACATGTTTCGTTCCGTGTTAAGATTCAATTCAAAAACACTTGTGACTTCAGTGTCCTGTAAATCTCTAAAACGCCTCTAGACCAAATAAGGTAACACGAATTCTGTTGATTCTTTCTTTCCTCTTGCCTCAGTTATTATTTTGTGTCATAAATTAGAAAATCCATATTTTAACAATTCCCTTAGTCGCCTTGTTCAGTTCAATTAGAAAGTGGCTTCTTGCTTTTCACAATTTTTTTGCTTAAGCAATCGTTTTGACACCTTTCCTTTACATATTGCAGCATAAACGAGCAAGATTTTTGGGTTTCGGTTAATGAACTTCGTGAGTTTATTTTCTTGGATTTGAATTGCGACACTAACTTTGAGTCATAATAGATTTTATTTATAAAAAATTGAAGTGTATAATTTAATTTGTTTCGTCTTTATTGGTCGAGCTTATTTGACACAAAGTTATTGAACTGTCTTTTCAACATTTAACACTTGAAGCGTTACCCTTAGAACTTTCACAAATTACCGTTATACCCCATTAAGCGCTATAATACCAATACCGATTTACTCGTCCTAGACGGTATACCACTCTCCAAGTTTTCCTGTTGGCTTGTAGCCTGAAGTATCGGGTACTCGAATATTAACCTAATACAGAACAGACATTTTGCGGTCACACCTATTTTAATACTATTACCCGTTGTTTGGGCTTCATATAGGACATTTGTTTATCTTCGCAAATTTACAGATTACCTCAAATCTAGACAAAATCTCGCTCTATCAACTCTTTAGAAATAATCGCACTGTTTATATTCCTTTAAAAGAGTGGACATCTCATTTTGGAAAAAAACGTGTTTGTCTTCCGGTATGTACATTTCCAAGACTATCCAATTTTGTGTCTTTTTAAAACCGTCAAAACTTAGAAGCTTGTTTTAATACAGCTTTTAAAAGCCGCATTCGAATGTACGTTTAACTAGAAAAAAAAATAGGATTCCTCGTCAGATACTTACAAGTTTGTGCAAAACTCTGTCAGAATCTTGCAAGTTTTACAAGTCGGGGTGAGGCTGATCACTGTTTTTATATTGGGTTATGCGCAAGTTTGAGTAAATCTGTAATGAATATTCAAAATTTGCGTAAATGCATGCTAAAAATTATTTAAATTGGCATTTTATACGAAAAAAAAATATATTTTTTTTTCGGCGAACGAGCTTTCATATTTACCAATCATTAGTACAGAGAGCGCTTCCAGAAAAAAATAACATGTTGTGACGCAAGTTCTTCAAGTAGAACCAACGGGGCTCTCCTTTCCTTTGAGTGAGCTCCTATAGTTCCGCTCGTTATTTTATCAAAACTTTAAACAAACTTAAAATAGCAATAGGAATAAGAACTTTAGCAACTAAAAAGCGCACATCATTTACATACAGTCTAAGAAGACCTCTAATTCTCAGCCAGCTGAATTATTTCGTAACCACTATTGAACCGCATCCGTGAAAATGCGCTAAACACCTTAGACAGACATTTTAATCGACCTGTTTAAACAGCTTTTATGAAGGAAAAAATGAAAGATTATTTTCTCTGACGAAAAACCTTAAAGAACTTCCTGTACGTCCCAGAGTAGGATACCATACCCTAACATACTTTCACAATTTGTTGAATAACAAGACTGCTCGTATCAAGGCGAAACCCTGAAATTTCCTATTGCCTTTCAAGGTCTATGGAGCAGTAATAACATGAGAAAATAATTGCAAAATAAATAAAATGGATTTTTTGAGCACTGGAGGTTTTTTGTGAAAATTATTCCCCCACACGCCATGTAAGATACAAATTCATAGATTTTGCTCCTAGTAGCAAAAAAATAACAGCAACTCAATTACAGCAAATAAGCTTCCTTAAACCACTTTTCAACGATTTTTGGACAGATTAAACCTCCGCTTACGCGTCAATAGCGCGAACTATATCGCTCATTAATTGCCCCCAGTTGGCCAAAATGGAAATATTTAAGCCTCCATAATTTGATCGCACCTGGATAATTTTTTTCAAAATAAAGTTCAGGACAGCAAGACTTTTTGATTGATATAAAAATTTTTGTCAAAAATGGCTAGTTAAAAGTCGAAATTTGTCTGAAATTAAAAAAATTACCCCGAGCACTAACTTTCCGTTACTCACATTACAAAGGTTGGAACAATAAATAACCACGTTCTTATCGAAGATAATTTCCAAATCACGAATTTTGCAACTTAAAAGCAGGTACTAAGGAAGTAAACTTTGTTTTAACGGTGACAAGTAATTGTAAAGACAACATTTCCGTGTCAAATTATGCAATTGATTTGATATCTTGCCTGAAAAACTTAAAGCCACAACCTCCTATCCTCTGTTAAAACACAACTGAACAAATTATTCAGAGTTGCTTGCTATGTAGCTGCCAAGTTTCAGTAACACTTTGTTGATTGTAAGATTGATTGTAAGATTAAGACTACAACTGCCCGGGTTGACCAAAAAAGCTTATCATAGAATTCTCATAAATGGGAAAAATTTTTTCCTACAACTTCATACAATTCCATACGTACAGAAAGTTGTTTGAAAACTCTATAATAAACATTTTCACATAAATGGAAATTGTGTGATAGGTGTTTTCTCCATAAACCAAAAAGTTGTTTTTTGTTTCTAAATTAATTTTCTAAAAAAAATTTGGGTTGTGTTTGCAACCGAACACAAGTGACAAAGACCTTGGTTACTCAGAGCACAAAAAGTTGGACGGTACTACATTTGCAATGCATGAAAATCGACCTGAATTGTCTTCTAGGTGTCTTTCACAAAATAATATAACAAAAGTAACAAACTTTTATTTTTTGCAAAATTTTTCAGTGATGATTATTTTAATTTTTTGAATTTTTAATCTATCAGATATTGATCAAGGCATACATAAACACGCCATACAAAAGAAATAGGAATTTGAACAAAAATTTTAAGTGAAAAGATAAACAAAGCCAATATTATTGTATCCAGGACTACGTTATGCACACAAGAAATTAATTTTTGCATACAAAAAATTTTTTTCGGAAAATGTTTGTGTCGTCATCAAAAAGTATATGAAAATTGTATTGAAAGCATTTTTTTTCAAAAAATGTTTTAAATCAGTTTTGTTTGTCACCAGTCTGTTCAACTGATCTCAAAAAGCCGCAGAAATGGTTTAGTTTTTTTCTAGTGTTTTTCGAAAATGTATGAAAATTGTATGACAAGCATTTTCTCCATACACTTGATGTATGGAATTGTATGATAATGATTTTTGTTGTATGGAATTGTATGTTAAGCATTTTCGGTGTTTGGAGGTCAACCCGGGTGAATAGTTAAGTATTTCACCGTAATTGTTACCATCTTGAGATCACCTGACCCAAAAAAGTTTTTTGTGTATATTCAAGTTTAAGTAACTAGATTCAAATAAATAATTTTCGAAGTTTTTCTTGAGGCGACGCAGTCAGTTTTAAAGTCGGATAGCTAAATGAAGTTCAATTTTCAATCAACAAAAATAATTATTAGTCTAAAGTGCTAGTTTTGAGACTAGCACTTCATACTAGCAATGTAAGAGGTAGTGGCAATCCCGTTCAATCATTCGTTCCACGAGTCCGGAATCAGCGACGCCGGGATGTCCTCCATATCTTCAGGGTGAATTAGCCAGTGTGTGAAATCATGACACTCAATATGACACGCCCAAGTAGCAGTAGTGAACTGGTCTGGTTTCGCCTGGTATTTCCACATTGGGTGGGGGATCCTTTGATATCTGGAACATCTCTGGCACTTGTATCGGAGATTGTTCATAGAACCTAAACGCAAATATATGTTTTCAGGTTTGCTATTCGAACTGCTTTTGAGTTCCCCGATTGCTAAAAAAATTCGATTGTTAAGAAAAGTCTGCGATATTTTGAAGTTCATATTTTTGTTGCAAATACTTGATCAAGTTTTTCTGAAATATTTCTATTCACCTATAAGACAATTATCGCATAAGTTCTTGTCAATTAGCACGCGCTGCTGGCAACACATTCGACACTGTCCCCGAACTTCGACTTTTTCAATTGTCTCCTCTTGAAACTTGAACACTTTGTTGCAGACAGGGCAGTTGGCGCAATTTGGCTGTTGGTTTTCGGCTTTGTCAACCATTTCGGCTAAACAACCGCTGCAGTATTTGAGAATTGAAGAACTGCAGCACGGCATTTCAAAGAGGGAGTCAGAACTCTCGGCATCTTTCATGCATACACAACAACCTGTCATTTTTAATAATTTAGGCTTCCTTTTCCGTTTTCAGTTTGCGGTTTCAGGAATTGCGCTCTTAATTTTGGAGAAAAAGTTTGAAAATTGGAGTATATAAGGTCAATTGAATGCGATTTTGAAAAAGGTTTTGATTGTCAGTTAAGAAATGTAAAACTACCAGAGTGAATCAAATATTTGCCAATAGCGCAGGTGTCGCAGAACACTAATGTTCGAAATCCGAAATTGTATTCAAAATCTGAACATATATCGGACACCTCTCAATCTTCAAACAAAACAGTCAAATATGTTAAATCGAGCTGGAGCCTTGAGCAGAATGATCTAATGGCAGAGTACTGAGTTAATAATATCGGAACAAGCATTTATAATACTAGTCGAAACCAGACTGGTGGCGTTTTGGTGTCCCAGTCATGATTTACTGAGAGAACAATTTAGTCAATTTTATAATAAATAGCAGAAAGTTTGGAAAGGGAGAAATATAATTAGTAGCAAAAAGTTCGGACAGACAGAATTAATTAAAATGAGCAAGCAGTGCTTTTCGACGCTTTTTTGCATGCAAAATCTGAAGCCGAACAACCTTGAATTTTTTGTCAGACCAAATTCAAAATGCGAGATTGTCGGTTATCCGATGATTATGCTAGCCTAAATTTTAAATACTGCGATGAACATCCAGATTTAACTATAAAACAGTTCGGCGCTTCGGATGCAATTGCCCGCCGTGGTTATATATTTTGAGCAAAACTCGGATCTACTTAACAATCTCAACCACCCCCCTCCCTTCCCCTATTGTTTTACTAAATAATATCCACCCCTGTAAATAAAAACAGTAATTTCGCACTAGAGCATTGTATTTTGCTGCATTCTGATTGGTCGAAAGTTCGCTGCCAGTAATCTAATTAACAATCTCCTCCCCTTTCTTGAAAGTGGGGATTGTTAAGTAGATCCGTTAAGTAGATCACTCTGCCTTATGAACTTTCGATGTTATGTTTATTTCAGTTTTAATTTCAGTTGATGTCTAGACAGTTGCTCTTTTTAATTATTTCTGTCTGTCCGAACTTTTTGCAACTCTCTATAAATTGAAAAGAGCAATGCTCCAAAAAATTCGCACCAAACTACAGTGCTGATTTAAATTAACCGGACAAAACGAGCTAAACTTGAAATTTAAAACGCGTTTTTCTCAAATTGGGTTGAGTTTAGATGAAAACTTATGAAGACAAAACTTGCTTAAAAATTTAGCAGAATTAATATGGCGTAATTTGTTTTGCAAAATTCGAACCCAAAATTTAACCCCAAAAATGGGTCATTTTGGCTTTTCTTAGTTATTCAGAAATAACGCCAAAATTGCCCAGTCAATCATAGACACAATTATATCAAAATGAGGCCCTTGCGTAGCCCAACAAACTTTAAGAAGGGTATATTCTCCAAAACTTTTTAAAAAGATAATTTATTTTTGTTTGATAGACAAAAAGGTCGTTTTTACTATATAAAATACCAACTTTTTTTTAAAAAAACCTTTTTTAAGCGGTTTGCAATTTTTTTTTGGAGAATAACCCTTCTTAAAGTTTGTTGGGTTACGTAAGAGGCTCACTTTGATATAATTATGTCTGTGATTGACTGGACAATTTTGGCGTAATTTTTGAATAACTAAGAAAAGCCAAAATGACCCATTTTTGGGGTTAAATTTTGGGCCCGAATTTTGCAAAACAAATTAGGCCATATTAATTCTGCTAAAATTTTAAGCAAGATTTGTCTCATAAGTTTTGACCTAAACTCAACCCAATTTGAGAAAAACGGGTTTTAAAATTCAAGTTTAACGCGTTTTGTCCGGTTAATTTAAATCAGCACTGTACTTGCACAAAAAATTAAATTTTCAAGCGGGTGCGTTGAAATGTTGACCGATTAAATTGTTCAAGGTCATCTATATTGCTAGCAATTTGGCATTAAATATGCAATCGAATTTTCAAACATAAATTCGAACTGTCAAAAGAGCAAACAGAAATGATTGAGTTTTTTCAGTGGTCAGTTTATTTAATATTAAAGAGTTGCAAAAAGTTCGGCAGACAAAAATACATAAAAAGAGCAATATGCCAATTTTGATCAATTTTGAATGCAAATTTGAATTTTTAAGTGACATTGAGACATATTTCTGCCTGCAAAATTAGTGTTTGCATGCAAAAATTGATCGAAAAAGGTCATTTGCTCTTTTTAATTATTTTTGTCTGTCCGAACTTTTTGCTACAAGATATAACTTCATAACATTATAAAAAATAGCAAAAAGTTGGAACAGACAGAATTAATTTTGAAAAGCAATCTGCCAGTTTTTGCAAGTTTTGCATGTAAATTTAATTTTTAGTCGAGCTTGACACATCATGAGTTTTGCCTGAAAAGCTAGCTTTTGCATGTAATAGTTTTCTAATTTAGGACGATTGCTCTTTTTAATTAATTCTGTCTGCTCCAAATTTTTGTAATTCTCTAGATCTTCAAAATAATTTGCATTCAACAGCAATCTGACATGCAATGTTTCAAAGGAAAAACACATAAAACGACAACAGAAAAGCAAACGTGAAACTTCAATGGACTGTGTCTGATAAGTTTCAACTTGAAGGTCAGAATTATTTCAACAGCATAAGACGTGGTCCAATAAATTTGTTATAATTAGTATCAAAAAGATGGGACACAGAAAGTAGATAAAAAGAGGAATTGACCAATTTTGGATGAATTTTGCATGCAAGATCTAATTTTTAAGTCCAATTTTGGGTCTCAAGGTTGTCTAAAAAAATTGCATTCATAAATCTATCAAAATGCTACGATTGCTCTTTTTGAATAATACTGTCCGAACTTGGCAATATCAGCGAAACTAAGCAACTTGATTGACATCCAAATGAGCAGTTTTAGGACAAATAAAGTAGTTTAGATTCGTTTACCGAATAGGATATTGAAAAAATTTGGCGTTGAGTTTAATTCTTGCCTTGAAAATAAAACTATTGGTTTTTTTCTTTGAAATTTTTTGTTGAACAAAATAAATTTCGATGCTTTGCCTGGCAATTGTTCAAAAAACTGACATCTCTGGAAAAACATAATTGCTTTGCAATGCTTTCTTTACCAGTTCAAGGCAACTTTCATTATTTTTAAAGTCAGAAATGTTTTTTAAAACCAGAACGTTGTCGGATGAATTTATTATAACGATTTTGTTACTATTTCGATTTTGAAAGCTTGTAAGTTCGATTTTGTTTGTAAGTTCGTTTTTGAGAACCTTGAACCATACTTTTTGCCCAAAAAAATTAAAAAGGCTCGCTAAAAGCAAGTTCCAAAAATTTGAATAAGATAGAATTAAATAGAAAAAAGCAAATTGCCAAAATTGCAACCAAATTGGATATTTTTGTTAATCTTTGAGTTATACTTTATGTCTCAAAAATTGAATTTTGCATGTTAAAGATGCCTGAAATAAGGTATTTGCTCTTTCAATTAAACTTTCTTGTTCTAAGCTTTTGCAACGCTTTAAATGATAAGTTGCAAAAATGTTTTATTAGACAGAAAAAATTAAATAAACCATGCGCAATTTTTGAGCAAAGTTTGCAGACAAATTCACATAAAGTTTTTCATAATTTAAGTGTCAGCTATAACTTGTGACATAATTTGTTTTCCAAAAACATTAGATTTTGCACGCAAAGTTTGTCTGAAGTAGGAAATTTGCTCGTTCTAATTTATTTCCTCTGTTCCAAGTTATAGCATCTTGCTGTTCATGTAGATATAGAGAGTTGCAAAAAGTTCGGACAGACAAAATTAATTAAAAAGAGCAATCGTACCATTTTGACAGATTTTTGCATGCAATTTCTTTTTTCATACAACCTTGAGACACAAAATCGAACTGAAAAATTAGATTTTGCATGCAAAATTTTTTCAAAATAGGTCAATTGCTCTTTTTAATTAATTTTGTCTGTCCGAACTTTTTGCTACTAATTATAGCAGTTTTTAATAAAAAAAAACCCTAAGAAAAAACGAAACCTCAGGGAACTAAATTGAAAAAATTTTAGGTTCAAGGTCAGAAAAATCATATTTTTTTAAAAGTGTTGACTAAAGTTTTAATTGAAAGGAGTTTGTTTTTGAGATTGAGCCTATTTTCGAGCGAGTACCATGTGCAATTAGAATTTAATATTTTGTAATTTGAAAAAATCAATTTGTACCCCGGAAAAAAAACTTCGAATATTTTATTTGGTTCAGCCGTTGCATGAAAAACTTTTTAAAAGCATTTAAAAAACTATTTTATAAAAAGTGAGAAAATTTTTGAGAATTTTTTTTTCGAGTTTTTTAGAATTCGGGCAAAACAGAGCATGGTTTTGGAGTGTTTTAGGAAACTATTCAATCGACTTTAAAAACGCAATTTGCTTAACGGCAAAATTTTCAAAATTAGACAAGTTTATGTACCTAGCAGCTTTAATACTTGTCGCTGATTAGATTTCTTCGGCAACACTAAAAGTTTTTTCCACAGTTCGTCAAAAAGTTTTTTTCCTTACGTGACTGCGAACGATTAAAACATTCAAAAGTTTTTTTGAAAAACGAATAACATTATTTTGAATCTTGTTCAGCCGTGATTCATAAGATAATTACAACTTTTCAAAAGTTATTGCAGTATGGAGATAAACCGGTTTTAACTTTTGAGTTTCTCCTAATTTCGAGCAAAAAAGCGAGGAATTTTTTAATGTTTTAATTGTAAAAAAAAGTAATTCACTTTAGTTTTTTTTTCGTTTTGCACATTTTTATTATCACACCGCACAGTATCAACTGAATCTAATTCGAAAACTTGAAACAAAAGAAACTATTTATTGTAGCTTTTTGAGGTCAGAGCATTATGTGACACTACAACGGGTTATCTTTGTTTTATACGTTTTTTGATTTTTTGATTTCTCATCAAAAGTAACTGTTGTCGTTGCTCTCTTTGCTATTTGCTTATCAATCTGTTTCATTTTTTTCTCAGCATAAATTTCCGTTTTTTTTTTCAAACCAAGAACTTTTTGAAGCGACTTAAAAAACGTACAATTCACGAATTTGCTTGATATGAGAAGTGTTGGTTTTGAGTGCTAAATATTTAAATAGAAATAAACAACGTAAAGACACTTGTTAAGAACTTTCGCATTTTTTAATTATACATTTTTAGATTTCTCTATTAGCGGTTTGAATTTTTCTCTCTTATCTTTTTTAAAAAATTTGTTATAATAAGAGCAAATTATGCCATCCAAAATTGTGATTTTTTAAAAAGATTTCAAAGAAGATTAATATTATGATTATCCTAGCAAGATAACTATCCTTGAGTCCATGCTCTGTTACCCCCTGCGGTTATTATTTTTCCAGTATCAAAGTTGGCCATAAAAATTAAAAACCATAAAAAAGATAATCATGCTAATTATAATCATGATAATCATAATCATTATAACCATAATCATAATCATACTAGTCCTAATATTAATCATAATAATCATAGTAATCATCATAATAATCATAATAATAACAAAAAATGACAATAATCATAATCATAATAAACATAATAATAATCATAATAGTCATAATCATAATCTGTTGTTAACTGAAACCAAAAATTAAAAAAATAAAAATTACAAAAACTTTTAAAAATATTTTACATTTTGATTTTTGGTGAAATGATGATGGCACTGGAACCAAATATTCCTGAGTTTTTTTTTGTTTTTTTTTCAAAGTAAATGAAGATAAGTTTTTCTTTCGGGCTGTCGGGTGCTCAGCTATTTGATGGAGTCTAATTTATGCTTCAGTTGAATTGTCAACAAAAAGGGTTCCAAAAAGGTCATCAAACCGAAGTGCAGATTAAGCGTCAGCAAGTTACTCGGTTAGATTACCAAATACGCATCAACGTTGCGAATTTTTTCCGATTTTTCATTATGTGCTATTTTCCTCCGCGCCTCTATAGAAGCAGACAATTACGAATACTTCCGCTACCATAGGAGAATAGTTCATTTCACAAAAGTAGTATATTCAATGTAAACTGCACAGAACGCCGGGATGGCTAGAGTTTTTACTGGCGGGCTAAATGTGTTCAGTTATTACAACTCTTTAACGTTGATTGACAAATGTGTTTCAACATTTGGGTTGGAGGAAGGGGGTTACAGCTTTATTTTGAAGACCTCATACCAAATTGGTCTTGCAAAATAGATTCTGCTGTGCTGTTGAAGCTATCCGCCCTCAAAGTTGTTAGTTTCTATCCTTTTCTGTGTATGCACATAAAATTGATGAAAATAAAAGAGAGAAAAAAGGAAACAAATTGGTGTTTTTTTTTGCAACAGACAGGAAACATGACAAAGGTATTTATTCTTGCTCTATCAGTGTTATTTTGAGCATAGCAAGATGCCTAATACCAAAGCACATTTTGTCAAAACTAACCAACAAAAATTTGCTTTAAATAATAAAATTATTGGTTTCTTAATGTTTTAAGTCGATCTATTTGTCCTAATTAACAGTTTTTCATGAGAAAAATCCTTATTTTACTTTTATTTTTTCAAACAGTTCACTGGATCAGCTTTTTATCAGACAAATTGTTCAGGAAACCGAATGTAAGTTTGTGCCAATTGGTTTTATTTTAGTGTGTGATTATTCGATTTTTTTTCCAAATTAGATGCAGAATTTTGCCCACACTTGAAAAAAAAACACGAACCAGAAAAAAGATCCAGTGAAAAAGAACACCTATATATCTGCTCAAATTCCGCCTTTTTGCAAATCTCTTAAAAAATGATCAAGTTGAATAAACCAAAACCAAACCAATCAGTGCTTTCAATGTGCATATTACAAAAAAAAACAAGAGCAATGAATTTTGTGCGGAATAGGTAAAAAGTTAGCTCGCTCCTGCGATTCACTAAAATAGTAAAATGATTTAGAAAAAATGTTTGCGCTATTTTAGCGTTAAAAAATTGAAACAGAAAAAAGGTACAAACAATGAGACATTTCTATTATACGGCACAATTATCAAACCTGTCAATTGAGCTTGTTGTTTCGACTTTTGTGACGAAAGTAACGGATTGTTTCTGCTCGGGTGGTCTTTTTTTCTTCAGACAAATTTCGAATTTTTAACTAGCCATTTTGACGGAATTTGGATTTTTTTAATATCATTCAAAAGAGAGTTGTTGTTCTGAGCTTAAATCTGAAGATATCTTTTACCTGTGATCAATTTTTCTAAAACTCTTCGGGTTTAAAGATAGTCATTTTGGTCAATATGGGACAATCAACGCGCGATATACTTCGCGCTATTAAAGCGTGAGCGGAGATTTATTCCGTTTTAGAAATCGTTTCAAATTGTTTGATGGAAGCTTATTTGCCATAATTGATTTGTTACTAGGAGCAAAATTTATCTCTTTGTACTTTTTATGGCGTTTGAAGGGATGATTTCATTTTATTTTTTTACACTTAGTTTTTCATGTTTTTACCGCTCCATAGAATTTGAAATGCAGTTGGAACATTCAGGTCTTCGCCTTGATATGAGCTTGTGTTTCTTAAAAATTTCTTTTCGCTGATTATATTTTGACTCTATCAGATTCGAGCAGCATCGTCAAAGTTTGAAAATAGCAACAATAATAGCTTTAGGACGATAGAACAGAAAAATGCCCAAAAAATTTAAGAATTAGCCACGAGAACGCATTTTTAATTTATAGCATTCTAGTTTATAAAACTACGGAATCGGAGCAATCAGCAGAATGGTCTAAGCTTATTCTCTTTAATAAACTAATCGGTTAAAAATATATTAGTATTGTCAATATTACCCAAGAAACGAAAAATTGAAACAGAAAAAAGGTACAAACAATCAATATTTGTCAATTTTTTTGCATTTAGACCCTTTCTGCTCTTAAATCATTCTGCTCATTGACTGGCGTTTTTAAAACTCACTTAAATCAGGCGGGCCCAAGTGAATTTTGCACAGAACAATACTTTTTGAACAACAAAACAGCTAATTTAAATGGCAAGAAAAAAATTGTCAAATCAATCTAGACACTTTAATTGGAGACAACCCTCAGATTGAAGGCGCGATGAAAGAATACAATTGAAACTTTTACCAAAGGACTGAATGTTATATTAGCTACATGGTGTCAGATTCAGCACTCAAAGAAAAGCGTAGTTAAGTCGATAAAACATTCGCGTTTTATGAAAAATTGTAAAACCATTCGTGTAAAGCTGCTACTTCGAGAAAAACAATATGAATTAAACAATATGATCAATATGAAAAAAACCGGCGGCAAAAATTGATCACCCTTCAACATTTAATGACCCGGTATGTGATGGGGGTAGTGAAACTTGACGTCAATTAATTGAGGCAATATTAAAGAAGCTGAATTAAGCCGATCGAAAAAATCGTATAGCTCAATCGATAAAAGTTTCGTATACATGGTAATTAAAAAAACACACGAACTTAGGCTTTTTTCATGACAGAAAGGCCCAAATTTTTCGACCAATCAAAACTTTCAGCATTGTCAAACCTATGTTTGAATAAGTTGAAATTTTCTGCCGTTGAGACTTTCTGTCTTGTGAATAGATCTACCTGCCTTTATTTTTTGTTAGATGCCAAAAAATTAAATTATGAGAACTCTCATTACGAGTGGTTGAATGTTGAAAGGTGCTTCATTTGAGCTGTATTGTTTTTTCATCCGAGTGGTTTAATTTTATTAAGAAGAAAAATATTTTCTATTGTTATCTGACACTTCATTTTGAGAATTGTGACTTTCGCGACTATATGTTCAGACTGGTATCTGACAAATAAGACGACAAATGTTTAGACGACAACTGCTTTTGGTGAGATTTTAAGGCGACGCCTCAAACAAGTTATCCAATTTTAGACAAGTTATCCAATTCTAGAAAGTGAATTCACTTAAAATCATTTCCACTTCACGTGCTTTAACTCTCATTTGTCGTCTTAACTTCATGTCGTCTCAATGTCTTGTCGTCTTATTTACCTAGCAAGTGTCCTGATTTTTGCGACCAAATTTTGGTAAGTCCAGAACTTCGCGACCCTCTGCGCGACTCTACGTCCAGATTGAAACTCTCTGTACAACTATGATTTTGAGTCTGGGCATAAGTGTCGGATCTCGACCCGGGTAGTCACGCCTCAAAAGTTTATGAAGGTTGTCTAGCTAATATGGCGACAACTTTGGAGCGACAATAAAGGAGCCGAATAATGGAACATTTTAACCCACTGTAAGAAAGCCCTGTACTGTAAGAAGTCCTTGTAAGAACTGTAAGAAGCAGTCCCTATACGCTACGCTTTTTTTGACAGAAAATGAATAAAAGCATATTCAAGTCGTGCGGTTCTTCTATATTTGGTGTTTTCCTTCCTAGTTCTAAATAGTCTGTCTCCATGAACTATTAAGTATTTCCTGTGTTTTTTCTCTCTAAAAATATTCAAAAAATCGTGATACTACAATCTGTTTATTTTGCAATAAATTTTATGACCTGGGTTGGTTTGTTTTGAGGCCTCCCTGTCATAAGGGGCTCCATTGCGACAGCATTCAATGCGAAAATTTGGTCAGTTGGTCGGAACTCTCGAACGCACTTCTGTGGGGACATCCAACCCCTTTTTATCTTTCTCGTCTAATCTATTTTGTCTACTTGAAGTGCGGAACTTCAAAAAGACAGTTAGATTAGAAGAAAAATATGAAGGAATTGCTTGCATGTTTCTGAGTGCAAGAACAATGAGCAATGGAGAAATTAAGCAATCATCAAACAAGTAAGATTTTTCAACTGATAACTCGTGATCAGTCAAAACTATCCTGTAATGTCTCAAACTCGAAACTGACTGTCGCACTAATGGTTAATTGTGTGAAAAGCTGAGATTTATTTTTTTAATCATACGTTTGTTTTCGAAAACATCTATTTCGATTTTTTTTGTGCTAGTTCATACGATTTATTGTTTTATTTTTTTAAGTCAAATTTTATATTAAACAAAACACCGCCGGTCAGGAATAATTTCGTTTTTGCTTTCACTTTAGCGTATGTTGATTTAAATTTGCAAAAAGCCCAGCAAACCAAAATTTTCCGGCACTTTGACTTATTCCGAAGCTATTTTTGGCACTCTTCAACACTTTTTTTATTTCTCGAAACTTTTTTCACCTCGATGATTTTCTACTGAGTCTTCCGTAAATGCTACTTGAATCTATTGAAGTGAATAATGTGCTCAAGGGCTACTGGCTGTATCATGATTGGTCGAAACTTAGCCAATCAAAAACAAAGACAACCCATCCCATTAACTGTGTGGTCGGTTTTAGGTTCCGAAAGACTCAAGTCATCTTGAAATAAAGAAGGACTCTCATTGTTTCCAAAAAAAGTGGTCGCAAATGTCTTAAAATTGTTTTAATTGATTGAAGACTAATTGAGCCGACTCTCGGTTCGAGACCGCCTGAATCCTTTCGTCTATCGCGTCTGCGGTGTTTTTTATGCTGTTTTTATCGAAGGCGGAGCATTAAGCAGAATTGCCTAGGAGCAGAATGGGTCCAAAAGCAGAAAACCAGAAAACTATTAACCTTTACTGATTATTACGGGCTAATTGATAACACAGTTATCAAATCGTCAATAATACCAAGAAAATGAATGATTTATTCATGAATTGAATGATTTATTCAAGTTTTTTTTCATTGAATTTAAAAAATTTTTCGATTAACTCACTCAAAGTATGCATAAGTTTTTAGTTTTGTTGACCATATTGATCTTTCTTATGTTTAATTTACCGATCAGCGCATAAAAGTTAATATTTTTCTGTTTTTCTGCTCTTAGAATTATTCTGTAATTAGACCATTCTGCATATTGATTGACCGACCACCTGTTTTGTTTTACGCTGTTTGAACATTATTTATAAGTTAAATTTTTCATTGGCTGTAAGTTCAACCAATCAGATTTCTTCAAGAAGAAAAATTTTGGGACACATGCAACTGATTCAAAAGTGTGCGTAGCAAAAAAAATTAGGTCATATAAGTACACGTCGTTAATCAATCAGATTTCCGATAAAAAACAAATGTACGCAAGAATAACAAGGTTAGCCGGTTACGTTCCCACCATATTGATAAAGAAAACTTAAAGATTTTTTTTCCGTTTCTTTTCTTCAATTTAGTGTCGGTTTTAGTGCGTGGTGCGATTCGAGAACTAAACTCGCACAGAGTCTTAGCGAATTAGACATAATTGACTTCATTGTTTCAAAAAGGAACAACAAGTAAAAACAAAATTAAAAATACTGAAAGCTGGATTTTTTTCCAGTTTTGTTTTTGCACAATGTTTTTTTTTTCAGAGAACTTTTATAGCCAAAGAAAGACTAAATTATACATCCAAAACTAGTTTTTTTTTATTACAATCAAGTTAAAGAATAAAAAAAAACAAATTGTCTTTTATGATCGTTTACACGCTCGAATTTAAACTAAAACAAGACTGCTCGTATCAGGGCGAAGCCCTGAATGTTCCTACCGCCATTTAACGTTTATGGAGCAGTAATAACAAAAATTAAATTAGTTACAACAAAATGAAAATTTTTTTTCTCTAAAATTTGATTTTTTAAAATAAAAATCATCCCCCCACACGCCATATTAAGTACAAAAGGATAGGTTTCGCTCCTTGTAACAAATCAATTATGGCAAATAAGCTTCTTTCAACCAATTTGGAACAATTTCTAAGACGGATTAAGCAGTAATAATATTAAAAATTTAAATGAATTAAAACAAAATGAAATTTTTTTTCCCCAAAATTTGAATTTTTTTTTGAAAATCATCCCCCACACGCCATATTAAGTACAAAAGGATAGATTTCGCTCCTTTTAACAAATCAATTATGGTAAATACGCATCTTGTAACCAATTTGGAACAATTTCTAAGACGGATTAACTCTCCGCTTACGTGTTAATAGAGCGAAATATATCGCGCGTTAATTGTCCCAAATTGGCCAAAATGGCAATCTTTAAACCCCCGTAACTTTACAAAAAATGATCACAGGTAAAATATCTTTTCAAATTTAAGCTCAGGGCAACAATACCTTTCGAATGATATAAAAAAATTCCGTCAAAAATGGCTAGTTAAAAAGTCGAAATTTGTCTGAAGAAGAAAAAAACCCACCCCGAGCACAAATATTCCGTTACTTTCGTATCGAAAGTCGGAACAAAAAAAAGTTCCAGCCAGTTTTTCTCGACTCTGGATATTTTTTTTTGAAAATTAAATCACGATTGAAAGGGTTTTGATTTCTTATATCACACGAACAATTTCGATTATTATATGTGGCACCTGATTTTGCGTGGAAAACAAAAAAAAATAAAACATACCCAAACAAAAAGTTCATCCCCATTTTCAATGGTCGGAGCAAAAAATTATCATTATTGTCGCAATTTTGTTTTCTTAGCTCGATTTTGATTGGTTTGTGACGTGTCTATTTTTGACCGCTCTCGAACCTATTATTTTGAGAATTACGAATGCTGCGACTTATAGGAATTCACCCGTGCGTATTCATAGGTTCCAAGGTGAAAAGTCAGTGCCTAAATTAAAAAACACTTGCTTAATTTTTGCTCAACCATTTTTTCCAATTAGTCGAAGACTATTTTAACCGAATCTCGGTTTAAGGTCTTCAGCAATCAACAAGCTGTTCTATTTAATTTCTATTTGATTTCAACCAATCAGAATAAGAAAAAACCAATTTTGAACTTAATTTGGATGCTACGAACGTTGGTACTTATGGGACTTAACCGACCCATTCACCGAAAAAAGAAAAATGACAAAAAAATTGGTGAAAATACCGAGAAAGTTCAGAATCCTGTTCGGAGTTTTCTGAATTGATCAGCAACCGGCTTCTCTTGTTTAGTTTGAACTCAGCTCACCTGCCTTTTTCGTAATCGTCTGAACTTAATCTCATTTTGTTTCAGACTGAGCTTGAAAAAAAAGAGATTTTCAAAGATAAACTTCTTAATTCCTCAATTACGTCACAGATCATTTGGTGCATTATCCTTTTCTTCACGTTCGATTTAGCTCAGCCATCCATCGATTCTATCAATCCTGTAAGAGTCAATTCTGCTTTAGATTTGAAGTTCCCAGACCAGAAAAAGGTAAATTCTATTTCTTAGCTTTCGGTTAACTCAGAATTTATTTTCGTTGAACTATTAATTGTTCCTTAATCGTATAAAAAATCAGCTTTTGTAATATAAAAGAGGTTCAGTATTACAAAGAACTTGATTTCCTTTTTTGGGAAACTTACTACTCTTACGAAAGAGTCTTTCTGAGTGCAATTAGTTCTGAACGATTTTGTTTTACAAATGGTCAAAATTTTCATCGAGATAATCTCACACAATAAACTTGAATAAAGCCCGTTAATCTTAAATTTAGATTTAGTTTTTAATTGAGGCGGGCTTACTATATAGCTGTCAATTGGTGTCTTTCAATCAACAGCAGGTATATCCGTTCCTTTTTATCAAATCATTGCCATTATAGACACCAATCAATCTTGTTTAGAAACTGCGTTTGTTTTTTTTTCAGATTTTTCTTCAATTCGTTTGCAGAAGCATTGAGTGTTTCTTTTGTCTCGCTTGGTGCACAAACTCAAAGACAGATCGAATCTAAAGACGTTGTTGATTATTTTCAATTGACCTATTCTCAAGTTCAAGTTGTCTATCTAGCCAACGATACCTTCGTCGACTTCTGTGTATTCTGTGACCCATACAAAGGTAGTTTAGCCAAAAAAATTCAATTGAATTTTTCTCAAAATTCAGTTCAAAATTTTTTCAATTTTGAAAATCCAAATAACCAAAATTTTAAATAGGCATGGATCTAGAGTTTTCTCGTGGACTGTTTTTAAAAAAATTTTATCACATAATTTTAGTGCCCAAATTGATTTTCTGAGCTTTTCTGCAATACTACGAAGGCCTTAAACGTCAAAAATTTCTTAATAGCGGATAAAATTTTGAAAAAAAAACCAGGCAAAATCGTCGTTTTTTCAATATATTTGCCAACATATGATCAAAATTATGCTTTTTGTTGCACGTTCTTTTTAAATCTAATGCAAATTAGCACCTATAATGAGCCTCTAGAAAGTTTTCAGTAGTTTTCAGTCGACCAAAATAAAATAGAGCCAAAGAGTGTACATTGTGGATGGTCAGGGGGTCGAATCTTTGAAGAGAAAGGGGGAATCTTTGAAGATCCCCCTTCAATCTTAGATTTTTTAGTTTCAGTGTGATTTGCACTGTCCATTTTTGTACGTAGACTTTTTTGAATTTTATTTTTGGCTAAATTACCTCGTTGTTTGTGTCCAACTTGCGGGCCCTCGATCGATATGACGATGACAAAGAAAGAGAAATCCTTGGACAACGTAGCTCCAGAAATAGCCACGATTGACCGCGAAGGCAGACATCGTCAAAACTACTCATTGGCATAAAATTTTGATAGTTTTTTTATTTCGTAGAAAAGTCCTTCTGAAAATGAATAGTTAAAACTTGATGGAAAATTTGCCGAAAATTACTTTTGTTGCGAGAAATACACAAAATACACTTGTTTTACTTGAGCAGGAAATCATACTTTCAAAATTCTATTTTTGTACTTTTTCAACGGGCCATCTCAATCACAAAAAATAAACACATTAATTTTGTTCATTTTACAAGGAAACTGCCCCTCACATATGAAGAAAATATTAAATAGCTTAAGAAATGCTCACCGTAGTTTTGACAATTCCTGTCAAAAAGGGCGCGAAACTTGGTCAGGTAAGTTTGATTGCCTTATGACCCTAATAGGGTTCAGCGTCGGCCTGGGAAACATCTGGCGGTTTCCCTACTTGTGCTTCAAAAATGGCGGCGGAGTATTCTTGATTCCTTACTGCATTGCTCTTTTTGGAGTCGGAGTTCCTCTCCTTTTCCTTCAAATTGCCCTTGGACAATTCATGTCCAGAAGTGGACCGGACGCCTGGAACCTCTACCCCCTCTCCAAAGGTCTAGGAGTGGCTTCGATTTTCATCCAGTCTTATGTCTCGCTTTACTATATAGTTATCATAGCCTGGATTATTTACTACTTCTACTCAACCTTGACTTTAGAAGCTCTACCTTGGACAACATGTCTCGAAAGTTACGGCAAGTTTTGTCACAACGACACGTTCAAGATGAGCTCCGAGGATTTAAACGGAAGTTCTCCCGCTGATTTCAAGGAACCAGCCGAGTTGTTCTGGACTAAAGGAGTTCTAGGACTGTCTGAAAGTATGGAATCAATTGGCGGTGTCCAACTTCACATGGCGTTGAGTCTTCTGGTGGCGTGGATCATAGTCTACGTTTGTATCATCAGAGGCATAAAGTGGACCGGAAAAATTGTATGGTTCACCGGTTTGGTACCTTACGCAATGTTGCTAATCCTTCTCATTAGGGCATTGACTTTAGAAGGCGCAATGACGGGCGTGAAATTTTACCTCCAACCCGACTTTTCCAAGCTGTGGCAGGGCTCGGTCTGGCTAGATGCTGGAACCCAGATCCTGTTTTCCATGGCACTGGGCGAGGGAACCCTGCCGACGTTGGGAAGCTACAACAAGTTCCATCACAACAGCCTGCGTGACTCGTTCATGTATTCAATTGTAAATTGTATGACTAGTTTTATCGGAGGGTTTTGCATTTTTGCCACTTTAGGTTACATGGCCCATGAGAGAAACATTCCGATTACCGAGGTCACCGAAAAGGGACCGGGGTTGACCTTCATCGCGTACCCGAAGGCGCTGTCCTTGATACCCTACGGATCCAAGGTGCTCTCGGCTCTCTTTTTCTTCATGATGTTGTTCCTAGGACTTGACAGTGAATTCGTGGCGGTGGAAGGACTCACATGTCAGATTATGGACGCGGTTCCAAAATTATTTCGATTCCGTTTTTCACGCCAAGTTCTCTTAACCTTTGTGAGCATTCTCTGTTATAGCATTGGACTCATTTTCACCACAAATGCCGGAATGTACTTCTTCCAGATTCTGGATTTTTACTCCGCCAGTGGATTTGTGGTCCTGTTTCTCTGCTTTTCCCAGGCCATCACAATTGCATACCTCTACGGCGGAAAACGATTCATGAACGACATCGAATCAATGATGCACATTGGCAAAGTCATGAAGCTCTATCTTCTGTTTTGCTGGTACGTTGCAACTCCTGTGATTTGCGTCTTCATAACCGTGATCTACTGGCTAAAATTCTCACCACTGAAGTATGCCGACTACACCTACCCGCTTTGGAGCTCAATTATTGGCTGGACAATTGCCTTGTCAAGCTGTCTAGCCGTACCCGTAACTGCTCTTTACCAAGTGTACATCAGCAGAAGTGATTTGACGCTTCTGAAAACAGCGGTTCTGAAAGAGCATCAAGTCCACCCGAAAACAGAGATGCCCTTCCGAATCATGACGAGCGGTGTTGAAGCAAACACGACCTTTGGCGCGATTGATTTCACAGCCGAAGAACCACTCCCCAAAAAGGGCACTTGGCACATTTCTGCAGTCTGAAAAGTCTCAAAAATTCATTTCGGCATCTCGCCAATCTGAACAAGGAGTGAGAAAAAGTTTTTTCTCCAAAAGAAGTTTCACTCAAGTCAACAAAATATTTTGAATGTAAAAAATTGATCAGAAAGATAAAAAATTGTGATGTTTTCTCGAATGATCTGTGATTTAAAAAGTAAATAACATTTGCAAGTTGCTTTCTATACATTTGATGGTCAAAATAAGATGACAGATAATTCAACAGTCAACAAGAACTCAAGCTGAGAATTTATCTACAGAAATCAAATATAGGGTAAATTTTACTCTAAACTTCAAGTTTTTTGAACTAGTTTGAAAACTAGACAGAAAAATAGGGCATGAAGAATTCAAAATTTGAGTAACAGAAGTTTGGTTTTTCCACGTCTTGATCTTTTGGTAATGTCGTCTTAATTTCTTGTCGTCCTAATATCACGTCGTCTTATTTATCCCCAGCGCAGTTACATGTTTTATGGCCATCACTGCTTTCCAGTTCTTCATTTCTATTATTATGATCAGCTTCAAGTGCACTGCTGCTATTTGGCCGAAATTTGGTCTCAATTTGATGTTTTGAACAAAGAGTTTGAATGATAAATTTGTTTTCAAAAAGGGAACAGACTAGATTATAATAAACACAACTCATATAATAATAACAAAAACTCATAACAAGAACACCGAAAAAGACAAGTTAGCTATGCTTGTTGATGATAAAAAAATTGAGGCCGTCATGGTTTACTAAATGTTGTTGTCATTTGGAGAAAAAATATCGCATTGCTTCACCAAAAATAACCTGGCTTAAAAATCAAGTGGTGTCTTCAATTTAAATAGCAAATGCTATGCGATTGCCTATATGAACATTTATTTTTCGCAGGTTAGTAAAAATTGAGCTAGCTATGATGTTATACCCGAAATTGAGGTTCTTCCACACTAACCATTTTCCCCCTTTTTTGGGCGAAAGTTGTTCATTTTGCGGGAGGTTACGGGCAGAATTTTGCGTAGGTTACCGGCGCTTTCTTCTTTACGTTCTATTTAAGGCTTTAAAATGAGTTTTTTCCCTTCACTACTTCAGTTCGCAAAAACCTGACTATCATATGCTCAAAGAAAAAAAGAGAATTGGCATAAAAGGGTAGTTCAGTTTTGCAGAAAAAAATGACGCAATAGTTCCAGAAATACATCCACCAGACAATTCAGGACTAGACAACCACATGTATCAAGTCACTGCTTAGAAGCTATTTTTATTTTTAAAAAAGTCGACCTTGAAGCAGACAAAGTCTAGATCCCACCTGATGTTGAGGTTAAGTTTGCAAACATGTTGCAAGGGGGTTCAGTACAGGAGCGGAATTGGGTTTAACTCTCATTAGGGTTTCGACCCACTGACTGCTCAAAAGATCCCCTTTTAAAAGGTGCTTTTGGTACCAATAAGACAATATACACTGACATTGGAGAGCCAGCGCGCACCGAAAATTTTCGCAATGGCCTTAAAAGGCCATTGTTTTTCTGAAGTTTGCCCTAGAATGAATGGGAAAACAGTGTTCCTACAATGTCATCGAATAGCTCGAGAAACGAAATTGGTCGACTTAAAAACAGATTGACACATGTTTCATTTTTTTTCATAGTTCGTTAGTTCTGCCCCCCCCCCATTCGATAAAATCTTAGATACGAGACGGAAGCAAAAAATGAAGTTTGGTAACCAAAACCATTTCCTTGTTATTGTAATTGGAGCCTTGTTTGTTTCTTTTTAAGACCAGAAAACGTCCAAGTAAACTCAGAAGAATTTTTTCTATCGGAAGTTTGCTTCCTCAAAAAACCTCGGTTAACATAACGCGACATCCAATGATGCAATATTGAATTTTATCGCTACAAAAGCAATTTTTTTTGTTGTTTAGCACTGGTTAAGCGTTCTAAAATTTAGTAAATTTAAAATGATAACCATTCATCGACGTTTTTTTTTGAATGTTTGCCCTGAATGTTTTTCTATCAAGCCCTGAATAATAGATGTTTTCATACCTTAAAATTTATTTATCAGTTGGATTAAACAAGTCATTGCTCGGATCTTCATGCACATAAAACATGCACTCAACATCGAGTTAAAAAACCAGCCTGATAAAACTATTTGAATTTCCCTAAATTTTCTCGCAAAGAGTAAAAAAAATAGAGGTTTCAGAAGATTCTGATTTCTCTGGTATATATAATTTTTTGTTCCCAATCGAACTCGCTCAACAATTTGTGAACCCAGGAGATTTTCTGTGCAAGATCTGAAATTCTTTATTTCTTACATAAGTTGATTCTCAGATCTGAAAATTTTTAATTTCAGATCTTGGTGAGAGTTTGCAAATTTCGGATCTGAAATAGCCTTGAAAAACAAAATTTTAGATCTGAAGTTAGATCTGCGAAACCCTTTGTTAAATTATAATTTATGCATTTCAAGCAAACAATTTAGTTTTTATTTTTGATGTTTCTGCAATTTCAGATCTGAATTAGAACATTTACTAGCTACGGGTGAGCATGCATTCAAAAATTGATGTAGATTCTGAACCAAGAAGTCAGCGCTCTGAATTGCAGTTCCTAGCAGTTCTTCTTTTTTAGGCTTACAAAGATTGCATGTTTTTTTTTAAAGAACACCTTTTGAGTCAAAGTTTTCACAAGGTTCTTGATTTTTTGAATTTTTCTATAAAAATTGCCCGCATTTCGATTGCAACATCAGTTTTTTATGACAAATGCAACTAAAAAATTCTTAAAAGAATTCTTTTTAAAAAGATAAGCAGAACGTTTTTGTAAACGCCCGTTACCCAGCTAAACATTTATTGAATACTAACTGAAATTGTTTGCAAGATTCAGAAATTTGAAGATAAACTTCTATTTGATTATTGCTTAACCTCGTCTAAAATTGAAAATGTTCAAACCAATTTTTCGCAACTAGTTTTTTCTAGACATTTAGAATTTTTTCTAAAACAAATAATCAAGACACGCTGTGAAGACCTATAATTGAGTATCACAGCTGACCCCCTTTAAGGTTCCTATGAGACTTTAAAACCGAGCGAAAAACACAAGCAATTCCATAACGCCTACAATCAGGCTTGCCTTTCCAATGCAGCTAGCAATATTTGTCCAAGTGCGACAAAAGACCTAAGAACATCATAAACCAAAGTATCACAGCCGTTACTTTGTTTTCATTGTTTGTTCAAAAGCCAATTCAATGCGTTGTGATTTACAGCTGCGTATAAAAAAAATATTCACTGATTTGCATATTCAATTTGCATTTCATCAAACCGTTTTAATGGGGGTTGATAAATTAGACGATAAGCAAATTAGACGGAGGTACTTAAAAGGAAATTAGACGGTTTTGCAAAACTGCAATTGTGAGAAAATAGACGAAAGCGAGAGAAATTAACTTTGTTTGCACACAAATTGCGTTAGAAAAATAAAATTGTTTGTAGACAACAGTTCAATTTCGGTGGCCAAAAACTTTACAACTCAATCATGCATAATTTATTCAATTCAAAACTCTCCTGTGATTATCAGATTTGACATTTTATGTTCATTTGAACTAATTGTTTTGATAGGTATTGACATTTTATGTTCTTTTTGTATTTGTGAAACTTGACTCTTAAGAAAAAATTTTGTTGGCCCTTTCCTTTTCATAGCTTTTTCGTCTAAAATGCCAGATCTGTAAAAAAGTAAATTCCGTCTAATTTCGTTTTTGTAGTATCCGTCTAATTTGCTTATCGTCTAATTTCCTAGGCCCCCTTTTAAATAGTCGATTTTGTGACGTAACCGTTTTTGGCTAAAAATGTTGGCCTAAGTGCTTTTGCTTTCTCTTTTTTTAAAGAATGTTTTCTGATTGTGACTGATTATTACTACACTCGCATAATGTTTCAAATGTCTCAAAATACGGTTGTGACTGATTATTACTAAACTCGCATAATGTTTCAAATGTCTCAAAATAGCACTGGAAGGTTCAAGAAAAAAATAAGTTTGCGGTCAGATCTGAACAGTCTTACAGGTTTTTTAAGGTTGTTCACCAAAAAGTGCACTTCTTGCAATTTTTCCCACTTTAAGGTGACTGAGTGAACCACAGGCGTGGATAATTCTCCAATTCTTTCTGAAATAAAGAAGTGTGATCAGGATACCTCTTCAGATAGGCCCCTGTAAGGCGGTCAAATTGATAACTATTTATATGATTGCGTATGGCGGTCAACTCTCATTATGTTTGTAGGCCTCGTATGACAGTCAAATAGTAACCTGTTTATAGGCCTGCATTTGGTAGTCATTTAAAAAACTGCTAATAGGTCTCGGTTTTCACAAACCTAAAACCAATACAACAAGTACCTATCTCCTTGCAACATCTTAGGCTTCAATTAGGTCGGTTCTGCTTCTGTTGATGGAGAACTTTGTCAAACAAAGTTGAATCGAATGAAATTTTTTTCGAGTCCAATCATACATTTCGAACTGTTGAACAATCGACGCAACGTGCTTTTGAAGTTACGTGCATAATTTTGACTTACTAATGTATGCACTTCAGTAGTCTTCCCGCTTCTTCTAGGTGTAAAGTTTGATTCTGCGGTAGTTACTGCGGTCCTTAATTTTTCGACGGTTAGGATAGATCAAATTTTTGGAGGGTAAAAAAACGAAGTTCAAACACGTTAATTCACTGAGACTTTATCGGAAAAAAAAACAAACAAATGAAAAATGGATGCAGAAAAAATTGTTAAGTTTCTGAAGAGAGTCAACCGTCAACACAGACTGTAAGTCATTAAAATATTTTTTTTGAGCTGCAAATGAACGTCAAAAAACACAAAAAATGGCAAATCCAGTAAAAAGTAGCAAATTAGAAGTAAAATACCATTTGTAGGCCAAGCTTAGACTGGTATCAGTATTTGCTTTTCACACTTTCATTTCCAGTGGAAGGAAAAACCACACAAGAATGTTTTTTTTTCACAACAATTTGTAGATTCTCTTGATACATGCTCGTTATGCGAATCAAGAAACGTTTGCGGCAAATGTTTTGTGTATTGGCATATACTTGTTGTTTGTAGTAAATAGCTCCACCAGCGTCGTATAAACTACTTGAAGCAGATGGTTTCATTCTGGGTATGAAGGTTGCAAAAAGTTACATAATTGCGGTGAACAAATATCAGCAAAACTACCGAATGCAGATGTTGTTGAGCAAACCTCCATTTATTCATAATTGGTATGTAATGACCCAATGCGGATGAGCACATATATGGTGGGGGTCGATCGACACTTGAATGCGGACGGATGTTTTAGCTTTCGTTGAACGACTAAAATGGCATAAACACCGGAATCTTGAATGGATCAGTCATCGAGACGGCTGGTTTTCATAGTGCTGCTCTTATATCAGCGAAAATTGTCCGAGCCGTTGGCAGAGGGCGGATGTGGTGGTGAAGGAGCAATTGTTGTGATGAAACAGATTGAAACCAAGAAGAAAATATTTCCGGATAAATTGTGACCGGTAAGGTAGAGAATTCAACCAAAATGGTTGTTATTTAATAGTAAAAAAATTCACACGAGTCGCCGCTTCAGATGAATGATTCTCGACGGTGACTTCTACGCATTTTTTTTGAGCTAGCAGAAAAACCTTGTGAGTGCTGCATATTGGCAGAACAGCTTTGTTCATGTCAAGATCAATCTTTGTTTCATCGTCTATAAGCTCAGCTTTGAAATTCTAGCCGTTAACAACTTCCGTTGATTGTCTTCGACAACCATTTCAAATCGTTTGCTTTTTGCGTGAGGCAAAACTCAGCCTCATTCTGCCATTCAAATTCCTCGCGACGCAATTATGCATTTTCTAGCTCACGTGTGCTTTATTCTGAGTTAAATGAGACAGCCTCAGAGTGTGTTGAGCTGTGACAACTTGATCTGATTCAGATAGAAGTTTTTTTCGCCAATTGAGGTTTTCATCCCCAGAATACAATCCAAAGCTTCATTCAGTTTTAGGTAATTATGTGTTTCCTCCAGCAGTTTGCCGTGGGCTTCAATTTTTTCAACCATGGTTCAAGGTCTGCGAGCGCTTTTGTTGGCTCAAACGTGTGATTCGCGAGGCTACACAATTCATCATTCTTTCTTATAGCGTTTCCTAATGCTGCTTTGCAATGACTGATCAGCTTTTTAACTTTAACTGCCCTTACATTTGGTTGGAGAGAGTCTCTGAGGTTAGTTTGAGGCTCATAAAATTCCTTTTCATACCTTCTACATCAATCAAAACACTTATTGATCGTTAGAGTGTGCTTGTCTGACAACAATACAACTTAAAATAGGCTAGAAAAAGTCTGAATAGGGAGGGACTATCCGAAAAAAAATTATGTTCAAGTCAAGTGTGATGTCGGTCTCCACACCTTCACAGAATGAACCGGTGTTGCAAGTTGATCCTCACACTATACTTTAATAAAAAGGGAGGGGTAGTCCAACCTAAGAATTACTGCTATCGAAAAATGAACAGAATTAGTCACAAATTTAGCGTAAAAGTAATTTATAATTCAAATTACTTAGACTGGGCTACTAAGGCAGCTAGACGGATGAATGGATCATCCGATTAAATATCAACGAAAATTTTTCCAAAGACAAAGCTCCAATCCTTAATTTTTTTTGAAAAGTTCGGGCAAAACCACCCGCACTCTTACAAAATGACTTTCAATATGACACAGGGGCAAAATGACTTTCAATTATAATTGGTACTTCGCATACACAAGCAAAAACATAATACAAAAAACTTCGCATACACAATACTACTTGAAGCAGATGGTTTCATTCTGGGTATGAAGGTTGCAAAAAGTTACATAATTGCGGTGAACAAGTATCAGCAATACTACCGAATGCAGATGTTGTTGGAGCAAACCTCCAATTATTCATAATTGGTATGTAATGACCCAAATGCGGATGAGCAAATATATGTTGTGGGCCGATCGACACTTGAATGCGGACGGATGTTTGAGCTTTCTGTGAACAACTAAAATGGCATAAACGCAGGAATTTTGAATGGATCAGTCATCGAGCCGGCTGGTTTTCATAGTGCTGCTCTTATATCAACGAAAATTGTCCGAACGGTTGGCAGAGGGGCGGATGAAGCGGTGAAGAGAGCAATTGTTGTGTTGAAACAGATGGAAACCAAGAAGAAAATCTTTCCGGATAAACTGTGACCGGTAAGGTAGAGAATTCAACCAAACTGGTTGTTATTTAATTGAAAAAGAATTCACACGAGTCGCCGCTTCAGATGAATGATTCTCGACGGTGACTTCTACGCATTTTTTTTGAGCTAGCAGAAAAACATTGTGAGTGCTGCATATTGGCAGAACAGCTTTGTTCGTGTCAAGATCAATCTTTGTTTCATCGTCTATAAGCTCAGCTTTGAAATTCTAGCCGTTAACAACTTCCGTTGATTGTCTTCGACAACCATTTCAAATCGTTTGCTTTTCGCGTGAGGCAAAACTCAGCCTCATTCTGCCATTCAAATTCCTCGCGACGCAATTTTGCGTTTTCTTGCTCACGTGTGCCTTATTTTGAGTTAAGTGAGACAGCCTCAGAGTGTGTCGAGCTGTGGCAACTTGATCTGATTCAGATAGAAGTTGATTTCGCCAATTGTGGTTTTCATCCCCAGAATATAATCCAAAGCTTCATTCAGTCTTAGGTAATTCTGTGTTTCCTCCAGTAGTTTGCCGTGGGCTTCAGTTTTTTCAACCATGATTCAAGGTCTGCCAGTACTTTTGTTGGCTCAAAAGTGCGATTTAGAAGGCTCTATTACTCATTACTGTTTTCGTAGAGCGTTATCTAATGCTGCTATACTCTGATTGATCAGACTTTCAACTTTAACTGCCCTTACTTTTGATTGAAGAGAGTCTCTTTTGATTGAAGAGGTTATAAGGGATAAAACTCTTTGATTATGAGGATAAAACATTTTTTCTAGTCAAAAACTTTTCTTCTTAGTTATAACGTCTCTATAAGATAGTTTTTTCCTTGACTGTGCTTATCTGACTTGACTACAACCTAATCTCTGCTACAAAATGTGTGAATGTCATTTTCCGAAAAAGAGGGTAAAAGTCAAGAGTCACGTCACGCCCCACAACGTTTTAGGTTATCCTGGAGTTGTCACCTTGTACTATTTTGCTTAGTAAAGAGGAGTTGTTTGATTTAGTTTTTACGGCGATCGGTGAAAAAACAAATTTGAGGACACAAAGCTAAATTACATTTGATTTATAATTCAAAATACTCATACTGGATTGCTACGGTAGCTAGGCGACGTATATGCTCCGCTCTGCGTTTTTTCAGCGATGATCCTGATTTTATAAGTTTGAACACCGCTTGATACCACCTCCTTTTTTATAGCAACTTCCAACTATCGTGAATGATTCAAATTGAAACTTACCTACCATTGCGCTTCATTATAGCACTTTTTTCTAGCATCTCCGCACTATTGTGATTTATTTTATTCCAAGGTGAGCTGCTTGATGAATTTCAAAAATTAGCCGATTGCTAATCTTTCGCTTTACTTTGTGAGATATGATCCATTGTTATACTTAATAACTAAATACCAGTTATAATAATATGAATATTCAAATCTGTGGTATCAGTTCGTTCATAGTAAGGACATAGACTTGTCCTTACTATGTTCATTTGCTTAAAAAACTAACCCAAAGTGAGATACAGGCGCGAAGTGCAGCGTTGCATTGCCTGTAAAACAAGCTCAATGAAAAATAACAGTGATAAAAATGATTAATTCAAACAGAGCAACAATTTTCCTAATATCATATTTTCTATCAGAACTAGCCGCGATCAATTTATTCTCTTTTACATGTTGAAATCAATCATAAATACGCAATTGAAAATTTCTTTGTGAAAACTTTCCCAAAAGATAAAGCTCCAATCCTTAATTTCTTTTGAAAAGTTTGGGCAAAACCACCCGCACCCTTACAAAATGACTCTCAATTATAACACAAGGGTGAAGATACAACAAAAAACTTCGAATACACAATACTACTTGAAGCAGATGGTTTCGTTCTGGGTATGAAGGTTGCAAAAAGTTACATAATTGGGGTGAACAAGTATAAGCAATACTACAGAATGCAGATGTTGTTGAGCAAACCTCCATTTATTCATAATTGGTATGTAATGACCCAAATGCAGATGAGCAAATCTTTGTTGGGGGCCGATCGACACTTGAATGCGGACGGATGTTTGAGCTTTCGTTGAACGACTAAAATGGCATCAGCACAGGAATCTTGAATGGATCAGTCATCGAGCCGGCTGGTTTTCATAGTGCTGCTCTTATATCAGCGAAAATTGTCCGAGCCGTTGGCAGAGGGCGGATGTGGTGGTGAAGGAGCAATTGTTGTGATGAAACAGATTGAAACCAAGAAGAAAATATTTCCGGATAAAGTGTGACCGGTAAGGTAGAGAAATCAACCAAAATGGTTGTTATTTAATTGTAAAAGAATTCACACGAGTCGCCGCTTCAGATGAATGATTCTCGACGGTGACTTCTACCCATTTTTTTTGAGCTAGCAGAAAAACATTGTGAGTGCTGCATATTGGCAGAACAGCTTTGTTCATGTCAAGATCAATCTTTGTTTCATCGTTTATAAGCTCAGCTTTGAAATTCTAGCCGTTAACAACTTCCGTTGATTGTCTTCGACAACCATTTCAAATCGTTTGCTTTTTGCGTGAGGCAAAACTCAGCCTCATTCTGCCATTCAAGTTCCTCGCGACGCAATTTTGCATTTTCTTGCTCACGTGTGCTTTATTTTGAGCTAAGTGAGACAGTCTCAGAGTGTGTTGACCTGTGACAACTTGAGCTGATTCAGATAGAAGTTGATTTCGCCAATTGAGGTTTTCATCCCCAGAATACAATCCAAAGCTTCATTCAGTTTTAGGAATTCTGTGTCTCCTCCAGCAGTTTGCCGTGGGCTTCAGTTTTTTCAACCACGTTTCAAGGTCTGCGAGCGTTTTTGTTGGCTCAAAAGTGCGATTCGCGTGGCTACATTACTCATTACTGTTTTTGTAGAGCGTTATCTAATGCTGCTTTACTCTGATTGATCAGACTTTCAACTTTAACTGCCCTTACGTTTGATTGAAGAGAGTCTCTTTTAATTGAAGAGGTTATAAGGGATAAAACTCTTTGATTATAAGGATAAAATATTTCTTCTAGTCAAAAACTTTTTTTCTTAATTATAACGTCTCCATAAGATATTGTTTCCTTGTTTGTGCTTATCTGACTTGACTACAACCTAATCTCAGCTAAAAAAAATGTAAGAATGTCAACCTTCCGAAAAAAAGGGTAAAAATCAAGAGTCACGTCACGCCTCACAACGTTTTAGGTTATACTGGAGTTGCAGCTTGCTTGTCACCTTGTACTTTGCTTAGTAAAGAGGAGTTGTCCGATTTAGTTTTTACGGCAATCGGTGAAAAACAACATTTAAGGACACAAAGCTAAATTACATTTGATTTATAATTCAAATTACTCATAATGGATTGCTACGGTAGCTAGGCGACATATATTCTCCGCTCTGCGTTTTTTTCTGCGATGATCCTGCTTTTATAAGTTTGAACACCGCCTTATACCGCCTCCTTTTTTATAGCAACTTCCAACTATCGCGAATGATTCAAAGTGAAACTGATCTACCAATGCGCTTTATTATAGCACTTTTTTCTAGCACCTCCGCACTAATTTGATTTATTTTATTCCAAGGTGAGCTCTTTGATGAATTTCAAAATTTAGCTGATTGCTAATCTTTCGCTTTACTTTGTGATATATGATAAATTGTTATACTTAATAACTAAATACCAGTTATAATAATGTGAATATTCAAATATGGTGTATCAGTTTGTTGACAGTATATAAAAGAGTTGATTTTAATTTTGTCTTGAGTGAGAATGTTAACCATTTTGTTCTCTATTAAAACATAAAGTCAGATCAACAAAGTCAGCTGACAGAATAGTTGTTAGGATTGTGCCAGGTTACGATATTGCTCCTGTTCGATAAGTATCAAATAAGATAGAATTGAACAGTTTTCGCAAGTTTTCTGCGGTATAATAAAGTAAAGACTTAAACAAGGATCAGCAAAGCAAGTAAAAGGAAGAAGTTTTAGTGACATTCAAACTAGGATTTTGAGCGTGTTACTTAACAAACTAGCGACTAAGATAAACATTGAGGGATAAAATTAACGCAAAAATTGTGGCAAACTTGTTGGAAGTTG
>NC_087069.1:42188364-42214012 GCF_963678635.1 Symsagittifera roscoffensis | reverse complement strand
TCAGATCAACAAAGTCAGCTGACAGAATAGTTGTTAGGATTGTGCCAGGTTACGATATTGCTCCTGTTCGATAAGTATCAAATAAGATAGAATTGAACAGTTTTCGCAAGTTTTCTGCGGTATAATAAAGTAAAGACTTAAACAAGGATCAGCAAAGCAAGTAAAAGGAAGAAGTTTTAGTGACATTCAAACTAGGATTTTGAGCGTGTTACTTAACAAACTAGCGACTAAGATAAACATTGAGGGATAAAATTAACGCAAAAATTGTGGCAAACTTGTTGGAAGTTGCTATAAAAAAGGAGGCGGTATAAGGCGGTGTTCAAACTTATAAAAGCAGGATCATCGCAGAAAAAAACGCAGAGCGGAGAATATATGTCGCCTAGCTACCGTAGCAATCCATTATGAGTAATTTGAATTATAAATCAAATGTAATTTAGCTTTGTGTCCTTAAATGTTGTTTTTTCACCGATCGCCGTAAAAACTAAATCGGACAACTCCTCTTTACTAAGCAAAGTACAAGGTGACAAGCAAGCTGCAACTCCAGTATAACCTAAAACGTTGTGAGGCTTGACGTGACTCTTGATTTTTACCCTCTTTTTCGGAAAGTTGACATTCTTACATTTTTTTTAGCTGAGATTAGGTTGTAGTCAAGTCAGATAAGCACAAACAAGGAAACAATATCTTATGGAGACGTTATAATTAAGAAAAAAGTTTTTGACTAGAAGAAATATTTTATCCTTATAATCAAAGAGTTTTATCCCTTATAACCTCTTCAATTAAAAGAGACTCTCTTCAATCAAACGTAAGGGCAGTTAAAGTTGAAAGTCTGATCAATCAGAGTATAGCAGCATTAGATAACGCTCTACAAAAACAGTAATGAGTAATGTAGCCACGCGAATCGCACTTTTGAGCCAACAAAAACGCTCGCAGACCTTGAAACGTGGTTGAAAAAACTGAAGCCCACGGCAAACTGCTGGAGGAGACACAGAATTCCTAAAACTGAATGAAGCTTTGGATCGTATTCTGAGGATGAAAACCTCAATTGGCGAAATCAACTTCTATCTGAATCAGCTCAAGTTGTCACAGGTCAACACACTCTGAGACTGTCTCACTTAGCTCAAAATAAAGCACACGTGAGCAAGAAAATGCAAAATTGCGTCGCGAGGAACTTGAATGGCAGAATGAGGCTGAGTTTTGCCTCACGCAAAAAGCAAACTATTTGAAATGGTTGTCGAAGACAATCAACGGAAGTTGTAAACGGCTAGAATTTCAAAGCTGAGCTTATAAACGATGAAACAAAGATTGATCTTGACATGAACAAAGCTGTTCTGCCAATATGCAGCACTCACAAGGTTTTTCTGCTAGCTCAAAAAAAATGCGTAGAAGTCACCGTCGAGAATCATTCATCTGAAGCGGCGACTCGTGTGAATTCTTTTACAATTAAATAACAACCATTTTGGTTGAATTCTCTACCTTACCGGTCACAATTTATCCGGAAATATTTTCTTCTTGGTTTCAATCTGTTTCATCACAACAATTGCTCCTTCACCACCACATCCGCCCTCTGCCAACGGCTCGGACAATTTTCGCTGATATAAGAGCAGCACTATGAAAACCAGCCGGCTCGATGACTGATCCATTCAAGATTCCTGTGCTGATGCCATTTTAGTCGTTCAACGAAAGCTCAAACATCCGTCCGCATTCAAGTGTCGATCGGCCCCCAACAAAGATTTGCTCATCTGCATTTGGGTCATTACATACCAATTATGAATAAATGGAGGTTTGCTCAACAACATCTGCATTCGGTAGCATTGCTTATACTTGTTCACCCCAATTATGTAACTTTTTGCAACCTTCATACCCAGAACGAAACCATCTGCTTCAAGTAGTATTGTGTATTCGAAGTTTTTTGTTGTATCTTCACCCTTGTGTTATAATTGAGAGTCATTTTGTAAGGGTGCGGGTGGTTTTGCCCAAACTTTTCAAAAGAAATTAAGGATTGGAGCTTTATCTTTTGGGAAAGTTTTCACAAAGAAATTTTCAATTGCGTATTTATGATTGATTTCAACATGTAAAAGAGAATAAATTGATCGCGGCTAGTTCTGATAGAAAATATGATATTAGGAAAATTGTTGCTCTGTTTGAATTAATCATTTTTAACACTGTTATTTTTCATTGAGCTTGTTTTACAGGCAATGCAACGCTGCACTTCGCGCCTGTATCTCACTTTGGGTTAGTTTTTCAAGCGAATGAACATAGTAAGGACAAGTCTATGTCCTTACTATGAACGAACTGATACCACAGATTTGAATATTCATATTATTATAACTGGTATTTAGTTATTAATTATAACAATGGATCATATCTCACAAAGTAAAGCGAAAGATTAGCAATCGGCTAATTTTTGAAATTCATCAAGCAGCTCACCTTGGAATAAAATAAATCACAATAGTGCGGAGATGCTAGAAAAAAGTGCTATAATGAAGCGCAATGGTAGGTAAGTTTCAATTTGAATCATTCACGATAGTTGGAAGTTGCTATAAAAAAGGAGGTGGTATCAAGCGGTGTTCAAACTTATAAAATCAGGATCATCGCTGAAAAAAACGCAGAGCGGAGCATATACGTCGCCTAGCTACCGTAGCAATCCAGTATGAGTATTTTGAATTATAAATCAAATGTAATTTAGCTTTGTGTCCTCAAATATGTTTTTTCACCGATCGCCGTAAAAACTAAATCAAACAACTCCTCTTTACTAAGCAAAATAGTACAAGGTGACAACTCCAGGATAACCTAAAACGTTGTGGGGCGTGACGTGACTCTTGACTTCTACCCTCTTTTTCGGAAAGTTGACATTCACACATTTTGTAGCAGAGATTAGGTTGTAGTCAAGTCAGATAAGCACAGTCAAGGAAAAAACTATCTTATAGAGACGTTATAACTAAGAAGAAAAGTTTTTGACTAGAAAAAATGTTTTATCCTCATAATCAAAGAGTTTTATCCCTTATAACCTCTTCAATCAAAAGAGACTCTCTTCAATCAAAAGTAAGGGCAGTTAAAGTTGAAAGTCTGATCAATCAGAGTATAGCAGCATTAAATAACGCTCTACGAAAACAGTAATGAGTAATGTAGCCTTCTGAATCGCACTTTTGAGCCAACAAAAGCACTCGCAGACCTTGAATCATGGTTGAAAAAACTGAAGCCCACGGCAAACTACTGGAGGAAACACAGAATTACCTAAGACTGAATGAAGCTTTGGATTATATTCTGGGGATGAAAACCACAATTGGCGAAATCAATTTCTATCTGAATCAGATCAAGTTGCCACAGCTCGACACACTCTGAGGCTGTCTCACTTAACTCAAAATAAGGCACACGTGAGCAAGAAAACGCAAAATTGCGTCGCGAGGAATTTGAATGGCAGAATGAGGCTGAGTTTTGCCTCACGCGAAAAAGCAAACGATTTGAAATGGTTGTCGAAGACAATCAACGGAAGTTGTTAACGGCTAGAATTTCAAAGCTGAGCTTATAGACGATGAAACAAAGATTGATCTTGACACGAACAAAGCTGTTCTGCCAATATGCAGCACTCACAATGTTTTTCTGCTAGCTCAAAAAAAATGCGTAGAAGTCACCGTCGAGAATCATTCATCTGAAGCGGCGACTCGTGTGAATTCTTTTACAATTAAATAACAACCAGTTTGGTTGAATTCTCTACCTTACCGGTCACAGTTTATCCGGAAAGATTTTTTTTTCTTGGTTTCCATCTGTTTCAACATAACAATTGCTCTCTTCACCGCTTCATCCGCCCCTCTGCCAACCGTTCGGACAATTTTCGTTGATATAAGAGCAGCACTATGAAAACCAGCCGGCTCGATGACTGATCCATTCAAAATTCCTGCGTTTATGCCATTTTAGTTGTTCACAGAAAGCTCAAACATCCGTCCGCATTCAAGTGTCGATCGGCCCACAACATATATTTGCTCATCCGCATTTGGGTCATTACATACCATTTATGAATAATTGGAGGTTTGCTCCAACAACATCTGCATTCGGTAGTATTGCTGATACTTGTTCACCGCAATTATGTAACTTTTTGCAACCTTCATACCCAGAATGAAATCATCTGCTTCAACTAGTATTGTGTATGCGAAGTTTTTTGTATTATGTTTTTGCTTGTGTATGCGAAGTACCAATTATAATTGAAAGTCATTTTGCCCCTGTGTCATATTGAAAGTCATTTTGTAAGGGTGCGGGTGGTTTTGCCCGATCTTTTCAAACAAAATTAAGGATTGGAGCTTTGTCTTTGGAAAAATTTTAGTTGATATTTAATTGGATGATCCATTCATCCGTCTAGCTGCCTTAGTAGCCCAGTCTAAGTAATTTGAATTATAAATTAATTGTACGCTAAATTTGTGACTAAGTTTGTTCCTTTTTCGATAGCAGTAATTCCTAGGTTGGACTACCCCTCCCTTTTTATTAAAGTATAGTGTGAGGATCAACTTGCAACACCGGTTCATTCTGTGAAGGTGTGGAGACCGACATCACACTTGACTTGAACATAATTTTTTTTCGGATAGTCCCTATTCAGACTTTTTCTAGCCTATTTTAAGTTGTATTGTTGTCAGACAAGCACACTCTAACGATCAATAAGTGTTTTGATTGATGTAGAAGGTATGAAAAGGAATTTTATGAGCCTCAAACTAACCTCAGAGACTCTCTCCAACCAAATGTAAGGGCAGTTAAAGTTAAAAAGCTGATCAGTCATTGCAAAGCAGCATTAGGAAACGCTATAAGAAAGAATGATGAATTGTGTAGCCTCGCGAATCACACGTTTGAGCCAACAAAAGCGCTCGCAGACCTTGAACCATGGTTGAAAAAATTGAAGCCCACGGCAAACTGCTGGAGGAAACAAATAATTACCTAAAACTGAATGAAGCTTTGGATTGTATTCTGGGGATGAAAACCTCAATTGGCGAAAAAAACTTCTATCTGAATCAGATCAAGTTGTCACAGCTCAACACACTCTGAGGCTGTCTCATTTAACTCAGAATAAAGCACACGTGAGCTAGAAAATGCATAATTGCGTCGCGAGGAATTTGAATGGCAGAATGAGGCTGATTTTTGCCTCACGCAAAAAACAAACGATTTGAAATGGTTGTCGAAGACAATCAACGGAAGTTGTTAACGGCTAGAATTTCAAAGCTGAGCTTATAGACGATGAAACAAAGATTGATCTTGACATGAACAAAGCTGTTCTGCCAATATGCAGCACTCACAAGGTTTTTCTGCTAGCTCAAAAAAAATGCGTAGAAGTCACCGTCGAGAATCATTCATCTGAAGCGGCGACTCGTTTGAATTCTTTTACTATTAAATAACAACCATTTTAGTTGAATTCTCTACCTTACCGGTCACAATTTATCCGGAAATATTTTCTTCTTGGTTTCAATCTGTTTCATCACAACAATTGCTCCTTCACCCCCACATCCGCCCTCTGCCAACGGCTCGGACAATTTTCGCTGATATAAGAGCAGCACTATGAAAACCAGCCGTCTCGATGACTGATCCATTCAAGATTCCGGTGTTTATGCCATTTTAGTCGTTCAACGAAAGCTCAAACATCCGTCCGCATTCAAGTGTCGATCGACCCCCACCATATATGTGCTCATCCGCATTGGGTCATTACATACCAATTATGAATAAATGGAGGTTTGCTCAACAACATCTGCATTCGGTAGTTTTGCTGATACTTGTTCACCGCAATTATGTAACTTTTTGCAACCTTCATACCCAGAATGAAACCATCTGCTTCAAGTAGTTTATACGACGCTGGTGGAGCTATTTACTACAAACAACAAGTATATGCCAATACACAAAACATTTGCCGCAAACGTTTCTTGATTCGCATAACGAGCATGTATCAAGAGAATCTACAAATTGTTGTGAAAAAAAAACATTCTTGTGTGGTTTTTCCTTCCACTGGAAATGAAAGTTTGAAAAGCAAATACTGATACCAGTCTAAGCTTGGCCTACAAATGGTATTTTACTTCTAATTTGCTACTTTTTACTGGATTTGCCATTTTTTGTGTTTTTTGACGTTCATTCGCAGCTCAAAAAAAAATATTTTAATGACTTACAGTGTGTGTTGACGGTTGACTCTCTTCAGAAACTTAACAATTTTTTCTGCATCCATTTTTCATTTGTTTGTTTTTTTTTCCGATAAAGTCTCAGTGAATTAACGTGTACGAACTTCGTTTTTTTACCCACCAAAAATTTGATCTATCCTAACCGTCGAAAAATTAAGGACCGCAGTAACTACCGCAGAATCAAACTTTACACCTAGAAGAAGCGGGAAGACTACTGAAGTGCATACATTAGTAAGTCAAAATTATGCACGTAACTTCAAAAGCACGTTGCGTCGATTGTTCAACAGTTCGAAATGTATGATTGGACTCGAAAAAAATTTCATTCGATTCAACTTTGTTTGACAAAGTTCTCCATCAACAGAAGCAGAACCGACCTAATTGAAGCATAAGATGTTGCAAGGAGATAGGTACTTGTTGTATTGGTTTTAGGTTTGTGAAAACCGAGACCTATTAGCAGTTTTTTAAATGACTACCAAATGCAGGCCTATAAACAGGTTACTAGTTGACTGTCATACGAGGCCTACAAACATAATGAGAGTTGACCGCCATACGCAATCATATAAATAGTTATCAATTTGACCGCCTTACAGGGGCCTATCTGAAGAGGTATCCTGATCACACTTCTTTATTTCAGAAAGAATTGGAGAATTATCCACGCCTGTGGTTCACTCAGTCACCTTAAAGTGGGAAAAATTGCAAGAAGTGCACTTTTTGGTGAACAACCTTAAAAAACCTGTAAGACTGTTCAGATCTGACCGCAAACTTATTTTTTTCTTGAACCTTCCAGTGCTATTTTGAGACATTTGAAACATTATGCGAGTGTAGTAATAATCAGTCACAACTGTATTTTGAGACATTTGAAACATTATGCGAGTGTAGTAATAATCAGTCACAATCAGAAAACATTCTTTAAAAAAAGAGAAAGCAAAAGCACTTAGGCCAACATTTTTAGCCAAAAACGGTTACGTCACAAAATCGACTATTTAAAAGGGGGCCTAGGAAATTAGACGATAAGCAAATTAGACGGATACTACAAAAACGAAATTAGACGGAATTTACTTTTTTACAGATCTGGCATTTTAGACGAAAAAGCTATGAAAAGGAAAGGGCCAACAAAATTTTTTCTTAAGAGTCAAGTTTCACAAATACAAAAAGAACATAAAATGTCAATACCTATCAAAACAATTAGTTCAAATGAACATAAAATGTCAAATCTGATAATTACAGGAGAGTTTTGAATTGAATAAATTATGCATGATTGAGTTGTAAAGTTTTTGGCCACCGAAATTGAACTGTTGTCTACAAACAATTTTATTTTTCTAACGCAATTTGGGTATCAGATAAGGGTAGTAAAGGAATAGCTCCTGCCAACATCGACTGGAGTAAATAGTTAGCAGACTCGAACATCATCGATGAACACGCTCAGAGTGGACCAAATGTGCCTGCCATGCCAAATGGGTCAGCGCGTGAAGATATGGGGAGAACACGATATTGGTGTACTGATCTACGGTTTCTTTTTAAAAACTCATTTATCAGTTCGCCAGCTTCTGCGGCATATTTATCCGATATCATCATCAATCTTACTGCATAGCTTAAGATGCTAAACCTCTCAAAGATGAACGCATATGCCTTTTTTTTCAGCAGCAGCGGACCAAAATAAAACAGCCAGACTTTGAACTTGTTGGCTTTGAAGAATTTTACCTCAGATGGGGGCTGCACTGGTCTCTTGATTTTGCTGGTTAGCTGAAGCAAAACAAGGTCTTCTGTTAATAACAAATATCAACTTGTCTTATCAATTTTAAGCATTTAAGTTAGCTTACTTTTATCGATGATTCCAGACTATCAATCTCACGTGAATCAGATTTCGCCGTCTTCGCCGCAACAACCTTCAGTAAGACCTTTGTTACACCCATGTACACTTAATGCATGCTGCCGACTGCTGCAGTGAGAGGCAGTCATTTTAGATTTGATGAAAGCTCAGTTTTTCCTTTTACTACTTTCACTGGTTTATTTTCAAATTCGGCTTTCAGGACGTATTCATGGTGAGTTAATTAGTCACGCACTGGGAAACTTTCTTTCGAATGGTACAGTATCTTTTCTTTGGTCTCTGTTTCGACGTAACATAGAGTAAAACCAATTCTAGCTCGTTGGTGGTGCATATTCAAAGTGAAGCAGTAGCAGGTATGTCAGCAACCAAAATTCCAACTGAAAAAGAAACGCGATAGCTAGTTCCTTCGAAGCGAACCGAGTAAATACTCATCTGAAGATGCTTCTTCAATTCCTGAGGCAAAAAATAAACTATTAATAAATGAACAAAAAATTTTTCAAGGGCCGCTATCAATGAACTAATTGATAGTTAATAAAAATGAAACATGTTTGCCTTGAAAAGTTCATTCCAGTCTGGCTTGTTGTTTTCGTACCATAATGTGCAGAGAACAATGTTTTTGAACATACATCTCAATACCGGTGGTAAATCAGCAATGGCCAACCAAACATGCCATAAAAATTTCGTTTTAGGTTTGAAAGTCTCCACGCTATCCGAGTTCAAAATAAGGAGTTCGCAATACATTGCCGACACAGTTGCTTACTTTTAAACCATAGGAGCTATTGCGGTTTTTTTAGTAATCTAAAGTTTCTTTTAACTTTGTAGTAACTAATTCTTTGAGTTCAGAAAAGAAATCTAATTGCCAACGCTGCCCTATCCCAGATAGCGTGGAGAAACATGTCATGATCTCTTTTGTCGATATTGATTGTTGATAGTTTTAAAACAGGAAAAGCAGTTCGTATTAATTTCAACCAGTTAGTTGCTTCTGCATCAGATGCACCATAGCGTGCAACACTAGCATTCGCGCAAAGAACGAGATTTGATGGTATAGGCAGTCTTTAATTGTTATCATCTGAGACTCCACTACTAGAAAGCTCATAGGTATCTAGATAATTGTCCAACATATCAATTGGTGAAAATACAAGACCATTTCTCGATACTGTGTCAAGAAACCAATCGATTAACATCAGCTTCCGATTCGGAATCATTTACTTATTTCAAGTTGAGCATCATTAGAATCATTGACCAGTTCAACGTCCTGTTGCAATTTTGAATCGACTGGGGTTTGATCAGATCTTGAATCAGAATAAAAAGGACTGACACTTACTAAGCTGTCAGACGAATACTCTCTAAGTTCATCCGACAGTTTCCTTTTTCGCTTTCAAATAGTGTGTTTTTTTGATAAACCTCATTCTCTGGTTTCGAAGTATCAAAGATTTAGCAACTTTCATCTGATTATTAGAGCTACTTTTTGCGTCTGGGAAACTATGAGGAAGCTTGTAACATTAGTCGTGGGGACATTTACATGAAGCCATACCATCGTCGTAAGAGTTAGGTCCGTAAAACGGAGTTATTTCAGATTGTGGCTCAATGGTTTTTAGCAAATCAAGCTTGAATTTTCTGTTTCAAGCTTCAGTTATATCCTATTCACAATTGGGATCACAAGAGTGGTTAGCAAACCCAACTGCTCCCAACATAGTGCGCATGAGCGAACAGCAATTATTATACATTTTTGCCAAGATCAACCGGTCTTCGAAGGAATTGTGTTTTTTTGAGAAAGTTCTTCAGAATATAAATCAATCATAACTAAACAAACTCTTGATAGCATCACTAACTATGGATTATTTGTGATGTTTGTCATTAAATCTGGTAGGTTCTTTAATATAATCAATAAAAAGTATTCAACTTCAAGGTTTGAATTTTTAACTTTGTAGTAACTAATTCTTTGAGTTCAGAAAAGAAATCTAATTGCCAACGCTGCCCTATCCCAGATAGCGTGGAGAAACATGTCATGATCTCTTTTGTCGATATTGATTGTTGATAGTTTTAAAACAGGAAAAGCAGTTCGTATTAATTTTAACCAGTTAGTTGCTTCTGCATCAGATGCACCATAGCGTGCAACACTAGCATTCGCGCAAAGAACGAGATTTGATGGTATAGGCAGTCTTTAATTGTTATCATCTGAGACTCCACTACTAGAAAGCTCATAGGTATCTAGATAATTGTCCAACATATCAATTGGTGAAAATACAAGACCATTTCTCGATACTGTGTCAAGAAACCAATCGATTAACATCAGCTTCCGATTCGGAATCATTTACTTATTTCAAGTTGAGCTTCATTAAAATCATTGACCAGTTCAATGTCCTGTTGCAATTTTGAATCGACTGGGGTTTGATCAGATCTTGAATCAGAATAAAAAGGACTGACACTTACAAAGCTGTCAGACGAATACTCTCTAAGTTCATCCGACAGTTTCCTTTTTCGCTTTCAAATAGTGTGATTTTTTGATAAACCTCATTCTCTGGTTTCGAAGTATCAAAGATTTAGCAACTTTCATCTGATTATTAGAGCTACTTTTTGCGTCTGGGAAACTATGAGGAAGCTTGTAACATTAGTCGTGGGGACATTTACATGAAGCCATACCATCGTCGTAAGAGTTAGGTCCGTAAAACGGAGTTATTTCTGATTGTGGCTCAATGGTTTTTAGCAAATCAAGCTTGAATTTTCTGTTTCGAGCTTCAGTTATAACCTATTCACAATTGGGATCACAAGAGTGGTTAGCAAACCCAACTGCTCCCAACATAGTGCGCATGAGCGAACAGCAATTATTATACATTTTTGCCAAGATCAACCGGTCTTCGAAGGAATTGTGTTTTTTTGAGAAAGTTCTTCAGAATATAAATCAATCATAATTAAACAAACTCTTGATAGCATCACTAACTATGGATTATTGGGGATGTTTGTCATTAAATCTGGTAGGTTGTTTAATATAATCAATTAAAAGTATTCAACTTCAAGGTTTGAATTTTTCATCAGTGAATGAATAAACTAAAAGAAATTGCCGCAGAACACTGCTATGAATTTTTTATTCGTTAATTTTTGAGGGTTAGAGCAACAAAGGGGGTTAATTAGATCTTAGGTCAGCAGTAGTAGATTTTGGAGCTAAAATGGGGAGGGGGGTGGTCCATAGCGGACCACATGTATTAAGATATGTTATAGATTTCGGTTCCGCCATGCTATGTATTAGCATTAGGTATAGTGTCAACATTGCAATAAGATTGAGAATATACTTGCCAAGGTTTCAGTGTGATGGCAATAGAATGGTAAGAAAAACGGTATTTTTTTAGAGTTTGTGAGAAAATGTCTAGTTTTTTCGCAAAAACTCTGGCGCGCTTTTTCTTATTGGTAAATAACAATGGTGTAATCAGAAAAGATTGTCAGATGAATGTACTATTTTATGTTTTTTGTTTCATGGTAATTCAATGGTAAGAGTTTATTGGCAAAAATTGCGACTTTTTTTTTCAAAAAAAAGGGTATTTTTTTTCGAAATAACGTCAAAACCTGATAAAATTTGGTATAATTTGAAGCATAAACTATCTTCAGGACTCTTTAATCATCATTGAAACAGCACTCTGTCTTCTATCTAGCTGAAGCTATCCTGAAACCTACTGAAACTTAGAAAAATCAAGTTCTTCATCGTTAAATAAATTTACTGCAATCATATATACTTACAAATAAGAACAACTACAAATTTACATAAAAATTGCTTATAAAATTTAAAACCAGCACATAATGAACATTATTCAGGAAGAAATTAACAAGAAGAAATGCCGAATAAACTGCGTAAAATCAAAAACAAAAAATCAGTTTTTTGTACTTTTCTGGGAAGCATTCTGAGTTGATGATTGCAAAAAGGCATTTTGTTAGTTGAAGTGTTTTATCAGAGGGTAAGATCCCATTCACTTTAACCTGAGCTGAGGAATTCTTTCGATGTTTTTTACAATTAAATTATCCAATTTTGCAATTGTTAACCGATTTACATTTGAAAACCAAGAAACTGATAGTTAGCTATTGCAGCTTAGGATTAAAAAGTAAAATTTATTGACTAAGGTGCATTAGGGTTTTGAATCAACAAAGTTCTTTACACAAGTCGCATGAAGTGGAAAAATGATGAAGAACACTAATTTACAGTCTAGGATGAAGAAAATTTTGGATTTTAAATTGTACAGCAATCATTGCCCACTTTTTCTGGAAAATTAGATCCGAAAAGTATATATATATAGATAGTACTGAGACAAAAACAATAAAAACTTCTAAAAAATTTCCAATTTTTTCATAGGAACCTGAAAACACGATAAAAGTTAACTCTTTAGCGCCTGTTCCAAATTTGTCCTTTCGAATATTTGATACTCTTTATCCCAATACTATCACTTCGGTTTCTGACTCATAGGGAAATTGGAACACTGAACAATCATCAATTTTCAGCCTGATATTTGCAATATCAGATAGAAAATAAAAATCAGGTCTAGTTCGAATTAGTTTATTTCGAACTTCGGTGTATGTCAATAATAACTTTTCGCTAGTAATCAATTCAATCGCGAGCGTACCTTAGAGTTGAAGAGTTGAAGAGTTATCCGTATTCCTAAGGAATTTGCTTTATCAGTGAACGGATGCATAGCAAATGCATCTGAAATTTCTCCGAAACTGTATCCATGACAAGCAAGTGTTCGTTTCTTAGTCACTGCCAACGAGTTGAATTCGTTGCATATTGGGTGCCTTATGAGGATATAATCCATTGGCGTTGTATACCATTGTTTTTTTTTAAATTAGCGTTGTTGAACCGTTGTTTTGTTAATTTCACAATTGGAGAATAGAGAAAGTACTAGGTTGCATTGTTTGAACCATTGGCGTTGTTAAGCAATTGTTTTGTTAACTCCACATTTAGAGATTTTTTTTGGTTAAGATAGGTTCTGGTTCCTCATCTGAATCATCCTCGGTTTTTGATTTATTTTCCGCGTTTTCTCTCATTAAAGCATCAAATAACGTTCCCTTGAGTAATTGAAGCTTTAAAATAAAATGGGTATCCACCATATCCAAGAAGAGATTACGATGCGTTTCAAAATCAAACTCAAAACTACTTTCATCTAGAGAATAACTGGGAATTACTTCTTGCGTGTAAGATGACATCATTGTTGCCAATCTTGGGACTTTATCAAAAAACTCCAGCGAAGAATTTCTATAAGCTCCCTACGGAAAATTTGATTTCTACTCAATCAAAATGGTCAAAAAGTTCTTTGCGAGAGCAACTGGTTTTCGATCTACTTTTTCGAGAAATGGATCTGGTTTCACTAGTTCTACACTTGGATTTCTTTTTTTCCACCTCCTAATTGTTTCGGTACTGTTTTGATACCGCAACTTTCGCAAAAATGTTGCGTTTTTGCAAACAAAAACGTGACTCAAACCAGAATTTTGAATAATAAACCTTGAATAATCTTCAGGTAATTGAACGGCTATCTTCGGTGTAATTTTATCTACTGAAACATGTTTCGCTAAACTCAAAGACTTGAGCAGCTAGACGTTATCGAATTTTGTTTTTCGTGGCTACCAATAAATCAACAATAATTGGATTCAATCCTGGTTCAATATGCATCGCTTCAATCGTTCTTTTCTCCTCAGAACTTTCTCTACCATCTACGAATGTCTTTTTTCCCTCAGTAATAGTTTGTACAAAACAGGGTATGATATTTCTGAAATAGCAATCTCCTATTCTACTTTCAAATGTGTTCGCTCGGATAGAAAAATTGTAAGAAAAGTAAGACTCTTTTTTGGGTAACAGTTAATAAATTTGTTAGAAACTAGCTCAATAGAAACTAGCTCATAAGAAACTAGCTCAAGAGTAACCAAAACAACAGATCGATAGAAAATTAACTTGAAAAATGATTTGACTTTAATCTAAACATTTTTCAGCTCTTTTTTTAATGAAGTTTTCCCAGAGTTTTGATGAGTTTTGATGATGTAGGTCGGAGGTTTTTTTAGGTATGGCCAACATTTTCATTCGAAAAAGAAACTTGCACTCTATCTCTTATACTTTGTTAGAGATTTTTTGTACAGAATTGAGAGGAAAATAATATTCTTTAAATCTCTAGGTGATTTCTGAATATATCTATTAACCGATATTTCACTGTAGACACAAATTGAGGTAACTTGCAAACGAAATTTTCACAATCATCTTCTATGCAGCGGTATGTTTTGTGTTTTATTGAATGCAGCTTTTGTTTGACTCATTGTTGAGGAAACTTCAATGTATTTCTTCTTGCAAAATTTTTTGAAAGTCCCCCAATATTCTGCTCCTTTATCAACATAAAATTTTTAAGGAGTGTTTTTTCAATAAACAATTTTTTTTAAAGCATGCAAAATGTGTATGGGGTATTTTGTTTTCATTGTTTCGGACTCGCCAAAAAACTGCGAGCAAAATTGCGAAAAAATATCAACAACAACCAATAATTGATTGACTTCCTTGTTTTGATTTGCTAGTTTGTCTACAAAAGCCAAGCCCGTACAACAAGTTTCCTTGATATAATTAGAAAACTTTGAAGTCTTCGGAAACGTCTGATTGGTGAATCAAACTTAGCATACGATGTCTTGGTTTACAAAAATGGTTCTAGTTTTTTTTTTGATTAACCGCTTGCTTTACTCAAATTTTGCACAAAACCTTACCTCCAGAATACATTCTGTTAAGACCTGATTTTTCAGGTTTTCAGGTGGAATTTGAGTTGCTTTCAAAATGATAAAGTAAATATCTTGTAAATCGGCGTCTCGATTATGTAATATCGATCATCTAATATGATGGATATCTAATATGTCTCGATTATCTAATATGATAGTGTCTCGAGTTTTTAATATGATATTGTAATTGATTGAATCAATCTAAATCTAGGGGATCTCAAAATTAAATCAGTAAGATGCTTGTTGTTGCTTATTTTCAACGTTCAGTTTACAGTGCTGTAAAAAGAATCAAAATTTCTTGCTGCAACATCCACTTTTTCTTGCTTTTGTTCCATTTTATGTTTTCTGTGGAAGTATTCCTTATCATTGATAAACTGAGTGAGGATTTATTTCAAATTAATTCATACTATGAAAATCGTTTAATGAATAAACAAGTTATAAGAGATATCAGTTGTAAGCCATCTTAAAGCAGTTTTGCTTTTATGCAGTGAAGTTCTTCTTCGTCTGAGTTCTGATATTTCTCATCGAAGTTTTACTACGTCTACTTTTCGGAGATTATGCAGTTCCCCTCTTAAACAATTTGAAAGACATTCGCTGTGAAACTAAATCAAACTTTTGCGCAATGGAGGATAAATAGTTTTTTAAAATTTTTTTGGAATGTAATTGAAATATTGTGAGTAAAGAGACTTATTGTGTGCTCATGGTCCGAAAACTTCTGTTTCTCTTCCTTCTGGTACATAAAATTTTGATGGAACTGAACCGCTGTTTGCAACATCTTAGCGAATCAACTGTTTTTTGAGTTAAGTCAATGAGTAAATGATAATGAGGAATAGATGTTGCATTTTGAATTTTGATAACTATCTTTTATTTGAGACCCGAGACCTAATTGTTGACTTAATGGATTGATTTGTAAAACAGCTCTTGGTGACTTCAAAAAAACTATGTGTGTTTTCTTTTTATTTTACAAGTCTTCCCAATTTGCTTTGAATAACCTAATTATGCTTATTAAATACTGTATTCAGTCCCCTGTGTCTTCCAGCGGTTGCAATTTTTACAAACTGCTTGGAAACTGAAATTTCTTCACATGATTCATCAAATATTAAAAAGTGTTTTGTTTCATTTTTGGGAAGATTTTCAATCAGTTCAAAGTTAAATGCTTTGATAAATTTATTGTTTTTTCTTGCATTTGTTCATAAAGAGGTTGACAAGAATGACAAAAAAGGAACATTTTTTGGTTGAAACGTACCAATTTTAAAACAATCAAACTAAAATGCAATTTACCATATCCACTTGGACCAACTAGCGAAATAAAAAATTGTTCTTTGGAATAGGTAAAATATATCAAACTGTACTTGATAAAACTGCTACCCTTACTGTTGTTTCTTCACATGTAGAGAATAGCATTATCCGAACAATTTCTAATGCTAGTATTAAAAATCTGACAATAAATTGGCATAGACAAACTACAAGAGAACTATTACACGTACGTCCAAAGTACTTCGACGATTTTCCTTCATGATTCTTTTTGTCAAAAACCAAAATTTCCCATTTTATTTGCTTGTGAAATTCAACGCCCATCTTAATAATTTTGGAATGAAAAAAAAAATGATAAAGATTAATATTTAAATCGTCAAAATACAAGATAGTACAAAATGATTTTTATCATTCACAATTTGTTAAAAGATTTCGAGTCTTGTTCCGTATGTAAATAATTCAGCACGGTAGAGAGTTTAAGGATGACAAAAAAGGTACTTTCTACGCCTCCAATCGTATTCATTTATATATTTTCCTTCTACATTTTTCATTTCTTTTTGCAAAAAACTCCGTTTCTGCAGATTTAAGTTTTTAAATATATTTTTCAAAGCTCAAATAATTTTCATAACCATTGTTTTGTTTGATTACATGAAGATGCTTCGTACAGAAGCAGATTGAGAATTGCTCTGAAATTTTTCGGGAGGAAGAAAAGAACTTCCCACAGCTGGTCCGTTTTTATCGAATCCTAATTCTTTCACTATTTGTTTTCATTACACTCAGTATCAAAAAAACCAGACTCATGATGTTAGCTGCTTTCGCTGAAATTTTTGGTTCAAATGACCAGTAATCAAACAATACACTTTTGAATCAAAAACGTTATAAATAGAAAAGCAAACTAGGCACATACCCAAGAAATCAAGAACTGGGAAATCTAGGTAAAACAGACAATAACAGGGTCACTTATGCGTAGGAGACTTCACAGATCCAGCTGCATCATGTAGAATTGCATGAAGTCTAAAATGTAGAAATTTGCAAAAAAAATTCCATAAAAATTTTTCCATAACCACCAAACGGAAATTTTTGAGACCAACAAAAAAGGAATTTTTTGATCCATTTCATTCAATTTTATGTTTGGGCTCAAAATAAAACATGTACAAATTTTATTTCTTTTAGTAATTGATTAAAATTCATGCTTAATCCTATCAAAATTTCGGAGGTTTTCTTTCAGTTTCCGAACATTCATTTTCTACAGTGCATTTGTCAATCATGATACACGTTTTTTGATTGTCTCTACTTATGACAAAACCGAGGGGATAAAATCAACCAGTTTAGCATGCTTTTTTTTGATTGTGTATTCAAGTGTTTTTTTTCTTCCGACATTTTTTTTGACTTTTTTATCTGAATGATAACCTGAGAAAATTTTACGTTTTCCATAGTGCAAAATCCACTCAAATTGAGAAGTTTGTGACTTGAGATTCCAAAACTGCTAGCAACAATTTCTGGGAATCATCTCGGAAGACGATATGGAAAAGTTTCAATTTATTTTAAAGCTTCAAAATAAGGTTTCTAGAAATACCAATGTTTCAACAATTACTGCCTAGCTCAAAGAATTTAAAAAAAATCAAGAAGATGAATAGCTGACTATAATAAAATCACTCATGAAAATTTTTGAAGATTGCAGTTCTCAACAACCATAAAGTCTCCCAGGACCTGGGCTAGTTTTTTTTTAATTTATACAAAATATACTTGTCATTAGCAACTTGCTTCAACTCTTCGATCTGATCTCCTTTGCAGCGAAGAGTCGAATCTGAATGAAGGGTGGCTTGTTCACACTGTGCTTCTTGATTTTGACACACACCCTTCTCTTCTTGTATGTTGCTTTGTCATGCTCGATTGTTGATTCTTTGTCAGAGTAGGGTTCCAATGCATGAACGAGTCTAAGATTTTAAGCATCGTGAATAACCGTTTTCCGTAATGCTGGTATCTTTTCTCTTTCTTTCCACCGAGATAGTCTTGTCTCGATTAAATATTTTTAGCAATTAGAAGCAAGGTTCAAAATAAATTTTTCCATTTAGGGTTTTTGAAACCAAAAAAATCTCCCAATTCTTTTTTTGATTTTTAGCAAACTCAATTTACTTAGAAATGGTTTTTTTCTCAAAAACAATTTTGATTTGAGACTCGTTTTTGATCTGTATAATAGTAGATATTTGAAAATAATGTTATTTGGAAAAGGACAGAGAATAGGAAATGAAGATGACTTACAGAACATTCCAAATTTTGAAAGATTAGATAAAAATGAATTAAATTACCAAATTGTTGACTGTAATTATACTTTGTACACACACAAATTTTGTTTCAAAATTATTTCATCAAGAGGTGAACTTTTCAATCAATTGAATTGTGCAGTCGAACACAACTTGAAATGGAGAAAAATTATCAAGTATTAACGGTAACGCCTGCTGCAAAGAAATTCAAAAGACAGCATCTCAGCTCTTTTCAGAAGCTTGCGCCTACCCACACCCTCAGATAATTTTTTTTTGGGTTTGATTCGAAAAGTTCAAAACTCAAACTATGAGTCCAAATTAATGAGAATTGTTGATTGTTTGATTGATGGTTATGGTTCTGTAAACTGTAAATGGTTCTGTAAATTGTTCTGTAAGCTTGTCATTGTTAATTTTATTTCACATTTCTAAACTTTTTCAACAAAAATTTTGAAGTAATTGTTCACACGTGTAATTATTTCAGAATTTTGTCGCAAGATGCCAAATTAGATTTGAATTTCTTAACGAGCTTGCAAAAAGTTAATTGATTTTTTTTTACAAGATGCAAAAAATGTTTTGATTTTTTAACCACTGTGCAAAAATTTTATATTGTGGTTTTCTCAAAAATTTTTATGTTGTGGGTTTTTTTAACCTTACTTCTTTTTTTCTTATGAATATGCGAAAAACGCAAAGTTTTTTTTTTATTTTGTTAAGTTTTTACTAATAAAATTTTCTTTTCTGACGGCTTTGACTGCTTTTACCTATCTTAATACATTGATTTCCTGATGATCTGATCGACATACATGCAAAAAAATTGATCAAGTTTAGAATAAAAAAATTCATAAAGTTTAACTATTAACACTTAGTAAGACTTGTGAAAAAAATGTGTGCTGATTACATTGTAAAAAAAAATGCAGGATGCAAAGAGTGTTTTAAAGTTTTTATCATGTGTGCAAAATTTTAAAGAACTTTAAAAGCATGTGTGTAAAAAGTGTTGTAAATTTTCTTAGAACATGTAAAAATTTATTTAATTTTTTTATCTTGATCGCAAAAAAAGTGTTCTAAAATTTTTTCTCTTATTGCAAAACTAGTTTGATTTTTAATCCGACTTACATTTTAATGATATCTTACACTGATGATAACTTACGTTACTTCTTCGTTCATACCTCCTAAACATATAAATTATACATGCAAGGGACAAAACACAAACCATAATACTTACAAATCAAAGAGCTGTCGAGCAGCTGATTTCTAAGAACTTTGTAATTTCCCCAATGGAGCTCAAAACTGGTCTTGTCTTCATCGCAGGTGGTTTTCTTGATGGTTCGCTCACTGAAATCTTTGGTTCAGAAAGCCCCTAATCATCTCGATTGTAATTGGGTTCTCCACATCTCCTTCACATGGGAAAAGAAATCGCTTACAGGTTGCGTCACATATTTGGAGTCAGAAACCTAGGAACAATCCATCCCAACTTGTTCTGCAAACTGCGAGATCATTCCATCGTTCCAAGCCGATTGTCGGTGATGGGAGCTTGCATCTGGGGATGTTCGCTTAACTCTCTCGTTATGATCTTGATCATGTGCCACACTTGAATTAGAACATCCATTTTAGCCAAGAAAATCCCAGAGACTGATTCGAGCACATTTATTGTCATCCATTTCTGGTAAAAACTCGACCGAAAACCTGATGATTTTATTCTGAACAGAGAAGATCATTCTGAGAAATAATATACTGAAAAAAGGAAAATGAAACAAGGAATATGACTGATTTAGAGATGAGATAGAAGCTAGTTGACGGTAGTTAAGTTGAAATTAAAATGATTTTTAATTAAGAATGAGAGATAATTTCGAGTCAAATATGTATGTTTAACCAATCAGAACTGATTTTCCGTGTATGGAGAAAAATCGAACCCAATCAGAATTTAGCTTCCTTTGCTGAAAAATTGCCAATGTAGGTAACAAAAGAGAGAAATGTATCAAAAGTAGCATAACTCATAATTAGTTTAATTGAATTTTTGTAGGCAATGAGAAATTGTTGATTTTTGAGTAGATGGACAATTTCTTTGATTTTGATGTAACTTTGAGAAAACTTGATATAAAAATTAAAAAGTTCGAAATTGATGAGTTTTCCGAAGCAAATCTCTCTGGAATTCGTGTTCCAAATCTAATCTTGCAAAATTTTTATTTTAAAAAAAGTTTAAAGAACTGAAAAAAACTCAGAACTTTGCTTCTTGGGAGTTGATTCAACTTTGGGAATCGGGTAAGGGATAGAAAAGTTTTTGAAACTTTATCACAAGACTTTTTGATCAATTTCAGATTTTCTAGAATAAATAAAATTCCTTCCTTGTCAGGTGTAACTCAGCAGTAAGATTAAAGCTTTGATACTCATTACTCGCTTCGAATGTAAAACTCTTTGTTTAAGTAAGTTTCGCTAAATTGGCCTTAACTTAGTCGGATAACTCCGTTTTGGACAACATAAATGGCCATAAAACTGTGAAGAAAGTAAGAATCTAAATGTATTTTATCAATAAAGAAACCACACACGTGATAGTTCCTTTTATCTTGTATAGTAACTCAAAAAAATTCAAATGCATTATAATTGAAATTTTGAAAAAATGATTATAATTGACTCAAAGTGATGTCTAGAAACTACTGAGTTCTGATTGGTTAAAAATGGTTTCTGGAAAACTCTAGAACTTTCATAAGAAATTTTCGTTGGCGATGATGTCAGCACCATTTAAAAAAATTGGGTGGGCGTTGAGGTCATTAATGCAGAAAGATGACCTCATGACTACAAAAAAATGATTGCGCTTACTTTGTTGGGTTGAATAATAAATGATATTTGCTAGTCAGAAAAAGTCAATTGAATTTTACTTCAAATTTTACGGATCAGTCTTCGCAAAAAGAAAAAATTAAGTATTTTCTTCATTCAATTGGTGCTTTAAATTGTTAAATTTGGAACGTTTCAAAAATCTTAAGAGAGATATTACTAAAGTGAGGAATACAGGAGAGCTGATGCTGCGATATATTGAAAAAGATGTTAAAAACAAAAGGAATATAATGTACAAACTGCCAATTTAATACAGAGAGCAAAGAGGAGGTGAACTACCGTATTGCCAAGAAAATCGCTCAACCAAATTCTAAGCTGTCGACGGTTTGTCCTTCTTCTGAGCAAGAGTTCCCTAGTTACTACTCTCTCTAACAACATCGGAGAAAGGAACGTGGAGCTACGCGAGGGAAACCTAGTGATACGTTAGCTTTCCTGAACAAGATTGGGGAGGAAGAAAAGGAGGATGGTGAAAAATAAAGGAGGAAATAATTGCTTGTCAAGACTTTCTGGTGGGTACTAAAAGGAAAATGGGAGACATAAGGTTTTCAACTTTTCATACATGGTAGATCTCTCATAATTTTTTCTTCGTCTACGTAAAATTTTACTGAATTTCGAAGAAAATGTTGTCCAAAGTGGACACTGAAAAGAGGCATTTTAGAAAGTACATTCTTGAGTTGGCGTCTAATTCTGTACTCTAGTGTACTTGCCTAATACTAAACTATCTTTGTAATAGTTTGAAAACTATTATTCGATTGTATCATCAATAAATATCATGGTCTGTTGGCAAAAATTGATATTTTTGCCGAAACTTATTTGAAATAACCAACCCATGGGAATGAAACGTCAGTTTCATTTTCTGAGATGAAAAATGGGAGTCATAAGGTATTCAACTAACATATGTCTAAGATGGATAAAGAAACATTTACCCAAAAACTTGAAGAAGTCTTCAACAAGGTCGATTCTGCCGCAAAAATCAACATTGATATGTGTTTTTTCATCAAAATACTGAGGCTCGTAAATATCTATTTTTCTACGCCCACGAAAACAAAAGTTGGTTTGAAAATTCCTATTTGCCTTGTACAAGAGCAGACTTGATATTAATCCGAAGAAAAATAGAAGTGATATTGAGGTGCAAGGTACCCAAGAACGTCGAAACACATAGTAAAGATTCAAGTTGATTACTAAGGTTACAATTTTTTCTGATTAGCACAAAAATATCCAACTGGGATGTCCGGACTCTGTTTTTCCTGAGCATTTAGTACGACAGACGAAAGTTAACCGTCTTTTATCTAACAAAAACAAGGAACCATACAGATATCAATTGTGTCTTTTCGGCTCATTAGCCATGTACTTGACGGACACAATGATCTCGATTCTCGAACTTTTAGATGCTTTACAGAGCTTATTTCAATGTCTAATCATGATCTTAAAATTTTCTTGGAGTTTCCGTTGATGGCTTGCTTGTTGTCGAGGAATTTGTGCAAAGAAACTTTTCGCTATAGGATTTTTGATATCCCAGAAGAGGAATAAGTATATGAACTAGCTCGACGAAATTCTGAAAGATTTGATAGAACAGTCAAACTACTGAGATTTAACAATATTATGATTCAAACAAATGACATAGATAGTTTCTCGAGTGTTTTCGATTCCCTGTCTCTGACATTTTCTCAATAATTTGTGTTCCTACAGAAAAACTAAAAAAAACACAAACTATAAACTGCTCTGAAATATAAAAAATTGTTCCAGTTTCAGTCTGTATATCATCAAGTCTAGTTGATGAAACCATCTTTTCGTACAACAAGTCTCCACAAAACTTGACCGTTGTGTTTGTAAGCAACCTCGAACTGTTGGCTGAGCAAAGTAAGCTGGAGATGAGAAAAAATATTCAAGACATAGGAGTAGCTGTCATCGAACGAATGAAAAAGTTACTTGATCAGCTGAGTGTACGAGGTAAAAACTAATCAAGCACCAAATTTGAGTATAAAGAAGAATGCAACGAAAATGCAACGGAAGAAGCAGATCTGTCAACACAAATCTTGCGAATTCAGAAAAATCAGTTCATTGCCTTGAAACAACATCTGGAGACATATGTAAAAGCTTGAATGGATTTGAATTCAATCAAGTAATACCTAATCCCCTATTTGGTTTGCGATAAAGAAGTTGAAACATCAATCATAAAAAAAGCTATCGGTCATACATCTTTCAAGTTTGGAGATGTACATTTTTTTGACATAAGGAAGTTTCTGGCTGGGTGGAGGATCATCTCTGGACAATTTCCTAAAAGCCTACAAAGCTAGCGAAACGAAACGATTTTTCCTCTATGAACGGTTTGATAACCCATACGAACCCGATTTTCCCGAATTGCCACCATATGAAGCCTTTTCAATTAACTTAGAAAAAACACTTCTCTAGACAAATACACTATTGATTGTTAGAAGCTGAGAAAAAGCGGCCTTGACAAACAACAAACACTGAAAAAGCTTCAAATTAAGACTTAAACCCATCTCTTTTGAAATGATTACTTTAAATTAGAAGATACTTGGCAGAACAACGAAATGACTGTGTTTGAAGAAATTTTGAAATGGCACAGCAACAAGTGTGATGTTCCAAACCTGGAAAAAATGCAAAAACTATTCAGTTTTATCATAAAAAGGAAAAAACTATGTGAAAACTTGGATGAAATTTTCCAATTATAGCAAACATTTGTCTGCACAATTGTACAAATTGTAAACTTTATCCATTTTGCGAAAACGATAAAAGTTTTGTTAAAAAATACGAGAAGACATGAATGTTGGACCTTCCATTGTGTTCACTCGAAAAGCTGAAGTTGATGAAACCTTCAAACCATCAAATATATGTAAGTTAATCGATGGAATTGATGCAAGCCAGCTTTACCCATACTCAATTTTTCAAGATATGCCAACAGGCCTGTACACGAGATGGGAGTTTGACACCGATCAACGAAAGTTGTAAGCCAGACATAACCAATCTCGCAGCTTTCAGAATATGTTTAGAACCCAAAGTTGAGAGCTTTTTCACATCTGGAAAACATAAAAAAAAATCGGCTGTTTGATTGTGGATGGCTTTGTGATCACTGTAAAACACCCTTCGAAGCACTGGGGTGTTACTACAACTTGTGCTTTTGTCATGGAGCTCGACTCTCCTTACCAGATTAACAGATCAGGATTTTGAACGAGGTATTATGAAGAGAGAGATGGATGATAGGAGAAGGGAGTACCAAGAAGAGAAAGGATACAAAGTTGAAGAAATGTGGGAGTATGAGTGGTTGGAAAATTTCAAAACCGATGCAAGATCAAAAATCATGTCAGAACCCACTTTCGTTACAAAAGATTACATTCTACAGACTCCATTGTAGTACAAAGAAAAGATGGATCTCTTTTTGTCTAAGTTTAGTGCGATCTAGTTGTTCCAGTTGCACTAAAATCAAAACTGTCAACTTTACTCCAAATTTCAATGTTACTGAAGTTGGGAGAAACGATATTGGACACTACATAAAAAACTACACAAACGGTAACGATATGTTAAAACATCCTGAAAGAATGCTAATGTCTAGATTTAAGCTGGAAAATGGAACAGTTATAACTGCTCTGTTTAAAATTCAATTTGAACTTGGCTTGCAGTGCACCAAATTTACCGTTTTGTTCATTATTCTCTTCAAAAATGTTTCAACTTTCAAAATTTTGTTCAATCAGTGGTTGATGCAAAAAAACGAGGAGTCGTAGCAGAAAAAGCGAAACTTTTAGGTAATACATTCTATGGATATCAGATCATGGATAGATCCAGACATACAACCACGAAAGATCTAAATGATGAAAAGACCCGTAGAGCAATCAGTGAACCACTGTTTAAAAACCGAAAACGTTTGAAAAAGACTTGTATGAGGTGGAAAAGGTAAAATCAACAATTGAGCACCCAGGTCATTGTTGGATTTTTCATACTTCAGTATACAAAACTGAGAATGTGGGAGCTCTACTATAACTTCTATGAAAAGTTATTTGATGTAAATTATTTGAAGATTTGGAAATGGACACAGACTTACTTTACTTAGCACTTGCGGAAGAAGTTTTATGTGACTGTTTCCGACCAGATAAGACAGCTTCTCGGGCAAAAATCAGGGACATTGATTGTATAGACTCTTTCAAGGCGGATACAAAATCCATCTTCTTTCCTCGAGCGACTTGCAGTATCCATGGAAAGCTTGATAAGCGGGAACCGGGACTTTTCAAAGAAGAACTTAGATGTACGAATAATACTATGTTTGTGTAGCAAAACATATTGCTGCTATAACAACAAGTCAGATAAATTAAACTTCAGTAGGGAAAAGTTTGAACAAACGAGTTCTAGAAGGATCTGGAGATGGGACCCTGTCACAGTATAGAAGAGTACACGGCAAAGCAGCCAACCTCATATCTTCAAAAAGAGGATTCGAAACTGTAAATCAAACGGTTGCTGCATATGAGCAGACAAAGAAAGGACTTAGATCTTTTTATCCAAAAGATGATGGAATTCCTTTTTGCGCAGTAAATTTAGCAAAACAACTAGACATTTCACACAAATTTCAAAAAAAAAATACCCCTTTTCTTCCA
>NC_087069.1:42059316-42188164 GCF_963678635.1 Symsagittifera roscoffensis | reverse complement strand
AAAACCGCAAATTACACCAAAAATCCAGGCCAATTGATTTAATTACACTAGAAAAATGATAAAATCTTTTCTGATGAACCTCAAAAATTTTCTAACTCCGACTTCGATTTTGGGTAAAACTATTAAGCAGTTAGAAATTTTTTGAAAGTTTTAACCAATTTTGATGCTTGTAAAGTTTTCATTTTTTAGTCTTCAAGTTATGATAATAATTCTTTTGAGCAAAAAATCATAATATACATCTGTTGAGGAAAAATTGTCCAAATTTGCGGCGTGTAGAGAGCTCCATCTTCCCGTTCTATTTCAGGTTTGACAAAAGTACAACAACTTATTTCCGCTTTTTTCTTACAAAAAACATCTAGTTTCCGATTTGAACCATCCCTAATCATCTCAAACTTCATATCCTTTATTTGTCCTCTCAACGTTTCGACTGGGAAATACTGTATCAAAAACAAAATTGAGACCTACAAAATGAACAGTGAGAAAAAAAAGGTGAAATTTCAAGGAAATTTCAACACATCAATGAGGATTTTGGATATAGAACAATTCGAACAATTGAACAATGTTCAGATAAGCGTCTTCCGGTTAGTTTTCTTGCACGATTTTGTTCATATGCTTTCAAAAGTACGCGATACACCCTAATAACAACCCTGATGATACTCGTTGCAGCAAAAAAGAGTGGGATCATTTGAGGTTTAATCCTTTGAAGCCAAACAAAACAGTTAGGATAATGTTGCTCTACATACCCTAGTGGATAATTGCTGCCTATGCGTGTCTCAAAATCGATACAGTGCAATTTGCTATTGACTAATTTTTTCTCCGACGTTCAAAATACCACTAAATTTTCGCAAATGACCTCGCTAGGCTGGAAGAACTGATTCAAAAGCATTTCACAGAGTAGAAAAAAAACTTATCAAGATGTTTCCACACATGGTCTTTAAGGGACCTGCTAAAAAGACGACATGCTATTCGTCACCAAGAAGGAGGAGGCATCCCAAACAATAAAGCCCAAATGATAAAGCCAAACTGATCAGTATCGTTTCAAGAATTATTGTGCACGTGCGTTCGTCCCTTGGGTCGCTTTTTTGTTTTGGAATCCTTGCTTATGACTGTCAACGGACCTGAATTAAATCCATTGGACTGCTATTCAAAACTCTTGGTTCAACATCAATGCTGTGAATATGGCTTTGCCGTGGTTCCGCATGGAAAACTGGATCTTGTCAGTCGTAGCCCATAAAAAAACCAACTACAATATGCACTGCACTGTCAGTGTCATTTTTAGGATCAACCAAAGCATCGTCTTTTCCTTAATCCACAGCACTCAAGAAAAATAAAAATCTCACTCGACTTTCTATATATGAAAATACGTAGGCCAAGGCATAATGCGAAATTTCTCCTGCCCTCCCTTTGAAAAATTACTTCCAATTTTTCAAGAATAATAATACCATAGTCCAGCACCAACTAAAGAGTGTATTGATGTCAGTGCAATGAGAACTTAACAAAAGAAATGCTGGAAAGACTAGGACTTACTACCGTACAAAACGGACCCATTTTGATTCAATCTCTTCATCTTAAAAAAATTATGTCCTGCTGGGCCTATCATTTCAACTATATGTAGAACTATGTGTTGAGATTACTCAACTGCATCAGATACCGGAGAGCAAGCAGCAAAATGAATTGCTCTTTTTGAAAGCTGGACATCTGACTGAGAAAATCCGCCACAAACATGTTTCGAGCGAACTTCTACCAGAACATATTAAACTGCGTTTAATAAAACGATGGAGTCGAACTATAATAGAAGTAACCTAAGCATTGTCCGGATTGGAAACAATCTAATGCAGAAATTGAACAAAAATTCAATGAAATCTTCCGAGATTAGTGAACAAAACTTCGCTTGCAACAATGCCATGATACATTGGGATGAAAACCAAAGTCTTTTGTGCCAACACTTTAGAAATCGCAAAAAATTGTGGTTTGACTTTTACTATAAAAGTAAAAACCCCACCAAAAGCTCCAGCTGCTCTACTCCGAGAAGGACACCTTTATATACAGCTCTAAAATCATGAAAAACATGACCCAATAAAAAAACTAGAGAAAACTGTACCTTGGTGTAATGCTACTTCTGTGCTGGGTTTTCAATTGAAGTGGGTGTTGAAGTAGTGGAAATATTTTTAGAACTAAATGATGTTGTCTCCTAGCATCAGGTTGGTTGTTACTGCTGACAAAATAAAAAAAATCTATTTGCGGGTTATTTTTAGTATAATAAAGAATTTAATAAAAGTATTGGCAGGTAAAAACAAAGTTTTTTTATCACTCATAACCACATCTTGTAGTGTTTAGGATTTGAACAGCAACATCAAACGTCAGAACGGCAAAAACGCACAAAAACAGTTGGTTCGCGAAAAATAAAAGCAAGCACTTCTCTGGGTATGAACTAGCGCAAGCACACGCAGCGGGAATTGAGTGAAAATATAGGAGGTAGCTCCAAAGTTGTTTAGAAATCATTCATACAGAGCCACTCTATTCTGTCAGAGGCCATGAACGAAAGACATACTTTTTAGGTGGTCAATCTAATTAGTGACTCAGATAGTTAGGAATACGGTTCACTTATTTTTTAAACCATAAAAGCAGAAGACGCATTCGAAATTATAGTCAGCTAGACGATCTCCTACTAAATCAAAACATTACTAATCTTCGAATAAAATCTCTTGCATGATGAAAGATAAGCTTTTTCCGGTAATTTTTTACCGGAAAAAGAGCCAAAAAATAGAAACCCAAGTTTAGAATCCACCTCTTTGCGGTGTTGTTGGATAATTCCTTTCAAGGTGAAACTTAATTTTTTGGCACTTAATTTCAAGGATCTACCCAACATCCCCGGTAATCTCTGGGAAATGCTGGGAAAAAAATGTCTCGTTCTTTCGAAAAAAAGTAGCTAAATTAATAAAAATGCCCCCCACAAACGAAAACCAACCCTGCCTAAAGATCCCCGTCGGAGTGGTATGCTAATCTTCCGTACATGAATTTACATCTAGTTTATTTTCTCTTTGTTCAATCCTCATTTGAAAAACGTATTTTTTTAGAAACTTCCGCTGTTTGTGAGGTGTGTTTCAATTAATTTTCGTTTTCCTGCCGAAAATTAGTACAAAAAAAGGAAATATATGTTGCTGCCAATAGTTAAGCATAACTGCCGGTCAATTGTTTTAAAAATAGAAACAGTACATGTTAACCTTATTTCACTACTAGGTGACACAGTGTTAGACGAAAATTGTTTCTCTTTTTGTGGAAAAAATCAATGTAAAACATGAGGTTTCTTATCAATGTCTTCAGTACAAAAATTTTTTCCAGTTTTAATTTTTTTGCTCATTATTTTATTATAATTAATAACTCAGATTTAGTTCATTTTTGTTCGAGACTTGAAAGAGCTTTCATTTTTGAGAAAAATTTCAAAGTAATTTTTAGCCCAAAGTATAAACCTAATAAACTGCTGCCATTTTTGAATTACGCTGAAATAACTACCCGTGAATGTGTATTAATTTTTAGACAATTCCATTCTAACTACACAATGCGTTCTCAACAGGTTGACTTTTTTGTGACTTATTTTTTTTGTTTGACATTGTTCTAAAAAAGTAAATATTCATTATCACAGTCTTCAGCGCCTAAGTTCCCTGCAGTTTCTTATTTTTAAATTCATTATTTGACAAATATATGCTGAATTTACTTCGCCAATTCCAATGGTGAATGTTCTCAATTTAAATTTTTTTGATAGCAGTACCACTTATTAATCTACACTGGCCTATGGTTTTGAATATTGTATATTACTTAAATAACTTCCGTTCCAAATCCACAGTGAACCCTCTACTAGATTGAATGTGTGTTTGCCCGAGTTATGAAATCCAAAGTTTTCAAACGGTCTAATAAAGCAGACTGAAAAAGGAACAAAAAGGAATTGAGGAACCACTTCTTCAGGAGGGACCCTAAAAAACCCACGGAATGATACAAGGGAATGATACTTTTTGGATACTTTTTGGAGGAAAAACCCAGGGAATGATATTTTTGGAGGTGTTCCATTTTGATTGACTTAGGAAGCGACTGCGGCTAAACTGTGACAAATAGGTGGTGGTATTTTCATAAAACGTGTTATGAATGGAAGTTTGAAGGTAAAAAATGTGCTAGGTGCACAAATCGTGGTTTTTTTGCAAAAAATGCAACAATCAATGAAAACATCCAATAACACAATAGACAATACGTGTTCCGGAAAAAAATATGACAACCTGTTTTGATGAGACGCTAAGACGACGATACATACCATTGTCATATAATTTTCCTGAGAATCAAAAACCGTGTAATTGAAACAGTTCAATAAAAAAATTAGCGCTCATCTTGATGTTATGTCGTCTTTACTATCAGTCACCAAAATAAACAGAGTAATTGTGAATCAATGATTTTAAAAAAAAACAAGGACAGGAGCGTTTTATTGCAGACAAACCTGTGTGATATCATCGGTTTTCGGTAAGTCTGCTTCAGTAGAAACACTTGCATAGCGTCCGGGTGTGAAAGTTTCGGTTGTATTAGCAGTATTTGTTGAAGTTGGACCTTCAGGAAACTGATTGACCATTTCTTCTGTGGGTAATTCATCTGCAAGAAGCATTTCGCCTATTTCACCTATTTCGCCTATTTCGCCTGTTTCGCCTATTTCGCCTATTTCGCCTATTTCGCCTGTTTCGCCTATTTCGCCTATTTCGCCTATTTCGCCGGTGTCTGTTCTATTTTTCGCTCGTTTGATCAAGCCGAAATATTTCTTGTGCTTTCCATTGTGCTTTCCATCCGTGCTGTCCATTGTTGGTTTGGCAGTGTGTTTAGTTTCTGGTTGTTTCTGAAACAATTTCAACTCCGAATGTCAACATCGAAAAAAAATAAATATCAAGGGGCCAACATCCTGAAAATCAACAAGGGGATACTGTATTTTTCCAATATTGGACGTTATCCTCTACCTTTTTTATTATAAAAATAAGCGAAGCTATAATTGTATCCTGTCTAACAACGTTTGAGGAGTGTTGACAAAGTAATCTTGCGGGGGAAAGAGCTTACGTGGTTTCTGTGCATACAAAACCCAATTCTTCAAAAATAGTGATATTAGAAATACTTTCAAGGAACATAGAAACTTTCTAAAACTCAGAAACTTGGTAAAATGTTTTTTTTAATGATCGCCGTTTGTTTATCAAGAAATATCAGGTTGAAAAAATTTCAATTTGGGATAGGTATTGTTTTTAGCATGAAGAATTAAAATTAAGATTCAGCGTTTCGCAAAACTTTGTCAGTCTTTCGCTCATTTGTACGAAAAATATTCAGACCAAGTTTTATTGCCACTGAGACAATTTGAAGTCTTGATTTCTATACTCGTTGGAAACCTAATTACGAAATTAAATCGTTCGCTGGAAATTTAGACTGCAAAGGAATTTTTAAAACAAGTTTTTTTTTCATTTTTCATTCACAAAGGTTTGGGTTATTGAAGCCATTCATTTTGCAATAAGCAGCAAATATATGCGGAAAACCTATGCTGCATCGAATTAGATTGGATTGTTTTCTTTTGTCGCGGTTCGACGAAAGTGGCTTTGAACAGACTTCTATAGTTTATCTATTTTTATCTGGCAATATCCTTACTATTTTGGCAGTTGAGCGAGGATCAACACACTGTCAATTTTTTCGGCAAAATTTTTATAGCATGGACAGTTGCCACTGTGTAGCCGATGCGAAGAAACTATTGTCCCGGAATACCTTCGGAATTGTTTGCGATGAATTCAACTCAACATTTGGTGAGTTATAGAATTCTCGAGAAAAATTTTTTCCTCCATGCACTCCCAATCATCTGTACCGTGATTTTTGAAAAATTGTACCTAACAACCGGTTTTTGTCATTTAACAATACTATCTGAACGTTTGGGTTAATGTCTAATTTCTAAGGCTCACTAGTATTTGTGCAAAATCAACTCCAAGGAAAGATGTGTGTTTGCCTTCTTGACATGCAAAGCGTTTATCGTCCTACAAGAAGAAGTTAATTTCATTCAAAGCGGAGAACTATAGACAAAATATACCAGGAGTAATTCAAGTATCTATGCTCAGAAAGTTACTCTCATTTGTAGACAGCAAAGATATTTTGGTTTGTTAGACAGTTGTTGCAGTGATGTGTTCACACTCTATGCTCATGGTTAACAAGAATCTTAGATGAAGAGCATATTCAATTTTTTTGTTGGTTACATATACATTTTCAAGTAGGTTTTCTTTACTTTCTAGAAATAATTACATGATCGTTTTCAGCAAATTTTTCAATATTTACTTTGAAAAAAAAACAATTGTAACCTCTTGATGTGTCTTAGGTGTAGCTGGCTTGCTTTGTGATTTTAGGGAGTTTAACTTGACTTTAATTGCAACCAACTCTAGAACTTATGCCATTAAACCAGATAGAGGAACTATTTCGAAAGATAATGTATGAAAATGACAAAAAGTAAAGGTCAAATTTTTGAATTTTGATCAGAAGAAGAATAAGACACGTAACAATTCGGTAACAACAAAAAACGAGCAAAAAACACAGCAACGAGATCACTCATTTTAGCTAGACAAAAACTACGATGAAATTTCAATTACAATCGAACGATGGATAACTCGACGTGAAGAAAAAAGTCCCTCAGGAAAGTAGCGATTGTTCAAATACAATGGTTGATTGCCCAAGTTTGCGAATTAGGAGGGCTGGGACGTTGTGACTTAACTATTACCGGAAAAAAAGAAGACCAAGGAATAGGAAGGTTCTGCCCTTGAACTCATGGACAATATCATTTTAACTTTTGAGAATCTGTATATGTTCTGAGCCTAAATTAACAAACACTCAAAATCATTTTTATAAAATAAAGAACCAGGAGTTAGGAAAGAGTCGATTTAAGAGCAAAATTTTGAAATCGTTTTTTTTAGAAAAGTTGAAAAGCACGTGGAGTTCTATTTTGGCGCTAGCCAATTGTTAGAGAATCAGGTCTTTTTTCCGTCGTTATATACTTTCCGGAAAAATGCTACAATTGTGTTTTCATGGCACTTTTGTGTGTTATTCCTATTAACATGATCGGCGAGCGCACTAAATTAGCGCCAAGCGGATGCTCAAATTAAGGCCCTCAACAGGCAACCTAGAAGGTATTCGTCCGAAATGTGAAAAGCTTCCGAAATTTGAACTAAACAAAGTACGATAACAGATAGTCGAGCCCGATATAAAACTGCTCTGGAGTGTCTTCTCATCGAGCTGCTAATCTGAGACTTAAGTACCCTTTTTTGGGAAATAAACGAAACCGGAGGGTAAGACTTTATTCGTAGTACTAGTAATGTTTATCCTCTGAAATTCATTTTCCGTTTGTCAGCAGAATTAACATATAGCAGATCAATTTCAGGTCAAAATAAAGCTGTTTAACACCCCTTAAAAGCACAAGCTCGCTACATTTTCTACCGTAGAAATCGTTAAATAAGGCTTTATATTGTAGCTCAATTGTTTTAACTGTGAAAATTGGTAGATGATATCGGTCTCGTATCTCAAATTTTGGCAATTGTTTTTAGATTTCAAACACTGCTCTGATAATAATCTTGAACTTTTTGAAATTTTGCGATATAATGTGATAATCTAGCATCGTTGCGTGGTGATTTGTCAGATTTTAAGACAAATTAGCAACAGCCTTTTGCCTGCAAAAATTGGATTTAACAGGTCTAAATTAATAAAAAGTCCTATCCGGAAAACTCCAATTTCGAAAAAACTGTCAAGTTTTCAGGCTGAAACTCTTTCAACGTTACATTTTTGCACCCATTTAGAAAATTTGGGACGTTTTGTGCTAATATCAACCGTTTTAAGACCTATAGCAAACTAATTGAGACGATAATTAGGCGAAACCCCATTTACGTCAATTTGTTGCCGAAAAGAACCAATGAAGTTTCCTTCACTCGCTAAAAAAAATTTTATGTGGCTTAACAATTTTCTGGATCAAATCATAACAGAACAATAATTAAAAATTTTTAGAGGGCTCAATCGGTATGAGAATAGACCGCTCCTAGTCAGCAAAACAAACTTTCCGGAAGCCTTTCAACTACTCCGCACTGGTCAGAATAAACATAAGAGGTGTTTTTTAGGTCGTTTAAGAAAGGGGCGAAAAACCTCTGAGCTTTCTCTTTAGACCATAAATAAATTGGCCAGCAGACCCATCCCAGTTGATCAAGTTTGTTAGACAAGAACTTTATTTTGCAACTGGAAAGTAGGAAAACTGTAGGGGAACTGGAGAGGTAACAATTTTGCAGTTTTTTCTTTAAGAATTATAAGACCGCATTCTTATTGATGTTGATTTCTTTGATCCGGGTTGTCGATCTCGGAAAACCATTACGGAAGTGTCTTTAACTCTTCAATCTCAAATTCAATGTCAGAAGTTTCCTGTTTGCAATCAGGAATGATCTCGATAACGCCAATCCGGCGGAAAGTTCCACATTTTGTCAACGCGGAAGGGTCTTGAAAAAACTAATCCGTAAGGATACCAAAATCCTCGACCATGAAGGGTCATAAGAACGCTCATAGGGAAGGCTCCCAAATTTAACTACTCAGAAAGGTCTTGAAAACGCGAATCCAGAAGAGTGACAATTTCATCAATCCTGAAAGGTCTCGAACACGCTAATAGGGTCTCGAAAATGCCTCGAAACTCTGAAACCGGAGCGGTTTCGAAAACGACTATCCGGAAGGGTCTCGAAAAAGCCAATCCAGAAGAGTACATTTATCCAGTCGGGGCACAAAGACACAATTCATCTCCGCAAGTTGAAGGTTGCACAATAAACCCCGCACAGAACGACAACGGAAATGCCGAACTGAAAAGATTAACAAAAATTAAATTGAAATCAGATCACAAACGAAACACTCGGAGGATACCGGAAAATGTTAGAAGTCAGACTAACTTATTTTTCAATTTATTTCAGCTTCGGTTTAGTTTTTAAAGCTTATTAACAAAGAGAACAGGCTATAAACAGCGTCTAATTGAATGAAAAGAACATAGAAGAAACTATACCGACAAAGAACAAGTGACTGCGATAATTAAGAAAAAAGACAAGGACGATAAAAATAATTTAACACCAAACCCGGAGGCTCGCGACTCTTTGTGAAACTACTGTAAAATCAGAAACTTTTTCGACAGTTTTTTCGGTTAGTTTTTTTTTGACGAGGTTGACCTGAGATTTTAGTAAAATATGATTTTAGGAGAGGTTAGCCTGATATTCTAGTGAGCGTAGCCTGATATTCTAGTCTGGAATCTGAGTAAAGCAGAACTTGGTGAATGCAATAGACACTCACTCGAGTTAAGCAAAAAGGTTCTACAAGCTTTATCGGCTAAAATTTTTCGCTAGAAACCGGTTTGAGTTTGAAATTACAACAAATGAGTTGCAATAAAATATATTCAAATTAAATGAAATTTTATCTCGAATCTGATAGCTGCCCTTCTCTTTTTTTAAATCCAATTGGATGCAGTTTATTGTGCTTTCATTTTTATTACTAGTCAAATACTAATTGCGGCTCATAAATTGAACATACACTCTTGTAATCTATAACATGATCAATTATTCTTGGTCACCTAGTGTTAAGGTATTATTGTTTTTGGTGAAAACTTTTACAACTAATTTTTTAATAATTTGATTTGGTGCGCGAGCACATAATATTTACTTAGGATACGTCTAGAAAAGTCAAGAAAACCGAACTTGAGTTATGTTCCAGTAATTTTGTACCTTAACATAAGAAAATCTCATCAGGCAGCTCCATTACAGCGACAAATAAAATTTTAATTTCAAAGAACAAAAATAACTTCAGTAAACATGTGAGTTAGAACCGATGTGGTTAACTCATAGAGTAATTTCGGATAGGGTACACCGTCTGCTCGTCACGCTATCTTATTTTCGGCCGGATAGATTCGTGCAACTTCTTAGTCTAATACCGATCCTAATCTTACTCTTATACTTTCTAGTCTCAGGGTGTTTAACTAGTCTCTGCTAGGCTCAATAGATCTAGGGTATACTGGTTTATTGCGGCTGCTGAAGTTCTCTTGGAGAGGCAACTAATTTCTAAGTTAAATTCAAATCTCTCTGGTGCTGAAATTACAAGTAATTTCAGCACTCACAAATAAGTGGGTTGTTAGTTAGATGGATCATGATTGGTTAATATTAAATACTTTACAGTGGTAAAATATCTAATTTATCCAATCATAAAATATAGTTTAGATCAGGTTCCACCCATCCGGGTTTTACGGAGTTTTTTAGAATTATCTTTCTGCAATTCAAAGGATGGATGATGGACGTTGGTATTTGGCGAACATCGTATTCTGGTCCGGTTTCTCTTGTTAGAGAAGTTCCAGGACGCTGGAGTTAGGGACATCAATCGTTGTGTCTTCTTGTGACAACGACGGTGTTTCCCAACGAAATCAATCTGATTTCAGAATGGTTTGCTATGACGGGTTTTTCTGTTTTATGTAGAGAACTTGTTTTGTGTTCGACCTCGTCTGGGAATGGCGTGGAGATTGTGCGTGGAGGGGATGCCATGTAACTCGGATCTGTACGTATACTTGAACATCGAGGTGGTCATTGGTCTAGTTCAATAAAGTCTTTTTCTGCGAAGTCAAGTCGTACTCTAAATCCTTTGAGTTGAGATTGTGGACGGCATATTGGTTGTGGTTGGTCATTCTTTTTCGATTGTAGTGGGGTCATTTTGTCTTTGGATGTTCGTCTTTGTTGTTGTATGCTGATCTATATACTGCAAAGTATAATTTACATTTTATAAAATTTTTAATAGTTCAGTGTTTTAATTATGAATTTAGTTAGTTGTTTTCACAAAAGCATTTTGTTTTAGTTCGGTTATTTTGAAGAGTTACTCACCCTTGAGTACCTCTTATTAAAAATAGAAGTGTGGTCACAAAGCGTGGATGTAGCGCGGTGGTTAGGCCGGCTATAGAGCATGCTCAGGACGTCCTCTCTGGTGGGTTAGGCCAGGAGTGGGAGTATGATTTCGTGCGGTTTCCTTGAGAGGTCCTGTTATGTGATAACGTTTTATGTTGGGTTTATGTTGGTCTTTCTTATGTTCCGTTGGTTGTGTCCTTCTTTCAAAAATCAAATTGTTTTTGTTATGGATTTGTCTTTCGAATTTTGTGTTTTATTATTTCTTTCTTAGACTTTATAATAGTCTTCAAAAGAATAAATTATCCAGTTTTAAACTGGGTTAATCCGGTTTGGGTACCGTTGGTTTTCTTTTCTTAGTCATGCTGTTATTTTATGGTTTGTGGTGTTTAGTAAGCTGCGTTGGTTAGTTTGTTTTAGTATATAATTCCTTTCCAACCGGGTTAAAGGAAAGTTTGAAACTTGTTATCGTGTGTTAGAGTTGTTGAGTGTGAAAACTTGAAACTGAAATTCAATATTTAAACAATTCTTCGTGGGCGAGCTGTGCGAGTTTGGATAGAATTCCTGTGCGAGTGAATGAAAATATCAAAAGGTTAGTACTGCAATTTCATTTTATCAATTTACTACATAGAATTTTAATTTTACTGCTAGTTTTGGGGGAAAGTTAAGTTATAAATTTTCATCATTATGAAATTTACCGCTTTTGGGGAAACAATTTATAAATTAATTTATTACATTGGTATGAATTTTATTATATTTATCTAGTGCAAAATATTAATAAAGCTTAGAAGAATTTTAACAAGTTTTATTTTTTATTTTTCTTTTCCGTTTTTTGCAGATGATCGTGGGATGAAGACTAAAAATCTAAATGAAACATGAGTAAGGAATGGTTAGTATTCATTTAAATTTATTAGTGAAGAATATGTATAAATTATACTTACCTGTTAGTCGTCGGGGAAAAAACCGTGGGGGAAGATGTCGTGTATCATGTCGGAATTTGTTAATAATTTTGCTAGTATGCGAATGATGTTTTTAGTTTGAAGCAGTGGCCAAAGCAATTGAAGTGCTTTAATAGTTTTTAGTTATTCGGTGCCAACTGCAAACTCATAAGGTGTGTTTTGAATGAGATTATATATTTTGTGATTGTATTTAGTATTATGGATGAATTCTAATATAGGGATTTCTATAGGTTGGATAAATTCATGTGGGATAAGGAAGGGTCTGGATTCTTCAGCATTAAAAGTCTTCGTGATGGGACAAAATATATACATTTGTGTTATTGGGTCATAATTGCGGAGGATGCCGTGGAGGTTAGTATCTTTGATGCAATATGTGAAATTTAGAAAAAATGGCGAAGTGTACTTTGAATTAAGAAACTGAAAACGGTGGTGTGGTTGTCTTGATGGAGTGTGTAGATCAAAATGATTTTGTATGAAGCGATAATATGTATATGTGTGGGTTTGTTTAGTGCGTAACATAATATCGTGTGAGCAGTGCAAATTGCGTTCATGTGGTGCAAGGAAGTGGAAGGTTAGTGAAAATAATTGAAATTTTTCTTTAAAACTTTCGTAAGCTTGCATATCAGTTAGTGCTTCAGAAATGATGTGATCATATTTTCGATCAAATATATTGAGTGTAAAAATTGATCTTGATTAGTTCGGATGATATTATGGTTGTAATATTCTAGTGTAAATTCGTTAGCTCGGGGTGCAGTGAATGTTTTTAGTGATTTCTTATATCCTATATAAGTAAATTGTCTATGTGTTAGTGATGTGGTGAGTCGATATAGCATATCTTTATTCCTTTTTATATCGTTATGAGTATTAGTTAACGGTAGGCAAAGGGGATTAGTAAAATGATAATATGTTGTCCAATGAAGTGTAGGCATTAAAACATGTTCATCTACAAAACTACGTATGTCGTTAGTGTCGTGAGGGGTGTTTAAAGTATACTGTGGAATTGAAGGTAGAGTGATTGCTAGGAAATCTTTCGTGTTGGTGTGATGTGGATGATTAATATATTCACGGGCTGTTCCTGGTTTGGTTGGGAATGGATGGTTTGGGAATTTTCTTTTAAAAGTGCGATAAGCTCGGTTAGTGCTATTTGATGATTCGGTGGATGTTGATGATTGTGCTAATGATGCAGTATAGGCTGAGGAGGGTGTAGGAGTAGGTGGGTTTGAGATTTCTATTGTGGATGAAATTTGATTGATTGTGAGGGTGTTAGGGTGTATTAGCTGTTGTTGTAGGGTGATAAAATTATCAAGTTCTTGGGAAATTTGGGGAGTATCGGAAGAATTGGATGATCGGTCGGAATGAAATGGAGAATAGGTTGGGGTTACTTGTGAAGCATAAGAGGGAGTAGAAATGGGCGGGAGTGGATTATTTGGTGGGATTGGTTGAAAATGGGGCTTTGAAAAAACTGAGGAGTTGGTTTGAAAATTATTGGATGGAGATGGTTCAGAGTCTGCAAATTCATCAGGGGTTTCTATATTAGGGTTATTGAGTTGTGAAATGGAGTATAAAACTGAAATATCTGCATTAGTGTCTGAATTCATGCTTGATGTTATATTGCTAATTGGGAAATCGGGTGGCGGGAAAGCAAAAAGTGGAATTATTGTAATTGGAGTGTTGAGGTTGGTTGGATGGGAATTTGAGCGGTGTAGGGATCCAAATTGTCGGCTCATCGTGGGCTAAAAAAATTCTTATTTTAAGACTGAAAAGTGGTGGTAAGGGGTTGTTCGATAATTTGTTCATATGTATTTTCATCTTGTGAATGATGTGTCCTTATATGTTGTATGGGACTTTGTGATATGTTTGGTCTAAAATTTGGATTATGTGTTATTGCTAAATTTCGGAAATTTCGTGGGACTAAGGATAATGGATGGTTATGTGGTAGGGGTGGCAACTGTGGTGCTGTAGGCGTTACTTCTATATTATTATGTTCTTCGTCGTACGTGTTCTGTCTTGTCGCTATTTTTGTGTTGTATTCTTTTATTTGTGCATCTAAAAGAATTTTGTTTATTGATGATGAAAAAATTCCAAAAAATCCTGCAAACAGTATGCGTGCTACACTTGCTTGTCTATTTACTTGTGTGTGTATAGCGCATGTATTATAGATTCCTTTGAAAAATGAAAAAAGAAATCCTATAAAGTTGAACATTGCGTATAAAATAGTTAATTTTTCTAAGATGTAATAGGGCCATCCTAGAAAATTCAGAATTTCATTTTTTAGTGTAACAAAGCTAAAAATATTTATAGGTGAAATATCTTGTGGTCTGTACTTATCACCGTTTAGATATATATAGTCTTTAATGTCTTTAAAATATCCGCTATAATCTTGTGTATAAATATCTGCAAATCCTGCGGTTTCGGCAATTTGGCGTAAGTTTTGGTCAATTGATTGTCTTTGTATAGTGTCCATTTGTGTTAATAATTCCTGGAATTGTTGTGTTCTAATGTGATGTTGGATATCGGATTTTGAATATATTCCAATTGATTGTAAATCGATATTTGGGTTTCGAGCAATAGCTCTAATGCTTTCGGGTGAAAATTTTTTGAGTGATTGCATTAATGTGGGGTATGGGGTAAGAAGATAATATTTATCTTCATCTGGGTTCAATTGTACTACATTTTTGGCTATTTTTTGATCCACATGGGACTGCGGTATCCCAGAAATATGTTCGTCTTGAAAGTGTGTCAACAAAATGTAATTTATTTTTTATAAAAGATAGGGATTCTTTTATAGCATCTTTTATCTTCAAAAACATATAGTGGTGATACTTTTTTGGTACAAGTATAAAACCATAAAATGTTTCCTTCGTAGTCTAAAAAATTTGATCTATTTCGTGATAGTAAATATCCTGCGTAGGGTATTTTTAATACTGCTAGTGCAAGTGATTGTAGGATTTGTGTCCGTTCTAATTCGCATAGTTGGTGAAGTGTTTCAAACTCAGAGAGTGACATTTCCTGAAAAATTCGACTAATTTTGTAGTCTAATTTCATATCTAAGTGAATATCATAGTGGATATTACCAAAATAAGAATTATTCATTAGTGATAGTTCTTGTAAACGTGTGCTTCTTGTGTCATGTGGCTTTAGATGTCCACCAGGTTGACCATTACTTTTTTGAAAATTAACTGGTATATATGATGTTCCTTCGTTTAGAGGGCGACCTGTGGCATAAGGGTCAATTTTTATTTTTCCAGTGGTCATGTCGAAACCTTTTTCGTATTCAACTAATATTTAGGAATATTGTGTTTTGTGAAGTGGATTTCTGTATTTGCATGCGAGTTCTGTTCCTGGATATATTTGAAAACGTGTCAATTTATTTTCTACATTATGGGTGTTTCGAAAATCAGTACTTTGTTTTTGTGATGGATTTACTTGTTCATATGGAATTGATTGTATAAAATATTTTTCGTGAAATTTTATCATTCGAGCGTGTACTTGAAATGTTGTACATGTATCTTCGGGAAACCAAACAATTGTTGCTTGTGCTCGTGTTGTAGGGTCAAAATAACCTTGATCGTTTTTACAAGGTAGTCTAATTCCTTGATAGATCATTGTGTTGTCAGATAAATCTCGTGTGAGTTGTATTTTTTCGAGTTGTATTTTCCAATCGCAAAACATTATTTCTTGATATCCTCTATTTTTTGTGTCTGCTTTGCAGTTTGATGGATTATCTATACCAATGTGTGGTATCCAGTGCTTATCGTGTATGTCATAAGTTAATCTTCCGTGTGCGCCGTTGTATGGGTATTTTTCATCTAGTTTTATATGTCCTTGATATCTTTCAAGTTCTGCTTGATGTACAGAATCGGCAAAGACTTGAAAATATACTAATTTTCTGTCGGTGTTTTTATTTCTTGTGATATTTAGTCTGAGTAGCTCGTTTTTACAATCATCGGGATTTAGATGCAAAAGTCGTTCTATATTACTTTGGTAGAATGATTCGTGGTCAAGTCGGTTTTTATTTCCGTTTGAGACTTGTGAACAATGTACTTTCTTTTCGGAAAATGTTGCTGTAAATTTATATCCTATAATTGTTGTTGCTCGGGCTTTTGAATAGAGTGTCGCTATTACATTTGTAGTTTCTATAGCTTGTGGTTCTGTTTCGCATTGTGATACTTGATTTATTGCATATTTAAGTAGTGTTTTTTGTTCATTTTCTTCACAATCGTAATGTGTTACTAATAAGTCTTGGGGTCCTGTGCGGGGAGAAGGATTTATGTTCTGATCGGAGATTATTAGAAAAAAGAGTTGGAGAAAAATCAATATCTTTAAAATGTTATGTAGCCAATTGTCTTTTTGGTATATCTGTCGTATTTATATTTTACTTCAGTTGTTATAAATGGTGGTGGTAGCGATTGAGCTGTTATATTTGGTGGGTTTAATGGGTAAGGATGTTGAGCAATGTTGTTTAGTTTAACCGTGATTTCAAATTTTAATTGTAGACTATTTTGTTGGAGTATTTGGATGTTATGGTCACGAATGTCTTCGTGGATATCTTGTCTATATTGTAATCTATTAAGTGCCCAGTTGTGGAGTCGGTTACTTTCTGGGTATTGTCCAAATAATGGTGGGGGTGCTGTGAATGCATTCCAGTCTAATCTTAAAGGGATATTTGTTGATGATTGTTCTCGATATCTAGCGTCGAGGTTATTTGGGAAATTTAAAGGAAAAGGCGTCGGTGAAATCTGGCTTATTGATGGTGTTGATGGTAGTGATAATGTTTCTGGTAGTGATGATGATGTTGTTGTATCTGTAGAAATATCTATTGGATCATTTATTAAATTTGGTTCACCTTGTGTGAATGATTGTGTTGTCCAATATGGTAGTCGTGATGTTTGGTTTGGGGGGTTAAAGGGATTTTCACGTATTTTTTCAGATGTTGGTGTGAACCTAAGTAATCTGAGGGTAGACTTGAGGTGCTACGTTGTGAAAGAAGTGTAGGGGTTTCCGGTAATATGCTAATTGGGTTTTCCGGAGTACTTGGTGATGGGGATTGGGGTATATCAAAATGAACTCGGGGGGTTTGAAAATTTCTATTTCGTCGTGGATGTATAATTTGTCTATTTATTTCAACTGTATTTTGGTTTTGACTAATATTTCGTATTCTACTTAGTTCCTGTGGTAGTGTTGGGTACAAGTTATATGTTGGTTCACTTAGAGGTGCCTGTCGCTGAACTGGTTCTAGTGGTTCAGATAAGCGAGCGTGTCGTTCTTCGAAAGTATATGGGTTATCTTGGAAAGAAATTCGTGTAGATGTTTGGGGGTTTTGGGTAGTTGTAGGTGGTGTCGGGTTTTCTTGGGATGTTGTCGGTGAAGACTGACTGTGTGATTGTTGGTTAGCAATTTTTGAGGGTTTTTTAGTTTATTTCTTCTTAGTGAAAAAATTTATGATTATTGTAGTATTCTTCTAGAAAAAGAATTAAAAGGATTGTTGCTAAGATGAATGTTATGACTGCCTTCTTTATACATTTGCATATTGTCAATATGAGGGATGATAAAAATGTTATAAAAATTACAAATAGTAAAAAAATATCTGTTCTACTAAAAATGGTTCGTATCATTTATATAAATTTTGGGTTTTCGTACCTGTGAATATGGTCAATGGCTTGTGAAAGTTGGAGATATAGTTCAAATATGGAATAAAAAATTTAAAAAATATTGCAAAAAATGATTAAGATTATTACAAAAGCTTCAAAGGTATCAAAAAGAAATATGAATAAAAGTTTAAATATTGTTAAAAAGTTTATGAAAATGTTGAAAATTATGTTGACTGATCGAGAGAAGAGCAATTAAGAAATGGCTTCTTGATCGAATATTTTTTGTTGTTTGGGGCAATTTTCAAGTGTGGTCGAATTATTTATTGGTTTTTTGACAAGTGGGTTGAGTTTTGTGAAAAATTGTTGGGGGCGAACTTTATGGTGTTCGGGAGGTCTTCTTTTACTTTATTTTTATTTGTCAGTTTATCTGGGGTATTTTTGAGATTTTTGTACTTTAGGCTAATTTAATATGGTCGTTCTTTTACTTTAGGCTAATTTAACATTTTTGTTTGGGGGGTTTTTGAGGTCTGAGTTGTTGATCTTTGCGTTATTAGATAAGGGAGGGTTATGATATTATGGTGGTATTTATTTTAGTTGTCAAGTTTGAGTGGTTTGCTTATTTTTGACCTGGAGGTTGTAAAGTTATAGTTATAGATATGCCTGGAGTTTAATATCTTTCGTCTAATTGGTTTGTGTTAGAAGTATAGAAGGTGACGGATTGAATGAATCCTATTGGCTAGTTTTGAACTAGAATCGCTGCGTGTTTGTCAGCATGTTATTTTGAAAAATGAAAGTTTAAAATGTTTCAGAGGTGCAAAGATTATTAATTTTAAAATTAAAGCTGATTTTGAAATTCAACTTTCTTCAATATTTTAGATTGTGGAATGAATGTTTTGTAGTTTTTGCGTGGTTGATTTCTAAGTCATGATGACTCTCTATGTTCTGATTTCTCGACTTGTTCTTGGGGTATAGTTTTTTCTGTCATTCTTCTATTTTTTCTTTCTTTTTGAGATGCATTTTGATCTAGCTTTTTTGTATTGTTTTTGGTTGTAGTTGATTTTTTATTTTGTTTTTCGAGGTGAGTGTCATTTTGTTGTTTTAGTTCATTTTCCGTATGTGGGTGATTTTGAATAACTTTTAAACCTGTGAAAGAATTTAATTGAGTTAGTTCACGTAGTGCGTATTCTTTTGGGTAATAAGGTAATAGATTGTTTCGATGTTGAACAATTTCTTTTTGGTCTGAATCGGTGATTTTATATGTTACGTCAGTGGGTTTGGCGATTATTTGGTATGGTCCTTTACGAAGGGGTTGTAATTTTTTAGAAATTCCTTTTTGAGTATTAAAATTAGGTATTAAGACAAATGTTCCAATTTTTAAATCGGAAGCTGGTGTAAAGCGTGAATTTATTTGTTTGTTAATGTTTTGCCTTTGTAACAATTTTTTTGTTACTTTTTGGTAAATTTCATTGTGTTTTTTATCTCTATTTAAAATCCATTCGGTGTGTGTACCGGAGGCTAATTTAAGGATTTGTGGGTGATGAAAACGATCTTCATCATGTGTGTGTAAAGGTAGGTTATAACAAATTGAGTCTTTATTCGGTTGACAATAACCTTGTGCATTTTTATGAGAGTTTGCTGTAAACATAATTGGTTTACGTGGCTTTTGATTAAAAACCATTTCGTATGGTGACATTCCTAGAGTTGTCGTAATTTGTGAATTATATGCTAAGGGAAATAATTTTACATCTGCTGACCATTCGGTGTATCTTGTATCATTTCCATTTATGATACATCTAAGATATTCTTGTAGTGAACGGTTCATACCTTCGACTAAACCATTTGTCCAAGGTGCATGAGATGTACGCGGTTTGTGCTTAATATTATATAAATGACATAGTGTGATGATTTCATTATTTATGAATTCTGTACCGTTGTCTGTAACTAAAATTTCGAGTAATCCGAACTTGGCTATCCAGTGTTCATAAAGTGTTGTGTAAGCGTAATAAGCGTTACAATGTGGTACTGGGTTAAGTGCTACGTAATGTGTAAATGCGTCAACAATTACCATAATGTAGGAGTTTCCTTCAGATGATGGTGAAATTGGTCCTTTTGTATCGAATGAGATACGGTGGTTAAAATACAAACTTTGTCCTTTAAAATCTTGTTTTTGTGCTATTTGTTTTTGATTTGGATAAGGTTTATTTAGCTGACATACTATACAATCATTGCATAGTACTTTTATCCAAGTTGGTGCATTTGGGAAATAAACGTTTTGTGTAAAATTTGAATATGTTTTATCTGATCCAGAGTGTCCTTTAATGTTTTGTGTATGTGAAATGTCAAAAGCTATTAGATTCATACTTAAAGGGAGACAGGGAACTGTAGTATCATTTAATTGATATTCTAGAAGGTCTGTGTTTTCATTAATTGTTGTATTATTAAATTTTCGAAAATATCGGAGGAGTGTTTTTTCCCTAAAATTGTGGTATCTGCCTTTACGGGCTTAGTTTTGTATTTGTGCCATGATTTTAGTTGTCTAATTACTGGGTCAAGATTTTGATATTGTTTCAAGGTATTAATTGTAATTTTATCTGTTGGGGGGAGAAAAACGTTTTCAATTTCTAAATTAGATAAAGGAATTGTGTCAAGTGGGTCATGGAGGTCAAAAACTTGATTTATCGTGTATTTTGAATCATTGGTTTGTGGGCCTGACAAATTTATTTTATCAGTTAAATTTTCTTTTTCAATTAACGGAAAAAGGTCTTTTTTATGCGAGTGTTGTTTTACTCGTTTTTGTTGGGTGTTATTTTTTATCCATTGTGAGTATGGAATTGGTTTGAAAGTTGATGTTCCAAGTAGATCAACTTCGTAGTGGTTATCTTGGCAATCTAAGTAAAGTGGGAAGTGTTGTAGGTTATTTATCTGTGATTGTTCAATGTCAGTTTTTACTGCATATTTGCATTCTAGTCGAGATGATGTTTCGTTTTCTGCTAAGTAAAATTTTATGTTTTTGGGTATTTCAACTGTAGTTTTTCGTGTAAGTAATTCAGGTGGTGTATTTCGACTTAATGTATCTGGTAATGCAAGATTCTTTCCTGCTGTCCAGACTATATGTAAATTTGGAAATTTCATTAGAATTAATTGAAATCTATAAACTCGGTGATTTGGATTTGACTTCTGTGTAAAGAGAAAAATGATTGGTTTATGATCTGTGAATAGAACTGTTGGAGGTTTTGATCCAAGTATAAGAAATTCATATTCTGTAAGTGTATAAATTATAGCTGTACATTCTCTCATTAAAGTTGAGAGTCGTAGCTCTGCTTGAGTGAATAATCGAGAATTTGCTGATATAGGGTTCATTTTATTTGTACCATTGTGTGATTGTAATAATGCTGCGCCGATGCCAAAACTTGAAGCATCGCACATTGCATAGAATGGTTGATTTGGATCTGGAATTTTATTTGAAATTTGTTCAGTTAGAAGTTTTTTAATTTCTTCAAATCGTGTTTGATGTTCAGTATTCCATTCAAAATTATTTTGTTGTCTGAGGATATTATAGAATGGTCTTAAATATAATTGCATTTTATAAACTTATTTGCTTAAGAAATTTAACATTCCAAGGAATTCTTGGATTTTCTTTTTGTTTGTTGGTGGTTGAAGTTTTTGAATAGCATCAATGCGTGATTTTACTGGAGTGATTGTCTTTCTTTCTATATTATGTCCTAAAAATTTAACTCGTGTTAAAAAGAAGTGTGATTTATCGGGGGCGGCCTTCAGATTTTCGTTCTGAAGTATTTTATGGTAGTGTTCTAAAACTGTAAACATTTCTTCTTTTGTCTGTGATTGCATAAAAACATCGTCTAAATAGGTGATTGCGTTTTTCTTAAGTATTAGTGGTTTAAAAATTTTGCTCATAAAAGCTGAAAAAGCTGCTGGCCCTATGGATATTCCATAGAATAGGCGGTTGAATTCATCTTGTTGATTTCCAATAACAAATTGTGTTAAACGTCGTGATTGTTCATCTAGTGGCATTTGATTGTATGCACTATTCATATCTGCTTTTTGGATAGGTTTGAATTAAAAGTCTGACATAAAGAGTTGTTGTTTATTTTGTTTTTTATTATATTGGTGAACTTGTTTTATTGAAAATTTATATATATTTCCTGATAGTGGTTTCAGGTGTTTCCGTTGTTGGTTATAAATTGGATAAAATTTTGAAAAGAATGGTGGTTGTTTATTTAATCTTTGAAAAAATGTTAGAGCTGTATTTTTTGTTTTTGTATACTTATCTTTGATTAGTATTTTACTATTCAAGATGTTGATTGTTGGTATATATTTCGATATAAATGGTATGCCAATGATATTGTGTTTAATATCTGTGATATGAAATATTTGTTTAAATGGCTTGTTTAGAATTTTATTTTGCTCCATTGTTCTTGTGGGGAGAAGGAACAATTCAACTTTTCCGTAATTTACTAATGTTGATCCTTGTGCTGTTGTTAGTTTACTAGAGGTTGCAAGAGGCGTTAATTTTGGGTGTAATGTTTTGATTTCATTCCATGTGGGAATGTTAATTATGTTTGATTCTGCTCCTAAATCAATTAAAAAATCAATTTCAAGATCTGGTGGTTGAAATTCTTTGTTTCTTGGACTTTCTAAAAGAAATGGTATTGTCCAAATTTTTTCTTTGGGTTGTTCTTTTTGTACATTTTGGTAAATATGATTTGTATTTAAGCATTTTGTTTTGTCATTTTCATTGGGTTTATTTACGGTGTTGATTTTGTTTACTTCTTGTGCCGTTTGTGTAGTATTGATGGGTTCAATATAATAATTGTGAAGAAGTTCCAATTGATTTTCATATATATGTGATGTAAAAGGTTGTTCATATATAATAGGTTCGTAGTCGTTTTTAACTGCTATCATATTTATGGAGATAGTGTTTTCTGTATCACTTTCTGTGTCTGATGATCCACAGTTTATTTGATTTAGTTGTAGTTCGTTATTTTCTGTGTCATCAATACCTGGGGGGTCTGATGTTGTTTCTTCGTTTGATTGTACTTGATTAATATGTCTTTGATGTTTGGGTGTATTACTTCTATAGCAATGTTTAGAATTATTATAATGACTATTATTTCTATGTGGTGATTGAGAATAATTTCTATATCGATTATTATAACTTGAATTTCGATTTTGTGAATTATTCCATGATCTGTTTTGATAATTATTATTTGATCTGTGATAGTTTGATCTGTTATATGAATTATTTCTTGATCGATTGTTCGAGTAATTCTGATTTCGATTGTTTGAATAGTTTGTATTTCTGTTATATGATGAATTTCGTGATTGATTATTGGAATAGTGTTTATTTCTTGGGTTTGATTGTGAATTGGATCTAAAAACAAATTGTGTTGCATTTGAATTTGATCTTGAATAGTTATTTCGACTATTTGGTCGATTATAATGATTTTGTGAAGAATTCTGTGTATTTCTTTGTTCTGGTGATCTTCCTCTATAACTTGAATTATATGGTGATTGATTCCTTGTGTAATTAGTATTGTTCGGAATTGGTTTTCCTGAACTGTTGTTGCTGTATACATTTTTGTTTGGTAGATTTTGATCTTTATTCATATATTGATAGAATGATTTATTTAGTTCTTTATACTTTTCAGGTTTGTTCTGGTTATCTTGTTGTTTTTGTCTACATTCAGAAATACTATGTCCGTATCGTCGGCAATAATGACACCATTTTTTGAAAGATGGTTTGCCTTGAAAATTTGGGTGTTTTTCATAAATATTTAGTATTTCAGTGATTTTTTCAACTAGGTCTGTATCTGATTCCTGTATGTTATTGATATGTGTAGTGTTTGTTTTGATTCGATTAACATATTGTAGTTTTAGATTTTCTGTTTCTTCAAGTTTCATTGTGATTTCCGCTTGCTCTAGTTTGTCTACTAGTTTTCGAAAATCTAAATCGGGTTCTCGAATTGAGGATGAGATGCTTTCTTTTTTATTGCTATTTTCCTTAATTGAGGTGTTAAGGTCATCATTAAAATTTCTGACATTTTTGTGTTTTTATAGTCATGTGTATTTAATGAATATGCTTTTCGAACTAGTGTTTCGATACGTACTGCTAATTGTTTGATGGTTTCATTTGGTAATCTGCGAATTTCATTACATAAAACTCTTTGGTGTTGTTTATTTCTTTCGGAGTCAAACATTTTTGAAAATTCTTGTGTAAATTTTTTCCAATCTGATTTTATTTCTATAGGTAATACTGAAAACAATTTTTGGGCTGCGCCATCTAAGGTTGTTTGTATCAACGCTGTGCGTCGATGTATCCAATTTTGATGTAGTGGTGTATTAATTGGTTCAGGTCCTATATTTAAATTTAAATTTGCTGTTACTGCATTTAAATAATCTTCTACAGAATATTCAGGGTCTGTTCCTGTGAATACCATTAGTGGTTTATTTGATGTTATTGATGATCCACCCATAAGGTATGGATTCATTGTCATTTGTAGTGATTCTGCAGCATTTGGCATTTGTGAAAAATTTGAAAGTTGATTTTTTGTTATTTCGTGTTGTTGAAGGTAATATGGGAGTGGTATTTCATTTTGCATTTGAGTTGGTTGATACGAGTGTGTAATCATTGGGTTCTGTGGTTGAATTGGTTGAAAAGATTGTGTATAAGTTGGATTTTGCATTTGTATTTTTTGTTGATTTCGTGTATCTGTTGGATTTGGTGAAAAAATTCTATTATATGTATAAGGTTTTTGCGCTCCTTGTCCGCGATATTCTTGGGTATACGGTGCAAAAATATCTGGTTGTAAATAATCATCATCAGATGATAAGTAATCCGTATGATGAGGTGCTTGCTTTTTATTTTTATTTTGTTGAAAGAATGGGTAATTTTCACTACGATCCTGTGGAGGATGTGAATTAGTTCGAAAATTTACTGAGTTGGTTGTTGTCATTGGGTTATCCCAATAGTGAGAACATACATGATTATTATTAGTTTTTCGTGGGGGATAGTTTGTTTTTGACGAATGTGCGTAATTATAATTATGTTCTGCAAAAGTGTTTCTTGTGAACGTTCTTCGTGTTTTTGACGGTACTGTCATAGGTCTTTATGTTTGATAATCCATATGTGAATATTTTGGAGCAACCGAAGGTTTAACGGTTGATTGTAAGGTTACTTGTGCCAGTGAAGTGTTTGTATTTTTGGTGTTGTTAAATTTGGACGTATCGGTGAAATACTTTGTTGTGTAGTTGTTGTTGTTTGGACGATTTCTTCATTTATGAAGTGTGATGGTGTTTGGATATCTTGTTGCGTAAGATTCCTAGTTTTCATTAAGGTTTTCATTGTGTATGACGGTCGAATTTAAACTGTTATTTCGCGTATCAGGTAAAAATGTATTGTAGTTTAATGGTGTTGCATCAATGGTCAGTGGTACTACTCTCACATAGTCTCTTTGATAAGATATTGTACTTATTGCTTGACTTGAGATTGATTGTGGGATATTTATAAATGCATGATGAGACCATTCAGGGTCCCAAACGTAGTCTGACTGTTCTGTGATGGCAGTATCATCGTTTGGATTTTGAGGTCTGAAATTTTTTCTTGCTTGTGAAATTAAGTCTATATTATGTGTGAAATAATCTATTATAAACCATGCCAAAATTTTTTGTAAGTCATGTTTTGTGTGTTGTGAAACATCGTCTTTAGTGAAATTTTCTTTGATTATATGTAGGAAAGTTGAAAATAATGTGATTTCCTGTCGTACTTTTGTATGTTTGGATGTTTCAGTTGGTGAGATACTTTGAAATTCAGTTTTTTCTAAAATAGAAATATAGGTATATATTATTGCAAAAACTTCGTTAGTGAATATGGAGTTTGCTCTTTGTGAATTATGATATTGTATGCTTTTAATATATTCTAAGAATACTTTTGAAAATTCTAATTCAAGATCGTCTGTTTGAATTACATATTTTTGATGATTTGGATTTGGTGTGCTGAATTCTATGGTGTAGATTCCATATTGTTGTGTTAAATTACATATATCTTTCAGATAATGTTCAATAATTTGTCTTTTGATTTTTACATCTGGGAATTCTGCTTTGCATGGGCTGATTCCGGGTTCAAACAAATTTAGGAGTAAATTCTTGCAAAAGTCATGCTATTATCGGGTGCATCTATGAGGAAGGGGTAAACCTCTTCGTCATCTGGACTTTCATCACTTTGAGTATGGCTGTGGCTCATTTTTTCGTTTAATGACTGTTAATATATAACTATCGATGTGTCTAATTGGTTGATTCCAATTATACAATGTACTGGTTTGTGTTTATATTGCTTTTTTATTCTTCTTTTTCCTCTTTTTGATGAATTTGAAGTTGTTTCTGAGTCGGAAAAGTATAATTGATCGTGAATGGGACAATTTTTATCAATCGATTCTTTTAATTTATAGAGTTCATCTAAATTGCTGGCTTCTGATTCTGAAAATGCGTTTCTATTTTTTGAAAATCTTTTTCGTGTGATTTGTCTTTGTTTGTTTATTATTTTTCTTTTTATTGTTAGTCGTTTTGTTCTAATATATCCAACTGTTTGTGTATGAGGTGTGATTACAAAATCGTATTTTTTGTTGTCTATTTCACAATTGGGTAAAACGATTGTTTGTTTATTTCCTAGATTTTTGAATGACATAAGGTTTAGGATGAGGGATGCAAAAAGTTGTTAGATGATGTCTACTTTCTTAAACTGTTAGTCCTTACGATTTGTTGGTTAGCTTAACCTGGGTCTATTTGTTCAGGGTTGGAGAGAAAAGTATATTGATTCCGAAGAATGATTTTTTACTTTCTCGTGGCTAGTATAAGCTAAGGTGTTAACTTACTTAATCTTACTTAGGGGTAGTGATTGTGTTCAAGGGTTGGAGAATAGTAAATCGATCCACAAGGTTCAGGTATAATTAGAACGCGAGTAGTTCGTTAGATACTATTTTAAACTTACTAAATCTAGGATTTATCCTGGGTTTGGTAAGAGGAGGATTCAAGTGAAGGATGAATAACCGAAGTTCTTCACTGTTTATTCTAATTTGAATGGTTAGTTTTGTTGAAAATATTCTATTAGTCTTGGGTTTTTTTGGAAGGGTTGGATAGTGAATCGACGTTTGAGGTCGTTAGACACTTGCTAAGTGGATGGGGGAGAACAAAATTGTTCTTTTTGATCCAAGGATAGGCCTTGATGATCAGGTTTTTGAATTTAGTGAAATAGGAAACTAATTAAGATCCAAGGATAAGCCTTGATGATCTGATTTTAAAGTTAAGTGAATTTAAGTTTAAAATGGTTTAAATTTATTTAAGAAATCGATTTAGTTTTTAATGATATTAGTGAGCTTATGATTGCTGTTATGTTTAGGTGATGAAGCTGGGGCAACAGATGATTTTATGATTACTAACAATTTATTGTCAAGCTACTAATTTTTATTTTCATTTTCAATAAATATTTTTCAAACATGTTTTATATAAGACTGCAGAATTTAAGAAAACGATCTGAGATCTTTTTATCAATCGTTATTGTATATTAATAATTTTGTTTAGCGCCTGAAATGATTATGAAGATTGACTTCAAGCTTTTATGTTTGCAAATGAAAATCTAAATTCATTGCTAATAAGATTCTAAATATAAAAGTTTGTGTTGGCTTTTGCCGTACTATCATATAACTATATGGTAAGTTTCTACTTTGGCGTATGTCGTCTCTTGATCGAGATCTTCTTACGATTCCGGGTAGTTCTGTTATCGTTGGGAATATCGGCTCTGATCTATTGAGTCGTAGAGACATTTCGATTAATTTATCATCGTATAACATTTTTAAAATGTTTTGCCTAAATTCTAATCTATTTTTGGTTAAATCTAAGCTATTGAGGTCTTATTCGAGACTTATGGTCGCACCAGATGAGTTAGAACCGATGTGGTTAACTCATAGAGTAATTTCGGATACACCGTCTGCTCGTCACGATATCTTATTTTCGGCCGGATAGATTCGTGCAACTTCTTAGTCTAATACCGATCCTAATCTTACTCTTATACTTTCTAGTCTCAGGGTGTTTAACTAGTCTCTGCTAGGCTCAATAGATCTAGGGTATACTGGTTTGTTGCGGCTGCTGAAGTTCTCTTGGAGAGGCAACTAATTTCTAAGTTAAATTCAAATCTCTCTGGTGCTGAAATTACAAGTAATTTCAGCACTTACAAATAAGTGGGTTGTTAGTTAGATGGATCATGATTGGTTAATATTAAAAACTTTACAGTGGTAAAATATCTAATTTATCCAATCATAAAATATAGTTTAGATCAGGTCAGTACTAGGCATCAAAAGATCACTGAAGACATTAAATGACTAGAAAAAGAGAAAGCGTGGAATTACATTGTTATTCAACTAACGTCACTTCCCGAGTCGAGATTTTTCACCTAACTTGAAGCAAGATTTGAGCGGTTTGAGCGGTTTTTTTAGACAATTACGCTCAAAATCTTGCTTCAAAATGAGCGGTTTGAGCGGTTTTTGAACGGTTTATCTAAAAAAACCGCTCAAAAACCGCGCAAGATTTGAACGGTTTTGAGCGGTTTATCTAAAAAAACCGCTCAAAAACCGCGCAAGATTTAATAATAAAAGTTGACCACAGAGGGATTCGAACCAGCAATCTTCTGATTCGAAGTCAGAGGCCTTATCCGTTAGGCCATGCGACCCTGAAACTAGTGTCGCGCAGCGAAGCCAATATAAATTACGCACCACAATGAATACTGAATACTCTGCATTCTAACTAGAGAGAGAGGGGGCACGTCGTGGTTGGGGGTTTCGTGGGGGGATGGTTAAACATGAGGGGGTTACGTCGTGGGTTGGGGGGTACGTTGAGGGGGGGGGGGGGTACGTTGAGGGGGGGTACGTTGGGGGGAGGGAGTACGTTGGCGGGGGATATACGTTGGGGGGGGGGGGGGGGGGGTACGTTGGGGGGGAGTACGTTGGCGGGGGGGCAAGTTGGGGCGGGGGGGGGGTTGTTGACGTGAAGAGCTGGTCAAAAATGATGTTTTTGGGAATTTTTTCGAAAATTACTACATATTGGTTTTTGAGCGGTTTTTTAAGCACGATTTGAGCGGTTTGAGCGGTTTGAGCGGTTTTTCCAAAAAAAACGCCCAAACCGCCCAAACCGCTCAAACCGCTCAAACCGCTTAAATCTTGCTGGAAAACCGCTCAAACCGCTCAAATCTTGAGCGGTTTTTGAGCGGGATCTCGACCCGGGTTGAAAACTTGAGGAAGAAAGAACCAATGATCAAACAAGAGGTCGCCGTCGAGCGATTCATCTCGAGAGGAAAGCTAGATCGAGCCGATATGTCAGATCTGGCCGACAACTCTCTTGAAAGAACTGCAGCAAAGGTTCAACCACATATTACAATCTGATGCCAGCAGCGCCGGATGAAGACGAAATTCTACCTTCATTTACCGAAGAGGATGAAACACACTTGTGCAAAATTTTCTGGTCAGATGGGGGCTGGCCAGATGGGGGGAACAACTCTGGTGATGACCATAGAGAGGAAACGCAGGCTATGAGTGAAGGTAGTGCTTCCGAGTAACATTCAACAGTAAGGAGGATGAGCTCAACCTCTTGTTCAATGTAGGAGTCCAGTGACTTCATTAGATCAGATGCGATCACAGGGGGCTGAATCAAGTGCCAGCATTTGTATGACTATGACCCTGACAAATCGGCGAGTCATGGCAGTGCAAGAAATTGAGGCAAAACGTGGAGAGCCAACCAGGATGAGAAAGGGAATTTGCGTCTCAACAACCACGAAATCATCCTGTAGCGACACTGGCATGCGACACTATATATGCTTGTTGTGTGGCTTTAGCAACTACAAGAAGATCTATGTCACCGCAAAAACGGTCAGATCCAATCTTGGACAAGAAGAGCTGAAGATTCAAAGAATCGGACACAGCGCCACGAAACAATATGATTTAGTGCAAATCGGCTACCTGTCCAGAATACCTTTACATATTCAGTACAAACCCGAAAGCATGTCTGCTGGACATGGACGCCATGGAAATGGTTCTCTTAGCTACAAGAGGGGATGTCGGTGTGATTCTGATTTTTCAGGTTGGCTACGCGAAATCAGGGAGATATCTACCTGACAGAAGGTAAACCATGGAAAGTTCTATGGATGTCGGAATCTTTGTATGAACTTCCAGTCAGTAGATAACCTTGACGAGCCTGATCAATTCTTTTTACACCGAGACCTCAACTGGAAATTTGACATGATCATTTGTTTGAAAAAAAAGATTTATACGCATTATAAACCAATACACAACCTTAGCTAAGCTTTCTATAAATAGATAACAACGGAAAAAAAATAACAATTTTTGTAGACCGAAAAAAATTGAAACTTACTCTATACGATTTTAATAGTTTTTTAGGATAATAAAATCAAATAAATTTAGTATCAGTTATCAAGTATGCTTGGAAGCAACTATAAGAGTCTCATTTCGGTTATTTTAGACTTGACTGTTTCCGTTACACGAAGCGGTATCCTTGTAAGTGTTTTACTGAACACGTTGAGCACACCGGTCTTACTTAACACGTTGGACACACCATCGATGAAAAAATGGTCATTGATTACGTTTTTCCGGTGAGGACGGATTTTGAGGAGGCATCAAATCTTTACAAAAACATGAATGAAAAACTGTCACAAACATGCTAGAGATAGTTTAGCTCTGAATAGAATTCATTGAAATCTGCATCATTGAAATCTTTTACCCATTTTTTTTATCTGAGACAGATAAATGCTGGTCAACCATGGCGAAATTCTCGGATTGCACCTCAGCTTACGAGTTAGGTTCTTTCAGCCTGATATACAAGAAGCGCATTGTTTAAAAGGAAATTAAGCGGATAGGGTTTTGGAAACTCTAAAGGAGGTCTTTAGTCGAAACGCATGAACCGTGATAAACCGTGCAGCATGCAGCATGACGAGTCTGAAGCGTGACGAGCCGAGGTAGGGATGTTACTTGAGCACGACATGATAAAGCCTTCGAATTGACCTTGAACTGTTGTCATAACCAAGAATCGAGGAGGGCAACTGAAATTGTACTACGAAGTTTGATAAATCAATCCGTTGACGATAAAGGGTGCATATCGCTAACACAGGTGTATATCCCTGAACTCTATAGAATTTTGACAACATCAAGTTTTTACGACATTGGATCTCGGTATGAGCCTATAAGTAGACCAAACAAGTCAAAGAAAGGCATCGCGTTTGAGTTAAATTTGTATCAATATGAGAGGATGGTGATCGGCATACAAAAAGCAAAAGCGACTTTTCAGATAATCATAGTTTTGGCTCTGACGAGTATTACAAAAAAATCTATTACGTTGATGATGTAGGGATAATGACGCTCACCTAGAATTGATAGTTGCAAATCCTCTCAATTAGAGATTTTCTGATTCCATTGAACAATTAGGCCGGCTGCAGGACAATAATGGTGTGAATTTGAATCCAGAAATAGTGAAAAACGTGCAGATATGCAAAGCTCCTAAGACTTTCACGAAACTAATGAGTTTACAAGGAATCTTGAAGTATTATGAAGAATTCGCAAACTGCAACTCAGACAAGTTTAACTCAGAACTGATGCCCATTAGCAGGAAAAATTTGAACAGGACGAGAAAACTCAGGTTTTTTTGAGAAGATAACGATGGAGATATTCGAGGCACCAGTATGGGCATGCCTCCAGAAGGAGGAGCAAAAATGGAACGAAAGAAATGTTCTTCGTCTGATAGCATATGGAAATGGTATGCTGAGTGGGACAGAGAAATATTATGGTGCTCCGTAAGTGGAAATGTTTGTGGTGGTCTCATACGCAAAGAATTGTTGAGATTATTCAGTGAGTGCTTCCTTTATAATACGAGTAGTCAACTGATGTTTATCCTGGTTGAAATCAATCTCCATAGACTAATCTTCGTTAGACGTTGAACGGTTCGATTAAAAAGATCTCAAGCAAATCGAAAACAAGATGCGTGACAATAATCAAAATTTTTACAGTTCGTGCAAAAAACGGAATTCAAAGAAAAGTTTGAAAAAAAACAAGCCAATCAATCGGAAATGAAAGAAGGATTCTCGTTAAAAGACAAAGAAACCTAATATTCATCTCTCTGACGAGGTGGCTGGATAATTTGGACATTCCCTATTAAAAATTCTGACAGAGAAGTCAGCCGAAATCAAAATCCTGGCGCGGAACGACTCAGTCACTTTGGATTCATTACTGCGGTCTAATCTGGAGCAACAGCGCACGAACATCAGCAGATTCCTTTGTCACAACATGATTTATGCAGGTTTTCGGTAAATTGTTGGAAAAAGATTTGCATCCAGGGCTATCCAGAATGAACTTTCAATTTTTCCAGAGTTTCCATCAAACCCTCAAGACGTCAGCATAATTAGATGGATCAGTGTTGTCGGATGCTGATCGAACACTTGGTATTCTTTCTCCATCCTTCACAACTTCTTGTTGAATACTTCGTATAGACCAAAAGACGACAGCGAGTGCTTCGTTTAAAATGCTAGTAGTTTGCATGAGCCATTTGGACAAAGAGTTTGCTGTAAAAGGATATCTAGAATGGACAGGAGGTTTTAAACTTTCCTGGTGCTCGGATCAAACGGATCAAGCCCTCAATACGCCACATCAAGAGATGGATCAAGATTGCCGGATGCTTGACTAACACTTGGTCTCCGTAACCCTCCGTCTCTCAGAACTTTTTGTTCAAACTTCGTATCGACCAAAAGGTGACAGGACTAAGACGCAGAAGTGAAGAATCACGCTTGCAATGAGCAACAAGTATTCTCCTAATGATGCATCAGAACTTCCAAAGCAGCACTTTTGTTCGCGGGGTCTTACGAAGAAATCAATGAATTAAAGATTTTTTCTGAGACGAAAGGGTACGTTTATTTGAACAAATTTTGTCTGGGAAGTCAAAGTGGATGAATTGATCAGCAGTAGCGGGTACTGATGTGGAAAGGTTTTCCTCTCAAAGCTCATCAAAAGCGGAGAACTTGGTAAAATCAGAAGCACGTTTCCAATTGGATAAGTACGTGCTTCTGGTTTTTAAGCTCAGAGGTTTCGGAGGAGGCCATTCACTCATGGCTTTTCAATATAAGGTCAAAGGATTTGGATAGAGAACTACACTAAGATCTTGAGGGTGACCAGTACATACCCTTGAGTGAAACACCTTTGAGTGAAACAACTGCAAACGCTTCATGAGCTACAAAGACAAAAGGAAAAGGTTCTGTTCAATCTCAAACTTTTGAACTGAAAACGAGATTCCCTGCTAAAACTTAGTGCATCAAGATCGAAGATGATGCTCATCAGCCGGATGAGCTGAAAAATCAGTTAAGAGTTTAAAACCATATCTGATGGCGAGATTCAGACTTTATGTTTTGCTCAGAGTACATAGAAGCCCACATGTTTTATAAATGAAGATATGGATAGAGAAAGGGTAAAAGGGATCTGGAAGAAGATAGTTGGAGGAGCCTTAGACTGTTCAGTTCGCATAAAGATGGGCAGTTGTTCTTGAACAGACAGGGAGTGTCACTTGCAACAGGAGAGAAGGAGACACTTTTCTGTGCAAAAACAAGGCTATAGTTTTGCCGAAACCTTAAAAATGAACTTGATCTTCAGGGAACATGACTAAATCAGGCAATAGTTCAAAATCAAACGAAACAAAAAATTTAAAAGCGTCTTGAATGTTCTTGAAAGTTGAACGAACCGCGTGAAAAACAGGTTAAGGTTTGTCTATTATGTTAACAGATGAAGGACCACTAAAACTTCGGGTTTCCACTGCAGTCCAAAGAATCAACAGAGTTCAACGAGGCGGTCCAGATAGAACACCAGAAGTTATACATGGCTGTCAGTGTTTTTAACCATATCCTGGTGATGATTGATCTTCGAAAGATACAAAAGACGCTCCAAACAAAACAGCCACTGCCGTGGATTCCTGTGATCATCAAGTCAACTGATGGTTCGCCAGGCATGCGTGTCAGGCGAAACTACAACTGGATCATGGTACAACATCTGTCGGCGAACTGACTAACTGAGACACTCTCAAGTAGCCCGGACTCAGTCACTTATGTACTTTTCTCAGGTTCATGGCTCAGTTGAGTGACAAAACAGGAGGCTAGTCTCGATGCTAAGGGTATAATAATGCTAACCAGGACTGGTTGAGAGAGACGTCGGAGCACACAATATTCCATACATGATGCTGACAGGGCATGAAAAAGCTCATCCTCTAACAGTCCTCTACCACAGGTTCATTTGAGAAACGCAATGAGACGTTATAAGGAGCTGATTGACTTTTGCAGGCAGTATACACACCAAGAACGAGCTAGAAGAAAATGAATCTCGACAGAGGACGGCGGGAGCCGAAGAAATCATGGATGGAGACTATGTTTGAGTCTTTTGATCGTCATTTCACCGAAAATTACCAAGAAATAATTGAACAATTGAAGAGATCCTTTTATAATAACATAGTTAAATCAAAAAGCACCACATTTTATAGGCTAAGCACTGGTCGAGCTAAACAACTCGATCATAACAAAATTCACAACTCATCATCAGAAAATTAATACATACCAAAAGATAAAAAATTTGATTATGGACCCTACTTGCGGAGTCGACAAGAAATCAGTAGGAATAAAATTGATGGCAAATAATTTAGTAAAGAAAAAGAAGCCAAAGCTACTGTTGGACATGGTACCATCGAGGTAATCGGATGGACCACGAGACCTTAACTTATGCAGACGTAGATTGGGGAATCCAAAACCGGGTGATTTTTCAAAAAACACAAATCCAGGTCTTTTTTTTTCAGGATGCAGAAGCCACAGAGCAGCAGGAAGGCTCGCTAAAGCTTACAGCAGATTGTTATGAAAAGAGTTGAGTTGAAGAAGATAATGGAAGACTTCTGTACTGATGGAAACTAGAAATTAAGTTTGATGATAAACTGAAACCATCTTACGAGAAGCTTTAAAGAGTTTTGGAATGACTCAAATAGTGAAATGCAGACCCACAAGAGACCAATTCAAGACGACGATTGCATTAGCTTAATTTAATTCAAGGTTGAAAACTGCGACTCCTCATGAGCTGGCCAGGAAAGACCAGTCCTAAGACCAGTAAAGAAACTTAATTCATTAATGGATGTGAGTGATTGACAGGGACGTTGACGGATGTTTTGTCCGAGGAGCAAGGGTGAGACCTAACTGAAAGTTTGGACTAGAGGCAGAAACCGAGAAAAAGGTGGACTAGAGGCAGAAACAGATGAAATCTCTGATAAAAAATTAATGATTTGTAATTGAGTTATGACTGGGGGGTATAACTCATAGAGTAATTTCGGATAGGGTACACCGTCTGCTCGTCACGCTATCTTATTTTCGGCCGGATAGATTCGTGCAACTTCTTAGTCTAATACCGATCCTAATCTTACTCTTATACTATCTAGTCTCAGGTTGTTTAACTAGTCTCTGCTAGGCTCAATAGATCTAGGGTATACTGGTTTATTGCGGCTGCTGAAGTGCTCGGGAGAGTCCAACTAATTTCTAAGTTAAATTCAAATCTCTCTGGTGCTGAAATTACAAGTAACTTCAGCACTTACAAATAAGTGGGTTGTTAGTTAGATGGGTCATGATTGGTTAATATTAAATACTTTACATTGGTAAAACATTTAATTTATCCAATCATAAAATATAGTTTAGATCAGGTTTCACCCATCCGGGTTTTACAGAGTTTTTTAGAACAGTTCTTCTGTAATTCAAGGGTGGATGATGGACGTTGGTATTTGGCGAACATCATAATTTTCTTTCGCTTCTTCTTGTGACAACGACTGAGTCTCTGCAACAAAGTCAATTCTGATTCCAGAATGGTTGGCTATGTCAGGTTTTTCTGTTCTGCGTGGAGAACTTCTTTTGTGTATGATCTAGTTTGGGAATGGCGTGGAGATTGTGCGTGGAGGGGATGCCTGGTTACTCGGATCTGTACGTATACTTGAACATCGAGGTGGTCATTGGTCTAGTTCAATGAAGTCCTTTTCTGCGAAGTCAAGTCGTACTCTAAATCCTTTGAGTTGTGATTGTGAGCGGCATATCGATTGTAGTTGGTCATTCTCTCTCGAGTGTAGTGAGGTCGTCTTGTCTTTTGATGTTCGTCCTTGGTGTTGTATTCTGATCTATATATTGCATCATGTGATTTTACATTTTATAAAACTTTTATTAGTTTAATATTTTTTTTTAATGATTTTAGTTAGTTGTTTTCACAAAAGCTTTTTGTTTTAGTTCGGTTATTTTGAAGAGTTACTCACCCTTGAGTAGCTCTTATTAAAAATAAAGGTGTGGTCACAAAGCGTGGATGTAGCGCGGTGGGTTAGGCCGGCTATAGAGCATGCTCAGGACGTCCTTTCCTGGTGGGTTAGGCCAGGAGTGGGAGTATGATTTCATGCGGTGTTTGTGAGGGGTCCTGTTATGTGACAACGTTTTATGTTGGGTTTGTTGTGGTTTTACTTATGTCTTGTTGGTTATGTACTTTTTCCAAAAAGCAAATTGTTTGTGGTATGGGTTTGTCTTTCGACTTTTTTGTGTTTTATTATTTCTTTCTAAGACTTTGTAATAGTCTTCAAAAGAATAAATTATCCAGTTTTAAACTGGGTTAATCCGGTTTGGGTACCGTTGGTTTCCTTTTCTAAGTCATGCTGTTATTCTATGATTTGTGGTATTTAGTAAGCTGCGTTGGTTAGTTTTGTTTAGTATATGATTCCTTTCCAACCGGGTTAAAGGAAAGTTTGAAACATGTTATTGTATGTTAGAGTTGTTGAGTGTGAAAAATTGAAACTGAAATTCATTATTTTAAACAATTCTTCGTGGGCGAGCTGTGCGAGTGTGGATAGAATTTCTGTTCGAATGAATGAAAATATCAAAAGGTTAGTACTGCAATTGCATTTTATTAATTTACTGCATAGAATTTGGAAATTTACTGCTAGTTATGGGGGAATTTTAAGATACAAATTTTCATCATATGTAGATTTACTGCTTTTGGGGGGAAATTTTATAAATTAATTTACTGCATTGGTATTATATTTATTTAATTGTTGGTGCAAAAGTTTAATAGGGTCTTAAACAGTTTTGAAGAAGTTTGCTATTTTTTATTTTTCTTTTGTGAATTTTTCAGATGATCTAGGATGAAGGCTAAAAATCTAAAGAAAACATGAATAAAGAATGGTGAGTTTTTAATACTGTAATTAATTAGTAATATTTACTTAATTCATACTTACCTGTTAGTCGTCGGGGAAAAAACCGTGGGGGAAGATGTCGTGAATTAGTTCTGAAGTTGTTAGTAGTTTAGCTAAGATGCGGATGATATTTTTAGTTTGAAGCAGTGGCCAAAGCAATTGAAGTGCCTTAATAGTGGTTAGTTCTTCAGTGCCTACTGCAAACTCATAAGGTGTGTTTTGGATTAAGTTATATAATTTGTGGTTAAATTTAGTGTTGTGGATGAATTCTAAAATTGGGATTTCTATAGGTTGTAGGAATTCGTGCGGGATAAGGAAGGGTCGGGATTCTTCGGCGTTGAAGGTTTTGGTGATGGGGCAGAAAATGTACATTTGGGTTATGGGGTCATAATTACGAAGAATACCATGGAGGTTAGTGTCTTTAATACAATATGTGAAATTTAGGAAATACGGTGAAGTGTATTTTGAATTGATGAATTGGAAACGATGGTGTGGTTGTCTAGAGGGTGTGTGGAGGTCAAAGTGATTTTGGATGAAACGATAGTAACTGTATGTATGTGTTTGTTTAGTGCGCAACATAATATCGTGTGAGCAGTGTAAATCTCTTTCGTGTGGTGCAAGGAAATGAAAGGTTAGTGAAAATATTTGGAAGCGTTCTTTAAAACTTTCGTATGCTTGTGTGTCTGTTAGTGCTTCTGAAATAATGTGATCAAACTTGCGGTCGAAGATGTTTAGTGTAAATATATATGGTGTCTTGATGAAAAATTTCTCGGTGATTTGTGGATTAGCGAAGCGATCGTCATCTAAGAATTGATCTTGGTTAGCTCTGATGATGTTGTGATCGTAGTATTCTAGCGTATATTCATTAGCTCTAGGTGCAGTGTGTATTTTTAGTGATTTTTTATATCCAACGTAAGTAAACTGTCTAGCGGTTAGTGGTGTAGTTAGTCGATATAGCATGTCTTTGTTTCGGTCTATATCGATGGAAGTGCTGGATAAAGGTAAGCAAAGAGGGTTAGTGAAATGATAGTATGAGGTCCAAGAGAGAGTGGGCATTAAAACGTATTCATCTACAAAGTTGCGTGTTTCGTTAGCGTCGTGAGGGGTGTTTAAGGTGTATTGTGGAAATGAGGGTAAAGTGATAGCTAAAAATTCTTTAGTGTTAGTATGCTGGGGGTGGTTGATGTATTCACGGGCTGTTCCTGGTTTTGCTGGGAAAGGATGGTTGGGGAATTTTCTTTTAAAAGTGCGGTAAGCTCTATTAGTGTTTAGTGAAGATATAGTGGATGTGGATGATGGTGTTAATGATTCAGTATAATTTGAAGAGGGTGTAGGGGGATTGGATGAATTTTAAGTGGAGGAGATTTGGTTTATGGTCGGGGTGTTAAGGTGGTAGGGTTGCTGTTGGAGGGTAATAAAATTATCTAGCTCTGGGGAGATTCGGGGGGTGTCTGGAGAATGAGATGATTGGTCAGATTGGTATGAGGAGTAGGTTGGGGTAACTTGGGAAGCATAAGAGGGTGTCGGAGTGATTGGGTCAGGGTTATTGGACAATATGGGTTGAAAAGGAGGTTGAGAAAAATTAGAAGGGTTATGAAAATTATTGGATGGGGATGGTTCTGAGTCGGCAAATTCATCGGGGGTTTCAATATTCGGGTTATTTAGCTGTGAGATGGAGTATAAAACTGAAATATGTGAGTTAGTGTCGGAATTCATGCCTGATGTTACATTGCTAGATGGAAAATCGGGTGGCGGAAAAGCAAAAAGTGGTATGATTGGGATTGAAGAGGTAAGATTGGTTGGATGGGAATTTGATCGGTGTAGTGATCCAAGTTGGCGGCTCATCGTGGGCTAAAAAAATTATTATTTTGAGACTGAAAAGCGGTGGTATGGGGTTGTTCAATAATTTGTTCATAAGTATTATCATCTTGTGACTGGTGTGTCATTATATGTTGGACGGGACTTTGTGATGTATTGAGTCGAAAATTTGGATTATGTGTGATTGCTAAATTTCGAAAATTTCGTGGGACTAGGGATAGTGGATGATTATTTGGTAGGGGTGGTAGTTGTGGTGCCGTTGGCTGTGTGTCGACATTGTTATGTTCTTCGTCGTATGTATTTTGTCGTGTTGTTATTTTTGTGTTATATTCTTTTATTTGTGCGTCTAAAAGAATTTTGTTTATAGATGTGGAAAAAATTCCAAAAAATCCTGCAAAGAGTATGCGTGCTACGCTTGCTTGTCTGTTTACTTGTGTGTGTATAGCACATGTATTGTAGATTCCTTTTAAGAGTGAGAAAAGAAATCCAATAAAGTTAAACATTGCGTATAAAATAGTCAATTTTTCTAAGATGTAGTAGGGCCATCCTAGAAAATCGAGGATCTCATTTTTGAGTGTAACAAAGCTAAAAATGTTGATTGGTGATATATCTTGGGGACGGTATTTTTCACCGTTTAGATATATATAATCTTTAATGTCTTTAAAATATCCGCTATAGTCTTGTGTGTAGATATCGGCAAAACCTGCGGTTTCTGCAAGTTTGCGTAAGTTTTGGTCAATTGATTGTCTTTGTATTGTGTCCATTTGTGTTAATAATTCCTGGAATTGTTGTGTTCTAATGTGATGTTGAATATCTGATTTTGAGTATATTCCTATTGATTGTAAGTCTATATTTGGGTTTCGAGCGATAGCGCGAATGCTTTCTGGTGAAAATTTTTTGAGTGATTGCATTAATGTGGGATATGGAGTGAGAAGATAATATTTATTTTCATCAGGGTTTAGTTGTACTACATTGTGGCTATTTTCTGATCCACATGGGACTGCGGTATCCCAGAAATAGGTTCTTCGTGAAAGTGTATCCACGAAATGTACTTTATTCTTATAAAAGATAGGGATTCTTTTATAACATCGTTTATCTTCAAAAACGTATAGTGGTGATACTTTTTTGGTACAAGTATAAAACCATAAGATGTTTCCTTCATAGTCTAAAAAATTTGATCTATTTCCTGATAATAAGTATCCTGCGTAGGGTATTTTTAATACTGCTAGTGCAAGTGATTGTAATATTTGTGTTCGTTCTAATTCGCATAGTTGGTGTAGTGTTTCTAATTCGGAGAGTGACATTTCTTGGAAAATTCGGCTAATTGTATAGTCTAGTTTCATATCCAAATGAATATCATAGTGGATATTACCGAAATATGTAGTATTCATTAGTGATAATTCTTGTAAGCGTGTGCTTCTGGTGTCATAAGGTTTTAGATGTCCACCAGGTTGTCCGTTACTTTTTTCAAAATTAACTGGTATATAGGATGTTCCTTCGTTTAGAGGATGACCTGTGGCATATGGGTCGATTTTTACTTTTCCAGTGGTCATGTCGAATCCTTTTTCGTATTCAACTAATATTTCAGAGTATTGTGTTCTGTGAAGTGGATTCCTGTATTTACATGCAAGTTCTGTTTCTTGATATATTTGAAAACGTGTCAATTTATTTTCTATATTGTCTATGTTTCTAAAATCGGAACTTAGTTTGCGTGATGGATGGACTTGTTCATATGGAATTGATTGTATAAAATATTTTTCGTGAAATTTTATCATACGAGCGTGTATTTTTGCTACTTGAAATGTTGTACATGTATCTTCGGGGAACCAAACAATTGTTGCTTGTGTTCTTGTTGTAGGGTCGCAATATCCTTGATCATTTTTACAAGGTAGTCGGATTCCTTGATAGATCATTGTATTATCAGATAAATCTCGTGTGAGTTGTATTTTTTCGAGTTGTATTTTCCAATCGAAAAACATTATTTCTTGGTATCCTTTATTTTTCGTGTCTGCTTTGCAGTTTGATGGGTTATTTATACCAATGTGTGGTATCCAATGTTTATCATGTAGGTCATAGGTTAATCGTCCGTGTGCGCCGTTATACGGGTATTTTTCGTCTAGTTTTATATGTCCTTGGTGTCTTTCAAGTTGTGATTGGTGTACAGAGTCTGAAAAAACTTGAAAATTAACTAATTTTCTTTGGGAGTTTTTATTTTGTGTGATGTTTAGTCTAAGTAATTCATTTTTACAATCGTCGGGATTGAGATGTAAGAGGCGTTCTATATTACTTTGATAGAATGATTCATGGTCAAGTCGGTTTTTGTTGCCGTTTGAGACTTGTGAACAATGTACTTTCTTTTCGGAAAATGTCGCTGTGAATTTATAACCTGTAACTATTGTTGCTCGGGCTTTGGAATAGAGTGTTGCTATTATATCTGTGGTTTCTATAGCTTGTGGTTCTGTTTCACATTGTGATACTTGATTTATTGCATATTTGTGTAGTGTTTTTTGTTCATTTTCTTCGCAATCGTAATGTGTTACTAATAAATCTTGTGGTCCTGTACGAGGGGAAGGGTTTATGTTTTGATTTGAGGTTACTAGAAAAGGGAGTTGGAGAAAAATTAATAATTTTAGAATATACATGTGTATGATAATCCTGAGTATGGGTTATAAAATGTAATGTAACCAATTGTGTTTTTGGTGTATCTGTCGTATTTATATATTACTTCAGTAGTTATAAACGGTGGTGGTAGTGATTGAGCTGTTATGTTAGGTGGATTTAATGGGTAGGGATGTTGGGTAATGTTATTTAACTTAACTGTGATTTCAAACTTTAATTGTAAACTGTTTTGTTGGAGTATTTGAATATTGTGATCACGGATATCGTTATGAATATCTTGGCGATATTGTAATCTATTAAGTGCCCAGTTATGAAGGCGGTTACTTTCTTGATGTTGTCCAAATAATGGTGGAGGTGCTGTGAATGTATTCCAATCTAGTCTTAAAGGAATATTTATTGATGATTGTTCTCGATATCTGGCGTCGAGATTATTTGGAAAATTTAAGTTAAAGGGTAGTGGTGAAAATTGGCTTATTGATGGTGTTGATGGTAGTGATAATGTTTCTGGTAGTGATGAGGATGTTGTTGTATCCGTAGAAATATCTATGGGGTCATTGACTAAATTTGGTTCACCTTGTGTAAATGAATGTGTAGTCCAATATGGCAGTCGTGATGTTAGGTTTGGGGGGTTAAAAGGATTTTCTCGTGCTTGTTCAGATGTTGGTGTTGAACCTAAGTAGTCTGAAGGTAGACTTGAAGTGCTTCGTTGTGAAAAAAGTGTAGGAGTTTCTGGTGTGATACCAGTGGTGTTTTCTGGAGTGGTTTGTGATGGGGATTGAGGTATATCAAAATGAACTCGGGGAGTTTGAAAATTTCTATTTCGTCGAGGATGTATAATTTGTCTATTTATTTCTGTTGTGTTTTGGTTTTGACTAAGGTTTCGTATTCTACTTAGTTCTTGTGGTAGTGTTGGGTAAAGATTGTATGTTGGTTCACTTAGGGATGCTTGTCGTTGAACTGGTTCTAGTGGTTCAGATAAACGAGCGTGCCGTTCTTCAAAAGTGTATGGATTGTCTTGAAAAGAAATTCGTGTAGATGTTTGAGGATTTTGAGTAGCTGAAGGTGGTGTTGGATTATCTTGGGATGATGTCGGTGAAGACTGATTCTGTGACTGTTGGGTAGCAATTTTTGATGGATTTTTGAATTGTTACTTTAGTGGGAAGGTTTATGTTTATTATAATATTCTTCCAAAAAAATAATTAGAAAAATTGTTGCTAGGGCAAATGTGATGATTGCTTTCTTTATACATTTACATATGGTCAAAATGAGGGATGATAAAAATGTTATGAAAATTACAAACAATAAAAAAATATCAGTTCTACTGAAAATTGTTCGTATCATTTAGACAAGTTGTGAAAATCGTACCTGTGGATATATTCAAGGGTTTTGGAAAGTTGGAGGAATAGTTCGAGTATAGTGTAGAAAATTAGAAAAATGTTACAAAAAATGATTAAGATTATTAGAAAAGATTCAAGTATATCAAAAAGAAATATTATAAAGGCTTCAAGTATTGAAAAAAAATGTTTAAAATTTATAAGTATTTGAGCAACTGTTTGAGAGAAAAGCATTTAAGAAATGATCTCTTGGTCGAATATTTTTTGCTGTTTGAGGCGATTTTCTAGTGTGGTCGAATTATTTATTAGTTTTTTTGACAAGTGGGTTGAGTTTTGTAAAAAATTGTTGGGGGCAATTTTCATGGTGACTGGGAGGTCGTCTTTTTCTTTATTTTTGTTTGTCAAATGATCCGGGGTATGGTGAGATTTTTATACTTTAGGCTAATTAAAATCTTCATTTTGTTACTTTAGGCTAAGTTATCAAATTTGTTTTGGGGGTATTCGTGGTCTGAGTTGGGGAAATATTGTTGATCTTTGGGTTATTAGATAAGGGAGGGGTACGGTATTATGGTGATATTTATTTTAGCTGTCAAGTTGGAGTGGTTTGCTTATTTTTGACCTGGAGGTTGTAAAGTTATAGTTAGAGATGTGCCTGGAGTTCTAGATTATTCGTCTAATTGATCTTAGTTTGAGTTAGAGAAAGTGGCGGATTGGATGAATCCTATTGGTCTATTTTGAACTAGAATTATTGCGTACTTGTGAGCATGTTATTTTGAAAAAATGAAATGAAAAATGTTACGGAGGTTTCAAGATTGTGAAGTATAAAATCTTAAAATTACTTTTTAAATTCTACTTTCTTTAATATTTTAGATTGAGGGATGAACATTTTGTAGTTTTTACGTGGTTGATTTCGGAGTCTTGATGTTTTTCTATGTTCTGATTTGTCTATTTCTTCTTGGGGTATTATTTGTTCTGTCATTTTTCTATTTTTTCTTGGTTTTGGAGATTCTTTATGGTTTTGTGTATTGTTTTTGGTGGCGGTTGGTTTTGTGTTTTGATTTTTGGTGGGGTTATCATTTTGTTCTGTGTTTTTCAGATGTGGTTCGTTTTGAATGATTTTTAATCCTGTGAAAGAATATAATTGAGTTAATTCGCGGAGTGCGTATTCTTTTGGGTAATAAGGTAATAGGTTGTTTCGGTGCTGAACGATTTCTTTTTTGTTTGAGTCGGTAATTTTATATGTGACATCAGTGGGTTTTGCAATTATTTGGTAGGGTCCTTTTCGGAGGGGTTGTAATTTTTTAGAAATTCCTTTTTGAGTATTAAAATTAGGTATTAAAACAAATGTTCCAATTTTTAAATCGGAAGCTGGTGTAAAACGTGAATTGATTTGGTCATTTATGTTTTGTCTTTGTAATAACTTTTTCGTTATTTTTTGGTAAATTTCATTGTGTTTCTTATCTCTATTTAAAATCCATTCGGTGTGTGTACCGGAGGCTAATTTAAGAATTTGTGGGTGATGAAAATGATCTTCATCGTGCGTATGTAATGGGAGGTTATAACAAATTGAGTCTTTATTTGGTTGACAATAACCTTGTGCGTTTTTATGAGAATTTGCTGTAAACATTATTGGTTTGCGTGGCTTTTGGTTAAAAACCATTTCGTATGGTGACATTCCTAAAGTTGTCGTGATTTGTGAATTATATGCTAAGGGAAATAATTTTACATCTGCTGACCATTCGGTATATTTTGTATCATTTCCGTTGATGATACATCTAAGATATTCTTGTAGTGAACGGTTCATACCTTCGACTAAGCCGTTTGTCCAAGGTGCATGAGATGTACGTGGTTTGTGTTTAATGTTGTATAAATGACATAGTGTTATTATTTCATTATTTATGAATTCTGTACCATTGTCTGTGACTAAAATTTCTGGTAGTCCAAATTTTGCTATCCAGTGTTCATAAAGTGTTGTATATGCGTAATAAGCATTACAATGTGGTACTGGGTTAAGTGCTACATAATGTGTAAATGCGTCAACAATTACCATAATGTACGAGTTTCCTTCTGATGAGGGTGAAATTGGTCCTTTAGTATCAAATGAGATACGATGATTAAAGTACAAACTTTGTCCTTTAAAATCTTGTTTTTGTGCTATTTGTTTTTGATTTGGGTAAGGTTTATTTAGTTGACATACTATACAGTCATTGCATAGTACTTTTATCCAGATTGGTGCATTTGGGAAGTAAAAATTTTGTATAAAATTTGAATATGTTTTTTCTGATCCAGAGTGTCCTTTAATATTTTGTGTGTGTGAAATATTAAAAGCTATAAGAATCATACTTATAGGGAGACATGGAACTGTAGATTCATTCAGGTTATACTCTAAAAGGTCTGTATTTTCGTTAATTGTTGTGTTGTTAAATTTGCGAAAGTATCGGAGGAGTGTTTTGTTTCCTAGAATGGTTGAATCTGCTTTGATAGGTTTAGTTTTATATTTGTGCCATGATTTCAGTTGTCGAATTACTGGGTCAAGGTTTTGATATTGTTTCAGTGTTGAAATTGTAATTGTTTCTGTTGGGGGGAGGAAAATGTTTTCGATTTCTAATTTAGATAAGGGTATTGTATCAAGTGGGTCATGGAGGTCAAAAACTTGATTTATTGTGTATTTTGAATCATTTGTTTGTGGTCCTGATAAATTTATTTTATCAGTTAAATCTTCTTTTTCAATTAGTGGAAAATGGTCTTTTTTAGGCGGGTGTTGTTTTGTTCGTTTTTGTTGGGTGTTATTTTTTATCCTTTGAGAATATGGGATTGGTTTGAAAGTTGATGTTCCAAGTAGGTCAACTTCATAATGATTATTTTGACAATCTAAATAAAGCGGGAAATGTTGTAAATTATTTATTTGTGATTGTTCAATATCAGTTTTTACTGCATATTTGCATTCCAATCGGGGTGATGTTTCGTTTTCTGCAAGGTAGAATTTTATGTTCTTGGGTATTTCAACTGTTGTTTTTCGTGTAAGTAATTCAGGTGGTGTATTTCGACTTAAGGTGTCTGGTAATGCAAGATTTTTTCCTGCAGTCCAAACTATATGTAAGTTTGGAAATTTCATTAGAATTAGTTGAAATCTGTAAACTCGGTGGTTTGGGTTAGATTTCTGTGTGAAAAGAAAAATGATGGGTTTGTGGTCTGTGAATAAAACTGTTGGATGCTTTGATCCAAGTATCAGAAATTCATATTCTGTCAATGTATATATTATGGCTGTACATTCTCTCATTAGAGTTGAGAGTCGTAGCTCTGCTTGAGTGAATAATCGAGAATTTGCTGATATGAGGTTCATTTTATTTGTACCATTATGTGATTGTAATAGTGCTGCGCCGATGCCAAAGTTCGAAGCATCGCACATTGCATAAAATGGTTGATCAGGGTCTGGGATTGTATTTGAAATTTGTTCGGTTAAAAGTTTCTTTATTTCTTCGAATCGTGCTTGATGTTCTGTATTCCATTCAAAATTATTTTGTTGTCTAAGGATATTGTAAAATGGTCGTAGATATAATTGCATTTTATAAACATATTTACTTAAAAAGTTTAACATTCCAAGGAATTCTTGGATTTTCTTTTTATTTGTTGGTGGTTGAAGTTTTTGAATAGCGTCAATGCGTGATTTCAGTGGAGTTATTGTTTTTCTTTCTATGTTATGTCCTAAGAATTTAACTCTTGTCAAAAAGAAGTGTGATTTATCGGGGGCGGCCTTCAGATTTTCGTTCTGAAGTATTTGATGATATTTTTCTAAAACTTTGAACATTTCGTCTTTTGTTTGTGATTGCATAAAAACATCGTCTAAATAGGTGATTGCGTTTTTCTTGAGTATTAGTGGTCTAAAAATTTTGCTCATAAAAGCTGAAAATGCTGCTGGTCCTATGGATATTCCATAGAATAAGCGGTTAAATTCATATTGTTGGTTTCCGATAACAAATTGTGTTAAACGTCGTGATTGTTCATCTAGTGGCATTTGATTGTATGCACTATTCATATCGGCGGTTGTAAAGTATTTGCCGTTTATTTTTGTTAAAATAACTTGTATTGGTTCAATGGGCCAATTACATTTTGATTCATCTATAAGTGAATTGAGGTATCTAGCGTCGAGAACGATTTTTAATGATTCTCCTTTAGCTAGAATGATAACGGGGTTGATGAATGTGTTGCCTTTTGGTTGTTCTTCTTTATTAACTGGTGATATAATGTTGTATTGTTCTAAAATATCGAGTAATCTGTTTACTTTATCATGTAAGTGAATTGGTACTTTACTTGCTCTCTGTTTTTTGAAAACTGCGTCTGGTTTTAATGGGAGATGTAGTGATGAACTGATTTTGCCAACATCGAATTTTGATGTTGCATAGACTGATGAATATTTAATTAGCTGTTTGGCTAATTTTTCGAATTCGTCTTGTGTTATTTGTGAATGTTGGAAATTAAACATTGTTAAAAATTTTTGTTGGTCCTCTGTGTAGTTACTGATGTTGAATGTAGGTTTGAAATATGGAGTTTTTGTGAAATAATCCGTATTTCTGTTTTCGTTACTTATTATATTATTTATAGATAATTCTTCATTAAGAATTGTAGATTGGCAAATATCTAGTAATTGGAGTATATTATTTACGCGATAGGCTTTTTCGTGTATTGGTGATATTGTAGCGTTAGTTTCACAATATCCTAAAAGTCCTAAAGGTAATGTTACTTGGTAAGGTGTGTTGTTATAAACATGTAAGGAAATAATATCTGAATTCGAATTTTTCAAATATTTTATTGAAGAGATTGTGATTTTGAAAAATTTATGAATAGGTTTGAATTCAAAATCTGACATATAAAATTTTTGTTTGTTTTGTTCTTTATCATATTGGTGAACTTGTTTGATTGAAAAATTATAGATGTTTCCTGATAGTGGTTTCAGGTGTTTTCTTTGTTGGTTATATATTGGATAAAATTTTGAAAAGAATGGTGGTTGTTTGTTTAATCTTTGAAAATGTTAGGGATGTTTCTTTTGTTTTTGTATATTTATCTTTGATTAATATTTTACTGTTTAGGATGTTAATTGTTGGTATATACTTCGAAATAAATGGTATTCCAATGATATTATATTTAATATCAGTGATATGGAATATTTGTTTAAATGGCTTGTTTAGAATTTTACTTTGCTCCATTGTTCTGGTAGGGAGGAGAAATAATTGGATTTTTCCGTAGTTTATCAATGTTGATCCTTGTGCTGTTGCTAACTTACTGGAAGTGTCAAGAGGTGTTAGCTTTGGATGTAAAGTTTTTATTTCATTCCATGTGGGAATGTTTATTATGTTTGATTCTGCTCCTGAATCAATTAAAAAATCTATTTCAAGGTCTGGTGGTTGAAATTCTTTATTTCTTGGGCTTTCTAAGAGAAATGGTATTGTCCAAATTTTTTCTTTGGGTTGTTCTTTTTGTATATTTTGATAAATATGGTTTGTATTCAAGCATTTTGTTTTGGTATTTTTATTGGTTTGATCTGTAGTGTTAATCTCGTTTGTTTCTTGCGTCGTTGATGTGGAATTTATGGGTGTAGTGTAATAATTTTGAAGAAATTCTGATTGATTTTCATATATATGTGATGGAAAGGGTTGTTCATATATGACAGATTCATAGTCATTTTCGACTTTTATCATATTGATAGAAAGAGTGTTTTCAGTATCACTTTCTGAATCTGATGATGTACAGTTTATTTGATTGAGTTGTAACGTATCAGTTACTGTGTTATCAATACCTGGGGGGTCTGATGTTGTTTCTGGATTAGCTTGTACTTGATTGATTTGTCTTTGATGTTTAGGTGTACTGCTTCTATGACGATTATTAGAGTTATTATAGTTATTATTATTCCGGTGTGGTGATTGGGAATAATTTCTATAACGATTATTATAACTTGGGTGTCGATTTTGTGAATTATTTCGCGATCTGTTTTGGTAATTATTGTTTGGTCTGTTATAGTTCGATCTATTATATGAGTTATTCCTTGATCGATTGTTCGGGTAATTCTGGTTTCGGTTGTTTGAATAACTTCTATTTCTATTATAGGAGTAGTTTCTATTCCTATTGTATGATGAATTTCGTGATTGGTTGTTTGGATAGTAGTTATTTCTTGATTGGGAATTAGATCTAGAAACAAATCGTTGTGTATTTGAATTTGATCTGGAGTAGTTATTTCTACTATTTGGTCTATTGTAGTGATTTTGTGATGAATTATACGTGTTTCTTCGTTCTGGTGATCTTCCTCTATAACTTGAGTTATATGGGGATTGATTTCTTGTATAATTTGTATTGTTCGGGAGTGGTTTTCCTGAACTGTTGTTGCTGTGAACTGTTTTGTTCGGTAAATTTTGATCTTTTTTCATGTATTGATAGAATGATTTATTTGGTTCTTTGTATTTTTGAGGTTTATTTTGACTATCTTGCTGTTTTTGTTTACATTCGGAAATACTATGTCCGTATCGTCGGCAATAATTACACCATTTTTTGAAAGATGGTTTGCCTTTAAAGTTCGGGTTCTTTTCGTAAATATTGAGTATTTCAGTGATTTTTTCAACGAGGTCTGTTTCTGATTCCTGTATATTATTAATATTAGTGGGAGTCGTTTCAATTCTATTAACGTATTGTAATTTCAGATTTTCCGTTTCTTCTAGTTTCATCGTGATTTCTGCTTGTTCTAGTTTGTCTACTAGTTTTCGAAAATCTAAATCGGGTTCTCGAATTGAAGAAGGATGGGATGCTCTCTTTTTTATTGCTATTTTCCTTAATTGTGGTGTTAAGGTCATCATTAAGATTTCTGTCATCTTTGTGTTTTTATAGTCATGTGTATTTAGTGAATATGCTTTTCGAACTAGTGTTTCGATTCGTACTGCTATTTGCTTGATGGTTTCGTTTGGTAATCTGCGAATTTCATTACATAAAACTCTTTGTTGTTGTTTGTTTCTTTCAGAGTCAAACATTTTTGAAAATTCTTTTGTAAATCTTTTCCAGTTTGATTTTATTTCTAGAGGTAGTACTGAAAACCATTTTTGGGCTGCGCCATCTAAGGTTGTTTGTATCAACGCTGTGCGTCGATGTATCCAGTTTTGATGTAGTGGCGTATTAATTGGTTCAGGTCCTATATTTAAAATCAAATTTGCTGTTACTGCATTTAAGTAATCTTCTACAGAGTATTCAGGGTCTGTTCCTGTGAAAACCATTAAAGGTTTGTTTGATGTTATCGATGATCCACCCATTAGGTATGGATTCATTGTCATTTGTAATGATTCTGCTGCATTTGGCATTTGAGAAAAATTTGAAAGTTGGTTTCTTGTTATTTCATGTTGTTGAAGATAATATGGGAGTGGTATTTCATTTTGCATTTGTGATGGTTGATACGAGTGTGCAGTCATTGGATTTTGTTGTTGAATTGGTTGAAAAGATTGTGTATTAATTGGATTTTGTTGTTGAATTGGTTGTTGATGTTGTGCATCTATTGGTTGTGGAGAAAAATTCCTATGATTTGTACGTGTTTTCTGTATTCCTTGTCTACGATATTCTTGAGTATTTGGTGCAAATATATCTGGTTGTAAGAAATCGTCATCTGAGGATAAATAATCCATTTGATAAGGTGTTTGTTTTTTATTTTTATTTTGTTGAAAAAATGGGTAATTTTCACTGCGATCCTGTGGAGGATTTGATTGAAAATTTTTGGAATTATATTGGGCCGTTGGGTTATCCCAGTTTCGAGGTTTTGTATATTGATTAAAATTCCTTTGTGGTTGATAATTTGTTTTTGATGGATGTGTATAATTATAATTATGGTCTGCAAAGTTGTTTCTAGTGAATGTTTTGCGTGTTTTTGATGGTATTGTCATGGGTCTGTATGTTTGGTAATCCATATGTGAATATTTAGGGGCAACCGAAGGTTTAACGGTTGATTGTAAGGTTACCTGTGTTTGTGAAGGATTTGTATTTCTTGGTGTTGTTAAATTTGGGCGTATTGGTGAAATACTTTGTTGTGTAGTTGTTGTGTGTACAATTTCTTCATTTATGAAGTGTGATGGTGTCTGGATATCTTGTTGAGTAAGATTCCTAGTTCCATTGAGGTTTTCGTTGTGTATGACTGTAGAGTTTAAACTATTATTTTGTGTATCGGGTAAAAATGTATTATAGTTTAATGGTGTTGCATCAATTGTTAATGGTATTACTCTTACATAATCTCTTATGTAAGATATTGTACCTATTGCTTGACTTGAGATTGATTGTGGAAAGCTTATAAATGCGTGATGAGACCATTCGGGGTCCCAAACATAATCTGATTGTTCTGTGATAGCGGTATCATCGTTCGAATTTTGGGGTCTAAAATTTTTTCTTGCTTGTGCAATTAAATCAATATTGTGTGTGAAATAATCTATTATGAACCATGCTAAAATTTTTTGTAGATCGTGTTTGGTATGTTGTGAAACGTCATCTTTCGTGAAATTTTCTTTAATGATGTTTAAATAACTAGAGAGTAGTGTAATTTCATGTCGTACTTTCAAATGTTTAGATGTTTCTGTCGGTGAGACATTTGTTAATGGGATTTCGTTTTCTAATATCGAAATATAACTATATATTATTGCGAAAACTTCATTAGTGAAAATGGAGTTTGCTCTTTGTGAGTTATGGTATTGGATGCTTTTTATATATTCTGAAAAAACTTTTGAAAATTCTAAATCAAGATCGTCTGTTTGAATAGTATATGTTCTATTATTATGGTTTGGGGAAGTGAATTCTATGGAGTAGATTCCATACTGTTGTGTTATGTTGCATATATCTTTTAGATAGTGATCTATGATTTGTCTTTTGATTTTTACATCGGGGAACTCTGTTTTACATGGACTGATTCCGGGTTCAAATAAATTTACGAGTAAATTTTGACAAAATATGTGTTGTCCTCTATCAGTATCTGCATCTACTATAAAAGGAAAGATTTCATCGTCATCTGGAGTTTCGTCACCTGGGGTGTGTGTTGAACTCATTTTTCCGTTCGATGACTGTTAATATGTAATTATTGATGTGTCGAATTGGTTGATTCCAATTGTATAAATGTACTGGTTTGTGTTTATACTGCTTTTTTATTCTTCTTTTTCCTCTTTGTGATGAATTTGAAGTTGTTTCTGAGTCAGAAAAATATAATTGATCGTGTTGTGGGTAATTTTTATCTATTGATTCTTTTAATTTGTAAAGTTCGTCTAAACTGTTGGTTTCTGATTCTGAAAATGCGGTTCGATTTTTTGAAAATCTTTTTCGTGTTATTTGTCTTTGTTTAGTTATTATTTTCCTCTTTAGTGTTTGTCGTTTTGTGCGAATGTATCCAACTGTTTGTGTATGAGGTGTGATTACAAGGTCGTATTTTTTGTTATCTATTTCACAATTGTGTAAAATGATTGTTTGTTTATTTCCTAGGTTTTTAAATGACATAAGGTTTAGAATGACGGGTGCAAAGGTTGTTAAATGATTTCTATTTTCTTAAACTGTTAGTTCTTACGATTTTTTGGTTAGCTTAACCTGGGTCTATTTGTTCAGGGTTGGAGAGAAAAGTATATCGATTCCGAAGAATGATTTTTACTTTCTCGTGACTAGTATAAGCTAAGGTGTTAACTTACTTAATCTTACTTAGGGGTAGTGATTGTGTTCAAGGGTTGGAGAATAGTAAATCGATCCACAAGGTTCAGGTATAATTAGAACGCGAGTAGTTCGTTAGATACTATTTTAAACTTACTAAGTCTAAGATTTATCCTGGGTCTGGTAAGAGGGGGGGTCAAGTGAAGGATGAATAACCGAAGTTCTTCACTGTTTATCCTAATTTGAATGATTAGTTTTGTTTTAAAAATTTCTATTAGTCTTGGGTCTTTAGAAAGGGTTGGGTAGTGAATCGACGTTTGAGGTCGTTAGACACTAATTAAGTGGGTGGGGGAGAACAAAGTTGTTCTGTTTGATCCAAGGATAAGCCTTGATGATCAAATTTAAAATTTAATTAAGTAGAAAATGATTTAAGATCCAAGGATAAGCCTTGATGATCTGGTTTTAAAATTAAGTGAATTTAAGTTTTAATAAAGTTTTAAATGTGTGTAAAGGAAAGATTTAGTGTTTTATGATATTAGTGAGTTGATGATTGCTGTTATGTTTTAGGTGATGAAGCTGGAACAACAGGATGATTTATGATTACTAACCATTTATTGTCATGCTACTAATTTTTATTTTTGTTTTCCAATAAATATTTTTCAAACATGTTTTGTATAATACTGCAGAGTTTTAGGGAAACGATCTTAGATCTTTTTATCAATCGTTATTGTATAATATTAATTTTGTTTAGCGCCTTAAATGATTTTGAAGAGTAACTTCAAGGTTTTATGTTTGCAAATGGAAATCTAAATTCATTGCAAGTAGTATTCGAAATATAAAAGTTTGTTCTGGCTTTTGCCGAACTATCATATAACTATACGGCAAGTTTCTACTTTGTCGTATGTCGTCTTTGGTTCGAGGTCTTCTTCCAATTCCGGGTAGTTCTATTATGGTTCGGAATATTGGCTCTGATCTATTGAGTCGGAGAGACATTTCAATTAAATTATTGTCGTATAACATTTTGTAAATGTTTTTGTCTAATTTCTAATCTATTTTTGGTTAATTCTAATCTAGTAAGGTCTTGTTCGAGACTTATGGTCGCACCAGATGAGTTATGACTGGGGGGTATAACTCATAGAGTAATTTCGGATAGGGTACACCGTCTGCTCGTCACGCTATCTTATTTTCGGCCGGATAGATTCGTGCAACTTCTTAGTCTAATACCGATCCTAATCTTACTCTTATACTATCTAGTCTCAGGTTGTTTAACTAGTCTCTGCTAGGCTCAATAGATCTAGGGTATACTGGTTTATTGCGGCTGCTGAAGTGCTCGGGAGAGTCCAACTAATTTCTAAGTTAAATTCAAATCTCTCTGGTGCTGAAATTACAAGTAACTTCAGCACTTACAAATAAGTGGGTTGTTAGTTAGATGGGTCATGATTGGTTAATATTAAATACTTTACATTGGTAAAACATTTAATTTATCCAATCATAAAATATAGTTTAGATCAGGTTTCATAATGTTAACCTAATTAACGAGTATTTGGGCAAACTTGTGCTCAACGACAGCAAATTCATATTGACAGAAATGACATGAGCAATACGCAGAGATAAGTTTCGAGGCAGCCCTAGCAGTATACTTCAGGAGAAAATAAAACAAACTTGAGTTATAATGGAAGCAAAGACCAAAGGGATGTTGCAGCAAAATAGCCAGCCGCGTCTAACGATAAGAAAAATATTCGCGGTTATTGATGACCAGAGCAAAAGAAAAGCAGCACGTGAATTCTGAGAACTTAATTTTATCTCTGACTAGGTTGAGGGAATTCATAGTAGAGAGAGATGTGGAGAAACTCGCTTCTACTATTCGATCCGATCGGCGTTGGTCTACAACCAGAAAAACCGAGTGCATTGATATATGAAGCTTTTTCGAATACGTACCTTGAAGTAAATCTACACAAAAAAATTGAGTATGGGATAAAACTGGACTATTTTGATGTTTGAGCAAAAGTTCGCACAGATCCCAACACTTATCTTCAAAGTTTGAGACTGAATTAATTTCATGATTTTTGCCCGAAAAAAGCTTAGGTCATATTATATTTTTGAGTTATAAAATAAATAATTTTTTGTTTTATGTAATTACTATGGTTGGTTTTTCACAGTGCATGTATTTATCGTTAATGACGCCAAAGTGTAATGCATAGGATTTGTGTTTTATAGTTTAGTTAATGCGCTTGGGTGACTCAGTGAGAGCTCATCTTCCTCATACGACATAATGAAAAAAGATCCAATGAACTGACCACTATTGGATTGATTTGCAAAAGCTTGCAATTTAATAAAGTAGTATACAAATTAGAACAAAACTCTTAGACTTAATTGTTTTTTTTTTGTAAATATTTAAAATGCGAGAAGGAGTGAGCTATTTTTTGGATCGTATTTGATGAAATTCAATCAAATCTTAGCTTCAATATCAACAAAAAAATACAATCATCTGACTCCAGCATAATGATTCTGCTGTCTTGACGGATATAGTGGAGGCTTATCTGGATCCAGTGATATAATGTAGCTATCTTCGGTTGTTGGAGAGAAATTTTGATCCGACCTAACCAAAAGCTGCAACTATGTTGGTGGCTCTAACTTACATCTTAGGTCATGTCAACTGTTGGGACAGCCATCAGATGCTGCTGGTCATAGTCGCCTATAGAAAGCAGAATCTGGTAGAAAGCCGAAAAAGCGAGTGGTGACGTGGAAAAAGGAACGCAATCGGGAAAAGAGTTTGCGAACGAATCTGGCTGTAAACTAAATGAACATGCCGGCCAGATGAAAAACCGTTCCTCGTCAGATCACGCATGCTATCAGGAGAAGGCATCTGAAGATGAGCGGTCGATTTCACAAACCAGAATAGCTAAGTCACCAAATAGGCGAAAGCTTAAATGCAGACAGTCGAGACAATGAAAGATATGGTACAGAAAGGTACTGAAAAGTACCAAAAACAAAAGTGACAGAAATAAGAAAGGTCTGGCCGAAGTGATTCTATCACAAATTAAACACGAAATAAGAAGAAGAGAAGAATCGTTTGAAGAGCGGGTTCAACGAGAGAGTACATCTATTGAAGATACCTTGCGAAGGCTGGTAAAGACAGCAGGCCGACTAGCGGAAAAAAACGCAAGGTTCCGAAGTGACTACGCCCTGTAAAACAATTTGTTCCTCTGAAAAGTACCAAAACAGATCAATTCCTGAATAAGCGAGGCCCAAAACAAAAAAACAACACGTGAAGTTGTTCAACTAGATAGAACAGCAGCTACCCAAAGCAGCTACTCAGTTCAAGCACGAGCGCAGAGGAGACTTGAAGCTAAGAGCGGATGAGTCGAAATTTTTCGCGTACAAAAATTAAGCTGATAAGGGCAAAAATTGTCATAATCCGCTCCGACTACCCGCACAGTTCATAGACCTCGTTATGTTCTGATGTAGTCAAAAGCCAGAAATGAACGATGACTATAAACTGTTAGTTAAAATGTCAATTGACCTTTGCTTCCGCGAGATGGAAAACGTGGGAGAACAAGAAGAAGAAGAAAAAGAAGAAGCAACTGAGCTTAAGGATGCAAATAAAAAGAAATTGTGTTTAGAGGACCATGCATGAACCAAACGAGTGGCTAAAATTGTCTCCTTTGTTTATTGGATTAGGAGCATTGATACTGGATCTATTTCAAAGAGTTCCATCAACGAGCAGGAAGGTCCGCCCCTATTTCAGAGGACTCAGTAAGAGGCTGAAAAAAGGACGCACCGCAACTGAGTTTGTGGACTTGATGAATCAAAAACCTTTAAAAAAGTTTTGAACTAAGATGGATGAAGGTGCGAGAGCCGAGGCCCAGGCTGTTCTAGTACATGTAATAACCGATGATGATCTTAGATTAGAAGATGATATGAGGCGTAACAATGAAGGCGTGTCAGCAATGACTGATTAGCGCCTGGCCATAGACATTGATCATCAAGTGTTGAAAAGCGGAGACAGCCACTTCGTTCAGTAATACACGGCCCATACGTAACATTTGCCTTCTCTGATCAAACAAAACGACCTTTACAGAATCGCTGCGTAATCTCAACCTGATCTGAGTGATAGATGAATCAACACACAATTGATGGGTCTAATGTGTCCTGATGTAGATCGAACTGTATTGATCCTTCGTACAATCGAAGAGGTAATTGAGAGCATCTCCTCGAATTACACACGGAACTTTCGAACCTCAGACCGTACAACATCAAAAATTGGTGAAATGACGAGGTATCCAAGCTCATTGGAAGCATATTTTCAGGGAAGACTTGCGGGAAGAAATGTAGGACTGGAGCTACTCCACTGTAGGACTGGAGTTTCCCTCGGTCAAGCATGTTGCTCTGAGTCGACTACGTAGCTTACTGAGTTAGTTTCGAGGTGTAACTCATAGAGTAACTTCGGATAGGGTACACCGTCTGCTCGTCACGCTATCTTATTTTCGGCCGGATAGATTCGTGCAACTTCTTAGTCTAATACCGATCTTAATCTTACTCTTATATCTACTAGTCTCAGGGTGTTTAACTAGTCTCTGCTAGGCTCAATAGATCTAGAGTATAATGGCTTATTGCGATTGCTAAAGTTCTCTTGGAGAGGTAACTAATTTCTAAGTTAAATTCAAATCTCTCCGGTCCTGAAATTACAAGTAATTTCAGCACTTACAAATAAGTGGGTTGTTAGTTAGATGGATCGTGATTGGTTAAAATTAAATATTTTTTGAGATAAAACATCCAATTTATAACCAATAATAAATATAGTTTATATCTGATTCCACTCATCCGGGGTTCACAGAGTTTTGAATCTTAGATCTTCTATCTGTAATGAAGGATGGATGATGGTCGTTGTTATTTGGCGAGCATCATTTCCTGTTTCGTTCTTGGAGAAGAAAGCTCCAGGAAGCTGGAGTCATTGATCGGAAGTTGTTAGTTATCGTTTGACAAAGACTTTGACTGTCAAAGATGTCAATCTGATTTCAAGATGGTTTGCTATGATCGTCTGTTCTTGATTGGTTGTGGAGAACTGTGTTTCGATCTGGTTTGGGAATGGCGTGAAGATCGTGTTAGGAGGGGATGCCTTGTAACTCGGATCTGTACGTATACTTGAACTTCGAGGTGGTCATTGGTCTGATTCAATGAAGTCCTTTTCTGCGAAGTCAAGTCGTACTCTAAATCCTTTGAGTCGTGATTGTGTGCGGCATGTCAGTTGTATTTAGCCATTCTGTAGGTTGAGTGTGATGGGGTCGTCTAGTCTTTGGATGCTAGTTTTTGTAGTTGTTCGTGATCTATGTACTGCATATTATAATTTACATTTTATAAAATTTTGTTAATTCTAATTTTTAGTTATGATTTTGATTAATTGTTTTCGCAAAAGCGTTTTAGTTTTAGTTCAGTTATTTTTTTAAGAGTTACTCACAGTTGAGTACCTCTTGGCAAAAATATTGATGTGGTCACAAAGCGTGGATGTAGCACGGTGGGTTAGGTCGGCTATAGAGCATGCTCAGGACGTCCTCTCTGGTGGGTTAGGCCAAGAAGGGGAGTATGATTTCGTTCTGGTTTTTTAAGGGGTCCTGTTTTGTGTTAACTTTTTTTGTTATTTTATTTTTTGTTTTCCTTTTGTTTCGTTGGTTGTGTCTTTTTCTCAAAAAGCAAATTGTTTTTGATTTGGGTTTGTCTTGCGAATTTTTGGTGTTTTATTGTTTCTTTTTGGGACTTGGTAATAGTATTCACAAGAATAAATTATCCAGTTTTAAGTTGGTTTAATCCGGTTTGGGTACCGTGGGTTTTCTTTTCTTAGTCATGCTGTTAGTTTATGGTTTATGGTGTTTAGTAAGCTGCGTTGGTTAGTTTGGTTATTATATAATTCGATTCCAACCGGGTTAAAGGAAAAGTTGATACTTGTTATTGCTTTTTTGAGTTGTTGTTAGTGCAAACTTAAAACTTGAATTCATTAGTTTAAACAATTCTTTGTGGGCGAGCTGTGTGATTGTGGATAGAATTTCTGTACATTTGAACAGAAGTTATAGAATAGGTTAGTACTGCATTTCATTGTATGAATTTACTGCTTTTAAGACTAAATTTAACTGCTTTTGGGATTGAAAAGTACAAATTGATTTTTAAAATATTTAAATTTACTACATTTGGGGAAATAATTTAGAATTGAATTTATTACTTTGAGCTAACTTTTACTGCATCATTTAGTGTTGTTTGTTTAATAGAGTTTAATATGGAAAACAGAGTTTATATTTTTATTGGTCTTTTCTTGTTTTGAAGGTGATCGTGGTGTGAAGACTAAAGAAATTGCAAATACTGAATAAAATGTTTAGTTCTATTTTGAATTAGTTAGTTTGAAAATTATTAAAATCATAGTGTCCTTTAGTCGTCGGGGAAAAAGCCGTTGGGGAAAACATCGTGAATAGCGTCTGATGTAGTTAGTAATTTTGCAAGCATGCGTATTATAGTTTTAGTTTGTAGCAGTGGCCAAAGCAATTGTAGTGCAGTTATGATTTTTAGTTCTTCGGTGCCTACTGCAAATTCATGAGGTGTGTTCTTGATTAGATTGTAAATTGTGCGATTGTATTTAGTGATGTGGATGAATTCTAAAATGGGTGTTTCTATATGTTGAATATATTCATGCGGAATGATCAGGGGTCTGGATTCTTCGTCGTTGAAGTTCTTCGTGAGGGGACAAAATATATACATTTGTGTGACGGGATCATAATTCCGGAGGGTGCCTTGTAATTTGTATTTTTAATGCAATACGTGGAGTTTAGAAAAAATGGTGAGCTGTATTTGGAATTAATGAATTGAAATCTGTGGTGAGGTTGTCGTGATGGTGTGTGTAAATGAAAATGATTTTGGATAAAACTATAATAAGTATTAGTATGTGTTTGCATAGTTCTCAACATGATGTCGTGTGAGCAGTGCAAATCGCGTTCTTTTGGTGTCAGGAAGTGAAAGGTTAGTGAAAAAGTTTGAAATTTTTTGTGAAAGGGTTCATACGCTTGAATGTCTGGTAGTGCTTCTGAATTAATGTGATGTTAAGTGTGAAATAATGTATGTTAAGTGTGAATATGTATGATTATTTAATAAAAAAACTTTTCTGTGATTTGTGGATTAGCGAATTTAAAGTGGTCAAGAAATTGGTTTTGATTAGATCTGATGATGTTATGCTCGTAATATTCAATAGAGTAGTCGCTAGCTCGGGGTGCAGTGAATGTTTTTAGAAATTTTTTATAAGCTACGTATGTAAATTGTCGGGGAGTGAGTGCTGTGGTTAATCTGAATAATTCGGCCTTATTTCTTTCAATATCGATAGTGGTGTTATAGAGTGGTAGCGTAAGGGGGTTAGCGAAATTATAATAAGCTGTCCAGTGAAGTGTGGGTTTTAATACATGTTCATCTACAAAGTGACGTGGTTCAGGGTTAGGGTCGGATTGATTAAGTGTATATTGTAGAAATAAAGGTAGGGTTATTTGAAGAAAATTCGTAGTTTTGGTGTGGTCTGGATGGTTGATATATTCTCGGGCGATTCCGGGTTTGGATTGGAATGGGTGATTTGGGAGTTTACGTTTAAAAGTTCGATAAGCACGGTTAGTACTATTGGATGATTCTGTTGAAGTGGATGAATGAGCTAATGATGGAGTATAATCTGAAATTGGTGTAGGTGTTGGTGGATTTGATGTTGTTATTTTTGATGATAATTGGTGAATAGTTAGGGTGTGGGGAGATAGCAATTGTTATTGGAGTGTTATAAAATTGTCTAGTTCTTCGGAAATTTGAATATTATCAGGGGAGTTGTTGGTGGAGCGTTCCTTATTAAATGGGGAGAAGGTTGGGGTTACTTGAGAAGGAGTGTAGGGAGATGTATGTTGGCTTTGGGTTTGGATAGGTCGGAAAGGGGGTTTTGAGAAGGTTGTTGAGCTGGTCGGGGTATGAGTAGAAGGGGATGGTTCGGAATCTGCGAAGTCATTGGGGGTTTCGAAATCAGAATTATTGAATTGTGAATTAGTTGTATAAATTGTGATATCTGAGTCATTGTCAGAATTCATGCCTGATGATGTATTAGCTTGTGGTGAATCAGGTGGCGGAAAAGCAAAAAGTGGGATAATAGGGAGTGGATTTTGTAGGTTGGCAGGGTGGGAGTTTGATCGGTGGAGTAATCCAACTTGTCTGCTCATCTTGATTAGATTATTTTGAGACTGAAAAGTGCTGTTCAATGATTTGTTCCTATTTGTCGTCAATTGGCGGGTGTTGTGTCACTATATGTTGGATGGGGCTTTGTATGTGGCTGGGTCTTAAGTTTGGGGGTTTGTGATTACTAAGTTTCGAAAATTTCGTGAGACTAATGATAATGGATGATTATGATGTAGATTTGGCAAATGGGGTGCCGTAGGTAATGCGTTTGTATTATTATTTGAGTCATCGTATGTGTTGGGATTTGTTTATAGTTTTGTATTATATTCTTTAATTTGTGCATCTAGGAGGATTTTATTTATTGATGAAGAAAATATTCCAAAAAATCCTGCAAATAATATGCGTGATACGCTGGCTTGTCGGTTTACTTGTGTATATATTGCGCTTGTGTTATAGATTCCTTTTAGTAATGAGAAAAGAAATCCAATAAAAGTAAACATTGCGTATAAGATAGTCAATCTTTCTAAGATGTAATATGGCCATCCTAGAAGGGCTAAAACTTCGTTTTTGAGATTTAAAAAACTAAAAATATTGATTGGTGATTAATCTTGTGGTCGATATTTTTCACCCTTTAAATATATGTAATCTTTGATATCTTTAAAATATCCGCTGTAATCTTGTGCATAAATATCTGAAAATCCTGCTGTTTCTGCAAATTTTCGTAAATTTTGGTCTATTGATTGTCGTTGTATAGTGTCCATTTGTGTTATAGTTCTTGAAACTGTTGTGTTCTAATGTGATGTTATACATCGGATTTAGAATATATACCTATCGATTGTAAATCGATATTTGGATTGGGGGCTATAGCTCGAATGCTTTCAGGTGAAAACGTTTTTAATGGTGGCATTAAGGTTGGGTATGGTGTCAATAGATAGTATTTATCTTCGTCGGGATTTAATTGTACAACGTTGCGGCTGTTTTCTGATCCCCATGGTACTGCTGTGTCCCAAAAATATAGTCGTTTTGAGAGTGTATCAACAAAATATACTTTATTTTTGTAGAATATGGGGATTCTTTTGTAACATCTTTTATCTTCAAAAACGTATAAAGGTGATACTTTTTTGGTACAAGTGTAATACCATAAAATATCTCCTTCATAATCAATAAAATTTGATCTATTTCCGGATAAGAAATATCCTGCATATGGTATTTTGAGAACTGCTAGTGCTAGTGACTGTAGAATTTGTGTTCTTTCAAGTTCACATAATTGGTGTAGTGTTTCTAATTCTGAGAGTGACCTTTCTTAAAAAATTCTGCATATTGTGTAATTTAGTTTCATGACTAAATGTATATCATAGTAAATTGCGCCAAAATATGTGCGGTTCGTGAGTGATAGTTCTTGTAACCGTGTACTATCGACGTCTTGTGGTTTTAATTGTCCACCTGTTCTTCCCAATGTTTTTCTGAAATTTGATTGAGACATAAAAGTTTCCGTCGGTAAGGGAATGAGATGTGGCCATAGGGTCTACAATAAGATGTCCTGTATTCATGTCGAAACCACGTTCGTATTCAACAAGGATTTCTGAGTACTGTGTTTTGTAAATTGTTTTTTTTTATATTTACATGCTAGTTCTGTTTCTGGGTATATTTGAAAACGTGTTAGTTTATTTTCTATTTTGTGGAGGTTTCTAAATTTATTGTTATTGTTTCTGATTTGATCAGGATTGACTTTTTCAAATGGGATTGATTCAATAAGTTAATTTTGGTGAAATTTAATCATTCTAGCCTGAATTTTTGCGACTTGAAAAACTGTGCATGTTTCTTCAAGAAACCATACAATGGTTGCTTGTGTGCGTGTTGTAGGAGCGCAATATCCTTGGTCATTTTTGCTAGGAAGTCAAATGCCTTGGTAAAAAATTGTGTCGTCTTTTAAATCTCGTGTTAGTTGTACTTTTTCAAGTTGTATTTTCCAGTCAAAAAACATTATTTCTTGATATCCTTTATTTTTTGTATCTGCTTTGCAATTTGAGGGATCATTGATACCTATATGTGGTATCCAGTGTTTATCATATAGATCGTATGTCAATCTTCCGTGTGTTCCATGAAAGGGGAATTTTTTGTGTAGTCTAAAGTGACCTTGGTGTTTTCAAGTTCTGCTTGATGTGCTGAGTCTGGGAAAACTTGAAAACTTACAAGTTTTCTATTCATTTCGTCGTTTTGTGTTAAGTTTAATCGTCTAAGTTCATTCTTACAGTCTTGAGGGCTAAGATGTAATAATCTTTCTATATTACTTTGATAGAAAGATTCGTGGTCTAGTCGGTTTTTATTTCCGTTTGAGACTTGCGAGCAATGTACTTTCTTCTCGGAAAATGTTGCTGTAAACTTGTATCCTGTTAATATTGTTGATCGGGCTTTTGAGTTTAGTGTGGCTACTATATTTGTAGTTTTTATTGCTTCTGGTTCGGATTCGCATTGTGTGACTTGATTTATAGCGTATTTGTGTAGTGTTTTTTGTTCGTTTTCTTCACAATCATAGTGTGTTACTAACAAATCCTGAGGTCCTGTACGAGGGGATGGATTTGTATGTTGTTCGGAAAAAATTAGAAAAAGAATGTGTTGAAACGTAAATATCTTTAAAACATACATCTGTATGATAATCCGGAGTATGGGTTATAAAATGTGATATATCCAATTGTGTTTTTGGTGTATCCATCGTATTTATATATTACTTCAGTTGTTATAAATGGGAAAGGTAGTGATCGAGCTGTTATGTTTGGTGGACTTAGGGGAAAAGGGTGTTGAACAATATTATTAAGTTTGACTGTGATTTCAATTTTTAATTGGAGACAGTTTTGTTGAAATATTTGAATGTTATGTTCTCGGATATCTTGTCTATATAGTAGTCTATTAAGTGCCCAACTATGGAGTCGGTTACTTTCTTGCTTGATGTTGTCCAAATAGTGGGGGAGGTGCTACGAAAGTATTCCATCTAACTTCAAAGGGATATTTGAGGATGATTGTTCTCGGTATCTAGCGTCGAGGTTGTTTGGAAATATTAAAGGGAAAAGTGTTGGTGAGACTTGACTTATTGATGGTGTTGACGGAAGTGAGAGTGTTTCTGGTAATGGTGATAGCGTTGTATCAGAAGAAATATCTATTGGTTCATTTACTATATTCGGTTCACCTTGAGTATATGAGTGTGTTGTCCAATATGGTGGTCGTTCTGTGGTGTCTGGGGGATTAAAAGGGTTTTCTCGGATTTGTTGTGATGTTGGGATTGAACCTAGGTAGTCTGAGGGTATATTGGAGGTGCTATGTTGTGAAAGAAGGGTTGATTTTGATTTTGGCTAATGTGTATGACTCGATTGAGATCTTGTTGCAAGGTGGGATATAAGTTATGTGTTGGTTCACTTAAAGATGCTTGTCGATGAACTGGTTCTAGTGGTTCTGATAAGCGTGCGTGTCGTTCTTCAAAAGTGTATGGGTTGTCTTGAAAAGAAATGCGTGTTGATGGTTGGGGATTGTTTGTAGTTGTAGGTGTTATTTGACTTTCTTGGGATGTGGTTGGTGGGGGCTGGTTTGGATTTGGGAGAATTGGAGATATATAATTCAAAAAGGGAATAGAAAATTTAAAAAAGATTGCAAAAAATTATAGAAATTATTATTAGAGATTCAAAAGTATCAATGAAAAAGTATATGAAAAATTTAAATAAATTGAAAAATTTTGTGAAGAGGCATAGAAAAGAAGCATTAAGAAATTATTCGTTCGTCGAATATTTTTTAACGTTTTGAGTCGAAATTCAAGGGTGGTCGGATTATTTATTGATTTTTTGACAAGTGGGTTGAGTTTGTCAAAAATTGTTGAGGGCTATTTTTTCGGTGTTTGGGAGGTCTTCATAGTATTGTTTTCATTTGTTTGATAAATGGAGGTATCTTTGAATATTTGTACTTTAGGCCAAATGATCATAGGTCTTTTTTACTTTAGGCTAATTTGCCGTTTTTGTTTGGGGCAGTTTTCAGGTCTGAAATGGAAAAATATTGTTGATTTTTGCAAAATCTGATGGGGGAGGGTTATAATATTGAAGTAGTGTTTATTTTAGTTGTCAAGTTTTAGTAAGTTACTTATTTTTGACCTGGAGGTTGTAAAGTTATAGTTATAGATATGCCTGGAGATTAATTTCTATCGGCTAAATGAGTTTGTGTTAGAGATCTAAAGGTGACAATTTGAACAATTTCTATTGGGTGAATTTGAACTAGAATTGATCGATGTTATTTTCAGCATGTTTTTACAGAAATGTGAAGGTTTAAAGTGATTAAAAAGAATGATTGCGGTAACCTAAATTAAAGTTGTTTCTGAAATTCAACTTTCTTTAATATTTTAGACTGTGGGATGAATGTTTTATAGTTTTTCCGTGGTTGACTTCTAAGACGTGATGATTCTCTATGTTCGGATTTTTGTTGTTGATCCTGTGATAAGATTTTTTCTGTTAGTTTTCTATTTTTTTTTCTTTTTGAGGTATTTTTGGTTCTGATGTGTTTGATTGTTGAGGGTCTACATCTTGTTGTTGAATTGTTTTTGTATTTTTTGTGGTATTAACGTTTTGATTCTGTTCTATTTGTGGGTTACTTTGAACGATGTGTAAATCTGTGAAAGAATATAATTGAGTTAATTCGCGGAGTGCGTATTCTTTTGGGTAATAAGGTAATAAGTTGTTACGGTGTTGAACGATTTCTTTTTTATTTAAATCAGTAAGTTTGTATGTTAGTTCAGTTGGTTTATCAATTATTTGGTAGAGTCTTTTCGAATTGGTTGTAATTTTTTGGAGATTCCTTCTTGTGTATTAAAATTAGGTATTAAAACAAATGTTCCGATTTTTAAGTCTGTGGCTGGCATAAAGCGCGAATTAATTTGGTTATTTATATTTTGCTTTTATAACAATTTCTTTGTTACTTTTTGGTAGATTTCATTAAGTTTTTTATCTATTTTTAAAATCCATTCGGTATGTGTACCGGAAGCTAATTTCAAAATTTGTGGATGATGAAAGTGGTCTTCATCATGTGTGTGTAAGGGTAGGTTATAACAAATTGAATCTTTGTTTGGTTGACAATAACCTTGTGCATTTTTATGAGCGTTTGCTGTAAACATGATTGGTTTTCGTGGCTTTTGATTGAAAACCATTTCGTATGGTGACATTCCAAAAGTTGTTGCGATTTGTGAATTATAGGATAATGGGAATAATTTTACATCTGTTGACCATTCAATGTATCGTGTATCATTTCCATTAATGATGCATCTAAGATATTTTTGTAGTGAACGATGTCCAAGGTGCATGAGATGTACGTGGTCTATGTTTAATTTTATACAGGTGGCATAATGAGATATGTTTTGTTGTTAAGGAATTCTGTTCCATTATCTGTGACTAGTATTTCTGGTAGTCCGAATTTAGCTATCCAATGTTCGTAAAGTGTTGTGTATGCATAATAAGCATTACAATGTGGTACTGGGTTGAGTGCTACGTAGTATTAAATGCATCATCAATTACCATAATATAAGAATTTCCTTCGGAGGATGGGGAAATTGGTCCTTTTGTGTCGAATGAAGTTCTATGATTGAAATATAGACTTTGTCCTTTAATTTCTTGTTTTGTTGCTATTTGTTTTTGATTTGGATAAGGTTTATCTAATTGACATATTATGCAAACGCTGCAGAATACTTTAATCCAAATTGATGCATTTAGGAAGTAAAAATTTTGTGTAGAACTTGAATATGTCTTTTATGATCCTGAGTGTCCTTTTGTATGTTGTGTATAGGTTATGTTAAATGCTATCAGCATCATGCTGAGGGGGAGACAGGGTACTTTAAAATCGGGTGTTTGATATTCTAAAAGGTCTGTAATTTCATTAATAGTTGTATTATTGTATTTTCTAAAGTATCTGAGGAGTGTTTTAATTCCTAATATGGTTGTATCAGCTTTTGTTGGTTTCGTTTTATATTTGTGCCATGATTTGAGTTGCCGAATTACTGGATCAAGGTTTTGATTTTTTTGTAATAACTGTAGTGTAATTTTTTCTGTTGGTGGTGGAAAAATATTTTCAACTTCTAATTTTGATAATGGAATTGTGTCGAGTGGGTCATGGAGATCATAAACTTGATTTATTGTGTATTTTGAATCATTTGTTGGTGGTCCTGATAAATTTATTTTGTCAGTTAATTTACTTTTTCTATCAAAGGAAAGGTGTCTTTTTTGTGTGGTTGTTGTTTGATTGTTTTTTGTTGAGTATTACTTTTTATCCAAAGTAAATAAGGAATTGGTTTGAATGTGGATGTACCTAATAGATCTACTTCATAGTGGTTATTTTGACAATCTAAATAAAGTGGAAAATATTGTAAGTTATTTATTTGTGACTGATCTATATCAGTTTTTACTGCGTATTTGCATTCTAATCTTGGTGATATTTCATTTTTTGCAAGATAAAATTTAATATTTTGTGGTATTTCAACTGTAGTTTTTCGTGTAAGTAGTTCAAGTGGTGTATTTCTACTTAATGTATCTGGTAGTGCGAGATTTTTTCCTGCCGTCCAAATTATATGTAAGTTTGCAAATTTCATTATAATTATTTGAAATCTGTAAACTCTATGGTTTGGCTTTGATTTCTGTGTAAAAAGAAATATTATAGGTTTATGATCTGTAAATAGAATTGTTGGATGTTTTGATCCAAGTATTAGAAATTCATATTCGGTAAGTGTGTATATTATAGCTGTGCATTTTCTCATGAGAGTAGAGAGTCGTAGTTCAGCTTGTGTAAATAAGCGAGAATTTGCTGATATAAGATTCATTTTGTTTGTTCCACTGTGTGATTGTAGCAATGCTGCGCCGATGCCAAAATTTGAAGCATCGCACATTGCGTAAAATGGTTGATTTGGATCTGGGATTGTATTCGATATTTGTTCTGTTAACAATTTTTTAATTTCTTTGAATCTTGTTTGATGTTCGGTAGTCCATTCGAAGTTATTTTGCTGTCTAAGGAGGTTATAGAAAGGTCTTTAGTATAATTGCATTTTGTATACATGTTTACTTAAGAAATTTAACACTCCAAGGAATTCTTGGATTTTCTTTTTATTTGTGGGTGGATGAAGTTTCTGAATTGCATGTATCCGTGATTTCAAGGGAGTTATAGTATTTCTTTCGATAATGTGGCCAAGAAATTTTACGCGTGTTAGGAAAAAATGTGATTTGTCTGGGGCTGCTTTCATGTTTTCATTTTTGAGTATTTGATGATATTGTTCTAAAGTTATAAACATTTCGTCTTTCGTATGTGACTGCATGAGAACATCATCTAAGTATGTGGTTGCATGTTTTTTGAGTATAAGTGGTCTAAAAATTTTACTCATAAAAGCTGAAAAAGCTGCTGGTCCTATGGAAATTCCATAGAATAATCTATTGAATTCGTATTGTTGATTTCCATTAACGAACTGTGTTGATCGTCGTGATGTGGTTGTTCATCTAGTGGAATTTGATTGTATGCACTATTCGTATCTGCGGTTGTGAAATATTTATCTTTTTTTTTGTTAGAATTACTTGAATAGGTTCAATGGGCCAATTACATTTGGATTCGTCAATTAGTGAATTGAGGTATCTAGCATCTAGAACAATTTTTAATGATTCTCCTTTAGCTAAGATGATAACTGGGTTGATAAAGGTGTTACCGTTTGGTTGTTCTTCTTTGTTTACTGGTGATATAATTTCATATTGTTCTAAAATGTCAAGTAGTCTGTTTACTTTATCTTGTAAATGTATCGGTACTTTACTTGCTCTTCGCTTTTTGAAAACTGCGCCAGGTTTTAAAGGTAAATGTAGTGGTGAACTAATTTTTCCAACATCGATTTTTGATGTTGCATAAACTGTTGGAAATTTTAATTATAGTTCGGCTAATTTGTCGAATTCTTTTCGTGTTATTTGAGCATGTTCAAATTTAAACATTGTTAGAAACTTTTGTTGTTCTTCCGTATAATGTGATATTTTAAACGTTGGTTTAAAATATGGTGTTTTTGTGAAGTAGTCAGTGTTTTTTTTTCGTTGCTTATTATGTTGTTTATTGATAATTCTTCATCAAGAATAGTGGGTTGACATATATCTAGTATTTGTACAGTATATTATTGACTCGATATGCTACTTCATTTGTATCACAGTATCATAAGAGTCCTAAGGGTAGTGTTATTTGGTATGGTGAATTGTTATATACGTGTAATGAAATAATATCTGAGTTTGAATGTTTCATATACTTTATTGATGAAATAGTTATTCGGAAAAATTTATGGATGGGTTTAAATTCAAGGTCTGACATAAAGAGATGTTGTTTATTTTGGTCTTTATCGTACTGGTGGACTTGTTTGATTGAAATTTGTATACATTTCCTGATAGTGTTTTCAGGTAATTTCGTTCCTGATTGTAAATAGGATAAAACTTGGAGAAAAATGGTGGTTGTTTGTTTAATCTTTGAAAGAATGTTAAATATGTGTTTTTGTTCTTGTATATTTATCTTTTATATGAAGTTTGCTATTTAAAATGTTTATTGTGATAAATAGTATGCCAATGATGTTGTGTTTTATGTCTGTAATGTGAAATGTTTGCTTAAATGTTTTATTTAGTATTTTATTTTGTTCCATTGTTCTAGTGGGAGCAAGAAAAATTTGGATTTTTCCATAGTTTACAAATGTTGAGCCTTGTGCTGTTGCTAATTTCTTGGCTGTCTTTATAGGTGTTAGGATTGGATGTAACGATTTGATTTCCTTCCAAGTATTGATGTTAATAATATTTGATTCTGCTCCTAAATCAATTTAAAAATCTATTTCAAGATCAGGTGGTTGAAATACATTACTTTTTGGGCTTTCTAAGAGAAATGGGATTGTCCAAATTTTTTCATTTGGCTGTTCTTTTTGTATATTTTGGTAAATGTGATTTGTACTTGAGCCTTGTTTTTCATTATTTACTACTGTGTTGATTTCATTTACATTTTGTTCAACTAGTACATCGTTTCTTATAGGTCTAGTATAGTAGTCTTGAAGAAATTCCGATTGATTAACGTAAATGTGTGAACTAAAGGGTTGTTCGTATACAATGGGTTCGTAGTCGTTTTCGACTGTGATCATATTAACTGAGATAGTGTAATTTGTATCACTTTCGCTGTCTGTTGATTCACAATTAATGTGGTTTAATTGTAGTTCGGTATTTCTGTGTTGTCAATACCAGGGGGATCTGAAGTTGTTTCTTCAGTTGCTTGTACCTGATTAATTTGTCGCTGATGTTTCGGTGTGTTACTTCTATATTTGGGTTGGGAATCAGGGCAACGGTTTTTGTTTCTATAAGGGGATTGAGAAAAATTTCTTCGATTGTTATAATTGGGATTCCTATTTTGTGAGTTGTTTCGTGACCTATTATAGTAATTGTTTTTGTTTCCTTGATAATTAGATCTATTGTAGGAGTTGTTTCTTGATCTATTGTTTTGGTAACGTTGATTTCTATTGTTTGAATAACTTCTACTTCTATTTTTTGAGTAGTTTCTATTTCTATTGTATGATGAATTACGTGATCTATCGTTTGAATAGTGTCTATTATTAGAATCTGAATGGGAACTGGTATCAAAAAATTCTGTTCTGTTTGAGTTTGATCGTGAATAGTTGTTTCTATACTGGTTCTTTTGGCTGTTTGATCGACTATATCTATTTTGTGAGAAATTTCGTGAATTTCGTTGTTCTGGTGATCTACCTCTATAACTAGTGTTATAGAGTGATTGATTTCTTGAGTAATTTGAATTATTTGGGAGTGGTTTACCAGAGCTGTAGTTACTATGTATATTTTTGTTTGGTAAATTTTGATCCTTTTTCATATATTGATAGAATGATTTATTTAGTTCCTTGTATTTTTGCGGTTTATTTTGATCATCCTGTTGTTTTTGTCTACATTCGGCAATGCTGTGTCCGTATCTTCGGCAATAATTACATCATTTCTTGAAAGATGGTTTACCTTTGAAATTGGGATTTTTCTCATATATGTTCAAAATTTCAGTAATTTTTCAGTTAGGTCTACGTCTGAATCACGTATGTTGTTTACATGTGTAGCATTTGTTTCGATTCTATTAACGTATTGTAGTTTGAGATTTTCTGTTTCTTCAAGTTTCATTGTGGTTTCTGCTTGTTCTAATTTGTCAACTAGTTTTCTGAAATCAAAATCCGGTTCTCGAATTGATGAGGGATGTGATGCTCTCTTTTTAATAGCTATTTTTCTTAATTGGGGTGTTAGAGTGATCATTAAAATTTCTGTCATTTTCGTGTTTTTATAATCATGAGAAATCATTTAATCTGCTTTTCGAACTAGTGTTTCGGTTCTAACTGCCAATTGTTTGATTGTTTCATTTGGTAGTCTACGAATTTCGTTACAAAAAACTTTTTGATGTTGTTTATTTCTTTCAGAATCAAACATTTTCAAAAATTTTTGTGTAAATCTTTTCCAATCTGTTTTTATGTCTATTGGTAAAACTGAAAACTATTTCTGAGCTGCGCCATCAAGTGTTGTTTGGATTAACGCTGTGCGTCCATGTATCCAATTTTGATCGAGTGATGTATTAATTGGTTCAGCTCCGATATTTAAAATTAAGTTTGCTGTGACTGCGTTTGAGTAGTCTTCCACAGAATATTCAGGGTCTGTGCCTGTGAATACCATCAGTGGTTTATTTGATGTTATTGATAATCCACCCATGAGGTATGGATTCATAGTCATCTGTAGTGATTCTGCGGCATTTGGCATTTGTGAAAAATTTGTCAGTTGATTTTTTGTTATTTCATGTTGTTGCAAATAATATGGTAGTTGTATTTCATTTTGCTTTTGTGTTGAATGATAATAATCAGTATTTGCAGGGTTTTGTGGGTAAAAATTATTATTTTGAGATGCGTGATTTGGTCTAGGTTGTCGCATATGTTGTTCTCGTGTATATGGTTCAAAAATATCTGGTTGACTTACGTGATAAGAGTGAGTCTTTGGTTTTGAAAATTTTGTTGATGGTTTTGGTCACGAAAATTGTCATCATCTGATGACAGACAATTAGGTGTATAGTAAGGTGTTTTTTGTTTATTTTGGTATGGCTGTTTACTATTTTTATACTGTTGAAAAAATGGATAGTTTTCCCTTTGTTCTGTTGGATTTCGTGGGTTATCATTAAAATTTACGAAATTTGATATTTGTTTTTGGAAATTTTGTCGTTGTGAAAATGAACGATTGTGAGGGTTTGTACGAGGGGGTTCAGATGTTTGTGATATATTTACGTAGTTATAATTGTGTTCTGCAAAATAACTTTGGGTGAATATTCTTGTTTTTGTGGTGGTTTCGTCATTGGTCTAAATGTTTGGTAATCCATATGTGAAAATTTCGGAGCAACCGAGAGTTTAACCGTAGATTGCAATGTTACTTGAGGTAATATTGAAGTCTTTGGTTTTGGCGTTGTAAGGTTTGGATGTATTGGTGAAATACTTTGCTGTGTAGTTGTTACAATTGTTTCAACTATTTCTTCATTTATAAAAAATGATGGTGTTTGAATAACTTGTTGTGTAAGATTTCTAGTTCCATTTAAGTTTTCTTGTTGTACAAGAGTTGAATTGAAACTATTTTTTTGTCTTCTATCAGGTAAAAATGAATTATAGTTTAAATGTGTTGCATCTATTGTAAGTGGAAATACCTTTACATAGTCTTTGTGAATAGAAATTATATTGATTGCTTGACTTGAGATGTCTATTGGTATGTTCAGAAATAATGGATGAGACCATTCAGGGTCCCAAATATAGTCTGATTGTTCTGCAATGACAGTGTCTTCATTGGTACTTTGAGGTCTGAAATTTTCTCTTGCTTGTGCAATTAAATCATTATTATGTGCAAAATAATCAATTATGAACCATGCTAAGATTTTTTGTGAATCATGCTTGATATTTGGTGAAATTTCATTGTTCGAAAATTTTTTACGAATTGTGTTTAAAAATGCTGAGAATGCGGCAATTTCATTTCTGACATTTGTGTGTCTTGATGGTTGAACCGGTGATGTGATTTCAGTTCCTATATTTTCTAGTATAGATACATAACTATATATTAGTGAAAAAACATCAATGGTGAAAATTGAGTTTGCTCTTTGTGAATTTTGGTGTTGTATATTTTTAATGTATTCTGTGAATACTTTTGAAAAATCTATGTCGACATCGTCTGTTCGAATAACATGTTTGCTATGATATCAACTTTCTGTGCTGAGTTCTATGGTCTATGGTGTAGATTCCATATGGTTGTTTTAGGTTACATATTCCTTTTAAATAATGATCGATAGTTTGTCTTTTGATTTTTACTTCTGGTATTTCTGCTTTACTTGGGCTAATTCCTTGTTCAAATACATTTGCAATTAAATTAGTACAAATTGTCTTTGTCCTCTATCTTCAGTGAGTGAATTTATAATAAAAGGGAAAACAGAGTTTTCGTCTGGACTGTCATCACTTGGACTTTGGCTCATTTTTTCATTTTATAACTGTCAGTGCGTAATGTTCGATGTGTCTGATTGGTTGATTCCAATTGTATAAACTTACTAGTTTATTTTTGTATATCTTTTTCATTCTTCTTTTTCCTTGTTTTGATGAGTGTGATGTGGCTTCTGAATCGGAAAAAAATAATTGGTCGTGAACTGGGTAGTTTTTATTTACTGTTTCTTTTAGTTTATAGAGTGCATCTAAAGTGCTGACTTCTGATTCAGAGACTGCGTTTCTACGCTTTGAAAATCTTTTTCGCGTGATTTGTCTTTGTTTACTTAAAATTTTCTTTTTATTGTTTGACGTTTTGTGCAAATATATCCGATTGTTCGTTTGTGCGGTGTAATTACAAGATCGTATGCTTCGTTATTTATTTCACAATTATATAGTACGATTGTTTGTTTATTTCCTAAATTGTTCAGTGACATAAGATTTAGGATGAAGGGTGCAAGATTGTAATTAGTGATTTTAATATCTTAGACTGTTAGTCCTTACGATTTTTTGGTTAGCCTAACTCGGGTTTTTTATGTAGGGTTGGAGAGAAAAGTATAAATCGATTCCGAAGAATGATTGTTACTTTCTCGTGGCTCTTCTAAAATAAGGTGTTAACTTACTTAATCTTACTTAGGGGTAGTGATTGTGTTCAAGGGTTGGAGATTAGTAAATCGATTCACAAGGTTCAGGTATAATTAGAACACAGGTAGTTCGTTAGCTACTGTTTTAATACTTACTAAGATTTAAGTTTTAGCCTGGGTCAGGTAAGAGGGGGGATTAAGTGAAGGATTGAATAACCGAAGTTCTTTACTGTTTAGCTTAATTTGATTGGTTAGTGTGATTGAAAAATTTCTATTAGTCCTGGGTCTTTGAAAGGGTTGGGTAAGAATCGACGTTTGAGGTCGTTAGACACTTTATTTATTGGGTGGGGGAGAACAAAATTGTTCTATTTGATCCCAGGATAGGTCTTGATTATCAGGTTATAATTTTTTATGGTATAAAATCGATTCTTTTTAACTATTTAATGGAGATCCAAGGAAAGCCTTGATGATCTAGTTTAAAATTGAACAAGTTGAAATGAAATAGAGGTAAAAATTTGGATAAGCCTTTAAATTTATCTGATAGAAAAATTTAGTGTTTGATGATATTAGTGGTTTAATGATTGCTGTTATGTTTAGGTGATGAAGCCGGGGATGCCAGCATGATTTATATATACTAACAATTTATGATCATGTCAACTAATTTTTATTTTTTCTTTTCAATAAATATATTTTCAAGATATCCTTTTTTTGATTTTACTGCAGATTTAGAGGAAACGATTTGAGGTGTTTTTATAAATCGTTATTGTACAATAGTAAATGGGAATTAGCGCATGTAATAATCCTTGAAGTTATAAGGTTTCTATGTTTGCAAATGAAAATCTAAATTCCTGTCTAGTAAATTTCTAAATATGAAAGTTTGGTCTGGCTTTTGCCGTACGACCATGAAACTTAATGGTAAGTTTCTTCGTAGTCGTAGATCGTCTCTTGTCCGAGGCCTTCTTTCAATGCCTGGTAGTTCTAGGATTGTGCGGAATAGCGGTTCTAATCTATTGAGTCGTAGAGACATTTCAATTAGATTATTATCATGTAACTTTTTTTGAAAATGTTTTTGTCTAATTCTAATCTATCGGTTAGTTCTAAGCTAATTTGTTTTTTAAGGTCTTGATCGAGACTTATGATCGCACCAGATGAGTTAGGTTCGAGGTGTAACTCATAGAGTAATTTCGGATAGGGTACACCGTCTGTTCGTCACGCTATCTTATTTTCGGCCGGATAGATTTGTGCAACTTCTTAGTCTAATACCGATCCTAATCTTACTCTTATATCTACTAGTCTCAGGGTGTTCAACTAGTCTCTGCTAGGGTCAATAGATCTAGAATATACTGGCTTATTGCGATTGCTAAAGTTCTCTTGGAGAGGTAACTAATTTCTAAGTTAAATTCAAATCTCTCTGGTGCTGAAATTACAAGTAATTTCAGCACTTACAAATAAGTGGGTTGTTAGTTAGATGGATCGTGATTGGTTAAAATTAAATATTTTATAGAGATAAAACATCCAATTTATAACCAATAATAAATATAGTTTATATCTGATTCCATTACGCGACAAGTTTGAAAGATTTTAACCAATAAAAGGATGGTTGAGAATTTTTCTGATAATAAATACAAAAATATTGTGCTGTGTTCAGGAGTGCTCCGGCGCTACATCACATGCAACTCGTTATCTCTGAGGAAGCCACTAGAAGATGGAAGAAAAATCTAACCATCAGCATATCAAGAAATTTTGAAGAAGAAACGATCTGATTGTGAGAACGCCCGTCGTAAGAAGAAATCCAAACCAGAATCTAAATTGAACATGACCGAAGCGGCAATGGTATTACCCATGCTTGAGTCAAGATTGATATGCGCAAGCTATTAAAGGAAAAAGGCTCGCGCGTCATTAGAAATTGAATTACCTAGGAAGTGCTGTGACAGTAGTCTGGTGCTTTCCAGGATTAGCCATAGAAAAAGGAGAGTAGCTGGAAAGCAAATGAACGCCGAAAACAGCCGAATAACAAAGCCTGGCGCTGTTGTTCTAAGTGAACATGCTGGCTAATTTGTGGAGATGTTGCAATTCTGGAATTCACCAAGTCAAAAAAACGAAAACCTTCTCTGAAAGAACCATGATGCGAGAGATTTATGGGACACTGGCTGTTGAGAAAATTTCAAGAAAACCGTGGACTATTTGGTTAGTCTGCTACGGAGAGCAGTCGTAGTATGCCACTTTGGAAAAAAACTGAGGTCAGCAGCAAGATATAGTGCACTTTTTGCTGTGTTCTTTATAATAAACCTATTTCAACCTCGACTCATTAGACTGGAAAAAAAAAACGTCTAAGTTGAAAGGTTCGGATCCACGGATGAAAAGAGACTTCAGTGAGATGAAAGCGTGTAGATGAAAAAACCTGAAGAATTGAAGCCCATGCAGAAAAAAGATAGCAAGAACAGATTGCCAAAAAGTTGAGGCTGACGAAATAATCGATAGGACCGTTAACAGAATCCAGCGAATACTGCGGACTTACTAGGAACAAATCGCATCAGTTTGTGTCCGGGATTGTCAGAATGGCATACAATCCATTTCTTAGCGATTGCAACTTGGACTACAACGAAAAAAATATTGATGAGACTTTAGGTGTTCACGATATCAGCAATATTTCAGGCATATTTCAAGCAAACAAGCTAAGCTAGGGCTAGTTCCAAAATGGCTAGTTCTAGGGCTAAGCTAGGGCTAGTTCCAGCTGCATTTTCTGTCCCGAAATCAAATTACAGGCTTTAATTTGGGAATGAGCTTCTTGGTAGTATGAGAGTTGATAAAATTATCCTGAATCTCATGTCCAAATACAATTTCTCATGTCCAATTCTCCATTTATTGTAAGAGAAAAATTTTTTTGACCGACATCCTTATTGATGAAAGGGATGCAGATTCTTACCATTGTCAAAATTGTTCGAACGCTTATGTTGTCCAAAATAGTGTTCTCCGACAAAGTAAATTTCCCTTTAGGTAAACTTACTAGATCAAAGAGGTTACTTTTGAACCAAATATTGCTCATCAAAGCATTAAACTCACAGAATTTTTTTGTTCTGAAACTTTGAAATTAATCAAATGTCTTCCGATAAAAAATTCAAAGAGTGTTTTTATTCCCTATTCAAAACCAATATCTGTCAAAATTCCCCAGCAAAGTTCTTTTACTCCATTTCTTTAAAGATTTTCAAAATGCGAAATCTTGTATGATTAGGATCGGAACAAGATTCCCCGAGATTTGCTTTCAAAAATTCCTTACTTCTAATTTTTTATGAAAATCAAAGAACTTGAATATATTCTCAAAAGCCGGCAGTTTTTCAATAGTTATCTACAAAAAAATTCAATTGAATTGATGGAAAAACTTGCAGAAATTTAATTTGTTTTAATTTTTTTTTGTCGGCCATATTTCTTTTTTTTTACAGCATACAAGTTGTGGTCATTCTTTTTGCAATTCCTATTGTGTATATTTTTTCTTTAAGTCCTCAAAATTTATTTTTTTTCTCTGATCGGATGCGGCAACCAAAAAAAAGACATAGATGAATATATTTTTTTGTTGGAAGGGTCAGATTAGGAAAAAAACCTGAAATGGAACTAAATTTCGATTGGACACGACGGTTTATACAACTTTCCAAAGGAGACTTAAATCTGATTGGGAACAAGTACAGTCCATTTATGGAAAATCTTTTGATTTATTGTTTGAACCCACGCAAAATAATTGACGACACCCCTCAGTCTTTATATGAAATCTCTCTCAGTTCTAAATCAGTCACATTCGTTGTTTTTACTCAGTCATTTACATTGTTTCAAGCTGATACTCTCCGTTCAGAACAAAAACATAATGTACTCTTTCGAGTTTTGAACCGATGTTCCCATTCAAGTTTGGCATATGGTTGAGATCATTGGAAGAGGTTTTGACGAGCATCATTTGCATCTTATGCAGGCTTGGAACGCTTTAGATGATATCACAGATAGCATAACACGTTGAGATGGAGTATTCCATGTTTCCAGACTCCAGATGTGTGGCTCAACTTGCAAATGATTTTCTATTTGCCGGGGTAAGAAAAAGGACAAAGGTTTCTTGAACTGCTAATAATTATTTTTTATTGTTTATCCGTTCTAAAATTGATCACTGAAAAAAAAAATTTTTTGCATGTATGTTGATAAAAAACAACAGACACCTTAAGTCATTCTTTTAGAAAATTTCTTAGTACAAATATACAAGTTATAATAAATTTTGCGCTTCTAGTATTTTGATAAACTTTTATGCAATTTTATAGAAAAAACTAAAAAAAAAAACTTGCAACTCACAGAAAAATCTTCTTAAATTCGAAAAATGTCTAGTAAAAATCCACAACAATTTACCAACTTGTAGAAAAGAATTAATAAAACTTTTGTAAATTTCTTGAAAAAATCAATGCAGTTGTGATCCTTGCAAAACATCCGAGATAGTTTTTAAAAACTTGTTAAAACTTATATAAAATTATACGTTAAAACAAACAATTTTGAAAAGACTTTTAAAAACAAAATTTTAAGTATAAACTGAAAAATTGACATTCTCAATAACTATCATAAACATCAAGAAAACAATCAACGAATTTTCAAAAAAATAGGCTTTTGAAGTTTTTGAATCTTTTTCAGAAAAGCTGATCCGAGAGAGAGTGTGGAGAGCGAAGGCTTTTGGACAGAGCTTAGATGATATTGTTATTGATGTTGAATAATATTTGTTGTTGAAGTAAAATTGGAAAAAAAACTGCGTTTGTACAAAGTATTAAAAGATTCACTATTTTGGTAAGTGAAATGATATTTACCGAAATTCTGGAAAATTTGATCGAGCGATAATTCTAAGTGGATTTGCATATGTCAACTGAACAGATCGATGAAAAATAGAAAACAACTCATGATTAGCAATGAATTTTCCACAAAATTTTTCAAAGGCAGAGATAAACAGAGATTTTGCATTGTAATCCCAACAAAAGTTAGGATATGCTTGACATATAGCAGATACCATCACCTACTCTTCGTTTAAATGACTTATAGGTTCAATGAATTGCTTATATGGTAAATCTAACAGCTACGCAATGTCCATTTTTGGTTTATAATCTACTCTCTGTTCCATTTGGGGTAGTAATGCTCAAATCAAAACTGTTTTCACGAGAAGATAACCTTCCCAGTTTTTTTAAAGTGGCTATACACAATTAAATTTGCGAAATGTTTATTTGATGAAAAAGCATGAACGAAAATCAGGGACGTTTTTTGAACGTTCCAATAGAAAGTCTTTTTTAGTTTTTCTGTGCCAATTAAAGGAAAATAAGCACATTTCACACAGTTTTAGACAATTTTTTTTATTTTTCAAATTTATGTATTTTATCCAAGGAATAAATTTTGACTTGAATAAAAACCCCCCAAAAACTGGAACCAATTGTTTGATATCATTCTTGTAATGAAATTTCAAACTTTAAATTTTTTGTCGAAATTGTCACTGCTGAAAAACAGAGGGTACTGATTACAATTTATTAATCATTGTTCCATCAAAGGAAATTTGAAAGAGATGTTGAACTACAAAATACTCTTGGGTCTTGTTTTAGCCAAGGAGAGGTTTTTTCACAAATAATACTTTAAGTCAGCAATTATGTCTCGGATCTCAATTAAAGACTGGCATCAAGATGCATCAACTAGTCCTGATAGTCGTTTACTCATTGATTTAATTCCAAAACATTTGATTCGCAAAAATATTGCACAAGCAGTGGTTCAATTCCGGCCAATTTTTACCACCAGGAACAGAGACGAAAAGTTCTTGGATATTGATGTTACAATACGTCTCTCTACTTTACTTTTTTAAAACATTTACCTTATTCATTATCCATTGCCCAAAAGTTTTATTCATTTCCTTTGTGACTGTCTAGTAAACTTGCCCGGAGGAGAACTACGGCATCTCCAAAAAGTATAAGTCATAGATTGTCGAAGAATTATATCGGAACTCACATGAAGAAGGGCTTCATTGCATAAAAGAAGAATTATTTAAAGCTTTTTCTAAAGGCTTGCAACTTATGCCTATAATATCTTCATTTGTCATTGAACGATCGACATATCATGGATCATTTGTTCTAATTATGTTTTCAGGTTTTCAATCACAAAGTTCGATTCCTAAAATATGAATAGGAACAAAAGCAAGAAAAAGAAGACACTATACCAAGAGGTTTCGACTATATTTACAGTACTGTAAATGCAAGATTGAGAACGAGTAATAAAAAGCGTCTGAGTGATTAAATTTTGAATTCTCGTAGGACTACATTGAGTCACTCAGACAAAATCATATAAATTAACCGAGGTAAAAAAAAGAACCTAAAAAAGTTTTTTCGTGGGCATTAAAACGAACAAATACCGATCTTCCAATTATTTACTTAACTATTTTGCAAGCGACCCAAAACCCATCTAAAACTGTTATCAACAAGAAGGCCAAAGCAAAAAACAAAACAACTTGATCCTTCTCAAAACCTGAAAAGATAAGACTCAATAGGTTGTTTTCTAGTGGTACAGCTGCGTAGGTCTCTGTGCAAAATTTGAGTCAAGCAAGCAGTCTATCAAAAAGTATAAAAGTTTTTACAAACCGAGACACCTGATACAAAATTTGATTCTCCAACCAGATGCTTTAGAAGACTTGAAGATTCCCCAGTCATATAATAGAATATTGGTGTATGGACTTGGGCTTTGTAGGTATATTAGGGAGTCAAAACAAACAATGGAGATAGAAACTTGAGCTGGTGTCAAAAGAATGGTGTTGTTGATATCTTTTTACAAATTTTCAGAGTTCAATTAACAAAAACAAAGCACGCATGAGAAATTTTGAATGCTTTCAAAGTTCATTCCTTGGAAAAATTTCTTGAAAACCTCTATGAATACGAGCAGAGGAATTGCTAAAGGTGATTTATTTTTTCACCATTACATCTGAAATTTAACAATCATGGAATCGTTCACTATTAGGCTAGTTTCCAGTGCTTTATTTTTTTCTTATCCAAGAAAAAGTCTTAGCCCCTTTACAAATTTTTCATCAAAAAAAAACATTTAAATAGAGAAAGGGAGGATGCTATTTTGGAAATAATTGAACGTTCTTTGTACCAAAATTTAACAGAGGGGGAAGTTTTCTTCCATAAATGAAACAGAAAATTATGAAGACAATACGATGACTTGAGCAATGTATAATGACCAGGGGTTATATCCAAGTATCGCTGATATAGTTGAGGCCGTTTATGACAAAGTTCTACAGCGTCTAGATGCACAGGAATTTGAATAAAACCAATTTTATATATCAGTTGATCAGATTACAGTAGATCAAAAAAAAGACAACATAACCCTCAGACTTTTGGAATATTGTGGATATGAAATCTACGGGTTAATAAACGATTTATCAGTGCTTTAGAAACTCCCTGTTTATAATTTGTTAAAAAACTTTTTCGATAAAATCAAATAAGAACCAGGAGATACCACATGTAAAAATCCTTTTTTATCCCTAGGAGTTGTTTTCCTGTTCCACAAGACTAGGAATAGTTATTTTAAAAAAATTCTCGTTCGAATTAACTGCTCAAATTTCTGGTTATGTTCCCATTTTTTGGGGATATGCCAGACAACGTGGAAGTGGTTTTAATGCTCTTGTGCAAATTCACGGGAGAAATCTTATCCCCTTATATGAAAAAAATATAGTTTATAATCGAAACAAAAAACTCAAAATAATTGCAGAAGATGTAAGAACACAAATAGTTCAGGAACAATTGGGAGGTGGAACAAGTCGAAACCAGGTTCAGTTTCTGAAAAAATAGCTCAACAAATTGTTGATCTCGCAAAAATTGTTTTCACAAAATTGAGTTTGATTAAAAGTAATCATTTTGGTTTCGATGCTATTACATATATTTCTTTGGAGATTTTTGATAAAATCCCAGTTTCAAAAACAATAATTTCATCTTTCACTCAAAAATCTTTTATTCTCAAAACTTTTCTCGACGAAAGCGGTTTTAACCTAGATTTTGAGACAACCTGTAATCTCTATTTGAATATGAGTGGTTTGTATCGTGGTTTAAAACTTCAATTATTCAAGAGAAGGTTGTTTGATGCTTTCACAAAAAAAAATCAAAACATAGAGCAAAAACACAGGATGACTCAGATGAGAAATCAGATCATTTCTTAACTTAAGTAAATAGTGTGCCTTTTCTATTAACAAAGTGTGAAATACAGGATAAAATTGAACAATTTCAACTCGTTTGCATTGGGTTAAAAAGAATTGTTGCATGCCATGGATACAATTTTCAGGAATTTATGAAAGCAATTGACATGCATCCGTTCACAGATCAAGCAATTTCCTTAGGAACAAGGAACACTTTTTCACTCTATGGGAAGCTTGCCATTGATTTGTTGCTTGTGAAAACTTGTTACTGCCAAATACCAAAGATCCAGCTTTTTTGAGCTAAAACTAATTTTCACATGCCTTCTGGTAAACCAAATGTTGTTCTGAAAATTATCGATTGACTGCAATTTACTAGAAGAAAGTTAATTGCAGAACCTAGCCATCAATACTTGCAATGGAATCTGCAAAGAAAATCTGATCCTTACAATTACATGGAAACTATCGCAAGAACATTCATAATCTTATCTCGTCAAAACGAGTTTTGTCTTGAAAGTATTTTAATAATTCTCCAAAAAAATCAGTTGGAATGAAAACAAATTCAGCTGCGGCGGGATAGTTTCACAAAAATCTTCTCAATAATCTATTTTGTCATTTTAGAGAGCTTAAAATTGTTTGGGGTTGGAAGAGCAATTGTTTCTTTAGATATGATATCTCTTTGTCGCCCCTATGTTACAAAAAAAATTGCAGTTCAACGAAGACTTTCCAGCTCTTCCTATGGTAGGTTTCCAAAATCCTTGTGTTCTTGTTTTCGACTTGAGTTCTCTAAAAGATGCAGCTGAACAATTGCATTACCCAGAACTTAGCGTAGAAAGCTTGAGACTAGAAATGTTTTTTAAAACATCCTGTGGACCACGTAACGGAAGTGATTGATTTGGAATAAAGACTATCAAACAATCAAACTGACAAATGCGGAACAGTCGCTAAAATAGTTATCCTCACTTGATTTTTCGGTTCCTTCAAAATTCTTGGAATTTTTTCGAGATTTTTCATTGTGATTGTACTTGTCGTGTTCATTTTTTTTTCAGACCTAAGTCTCTGGAAAAAGTAGACAATGATTGCTGTTATAATAAAAAAAACCGATACAATTCTACAACCTAGACTGTGAAGCATTGTTCGACTATCTTGGTCCTGTACGTTTGTATGTCATCTATCTTATTTTCCATCCTAAATTGTACTATGAAATGATCGATTTGTTTCTCTTCAGATTTAAATTAGCTAACAATTGCTATGATGGATAGTTTTTTACTGGTGCAAACTATTTAAAAGAATACTGAAATTAGAATTAAATATATTGGACTCTATCCAGCAGATCAAGTTCTCAATATTCACAATAATCTTTTGCAATTATCAACTCATCTCCGAGCAAGGATAGAACTGAATAATTGATGATGGTTACACGACTAGACAAATATTTCTAAAATGCAGATTTATTAGGAAAAAAACGACAAAACTATTTTTTTTAGTAACAAAGTTTCAGCGAATGGTTGAAAGGATTTCAAAAAACAGACCATGTGTGCGGTTTTTACACAATTCATTCAGCATTTATTCTATTGAATTTCTTACAGAAGAACTTGAATAACATTAATGATAATAGTGTTTTAAATTTTATCAGTAGTTTTCAGTAAAAGTACAATTTTGTTTTTTTTTGTAAATCTAAACTTTTGCATCAAAATTGTTATATGATGCAGTAATTTATATTCTTTCTTTGTAACATTAATCTCATTCTGGGAAAACTTGATTTGTTGTATTTTAAGTAGAATAAGGTAAGCTTTTACCTAGAAAAAGAATTACGTTAAGTAGTTAGAACACCATATAAAAACAAGTTTTAGCTCAAATTAAATAAAGTTTTATCGTGTTTGAAGTTTGTACAGAAAACAACCTAATTTTTTCTCAAAAACTGTTGGAGCTGATCTAACATGAAATAAAAAACAAACTTTCCCTCTACACTCTACGCGTAATACAACGACGACATAAACCAATTAGGGAACAAGCGACAGAATTTGTCCCATCAATTTGAAAATTTCTCCAGAAATTTATGCAAGAGTTCTTACAATGATGCTGAAACATTGTATCATTACAGAATCTTCATCCTATCTTATTTCATAGAATTTCTGTTACTTATTTTAATACAAAGAGAAATTTATACCCTAGCTTAATACATGGCAAACTTTGGCACCAAGAACGTTTTGAAAACCAACTTTTTTCAAAACTTCGCATCTTAACATCTGAAACTCTGAAATATATACACTATCTTAATACGTAGAGTGCTGACCGGATACTTATAGCCTATCTCAAACAAGGAGGTCAGCACCCTTTACGACTATTTGAATCCAACATATACTACTTAATGCTTTGATTGCATTATTTACAAGTTACGAAAGAGTTATTCATACAACACTGAAATCGCCGTATCATTTTTGTGTGATCAGTTTTAAAATTAGCGCTAATTTCGGGATTTTCTTGATGAATGTCTAATATAATTTGAAGGTTTTAAAAAATAATAATTGTTAACTAAATTGCGTTTTTCATCAACAGTGGAAAGATTTTATCGTGTTAAGATCAATAAAAATAATGTCAGCACTTTCATTTTGAAGCTTTTTTACGATCAACAACTACTGGCATCAATAATGACTGAGATAAGTGATGATATCAATTTCGCTCGCTCCTTTTTGACTATTTGTTTTGTTTTCCATCTATTGATTCTGCAAATTATTCTGCCTTATTTAAAAATAGCAGAAATCGGACATTTCTTTTCCATTTTGATTATAAGGGGAAATTGAGTTTGGATATTAAAAAGTATTCTGAATTTTTTTTCTCAATTTTTGAAATAAAAAGTAGCGATTCATCCTCTTGCTTGTATAAAAAACTCCATTGAATCAATTGATAGTAATTTTTCTAGAATACCTGGAGTGTATTTCCGTGAATCTTTTTTTTATTTCATCGCAACTTTTGGCAGATGTTGTGAATTTGCAATGCAACTTTCTCAAGAGATATGTTTGGTAAAAAACCAAGCCCTTCAGCCAACTAGTACTATAATTTTACTGCAAGTATTTCAATATCCTGTCACGTCGGAAATTTTGACACTGAGATTGAAAGAATTTGAAAAAACGCACCTGTTACCTTGATAACGCTTACCACAGTAGATAGAAAGTTTGCCTTTCTACAGTACCTGATCTATACTGCCAGTTTTTTCTGTTTCTTTTTTATTGATCCTCTATGTCAAACATTTCAACAATATTAAGTTTAGTTTCAGTTGAATAAAAATCAAGGACAGTAAAGATCACCGCGGATACATCGTTCAAACTAATTTACTTTAGTACAAATCTTCAGCTTGCGTCTGGATGTGGATTATTGGAAATAGCTCTATAATCAATAGCTATTTGATGAAGTTGATCGACAAAATAATTGATTGAACCTATATTTAAGAAGTTTGTTGATATTCAACTTTTAATAAAAGAATCAAATAAATAAAAAAACTAATAGCTCAAAAAGGAAATAAGGAAATATTTTTTTATCAGAAGAGTAATACAAATGTTGTTTTAAACATATGAACCATACCTAAAGTTAAGCATTGATTCATTTTAAACATAGTTTAGGACTCTGGAAATGAATGAATTTTAACCATGACCTTGCTTATAATCAAAAACTGATGAGAAAAGTAATAGGTTGTGATTTAATAGACATATGATCAGTTGGCTTTTATAAGATACGAACAAACTTGAATATATTTTGTTTTTTTTATCGTTCTTTTCCTTTAGAACGTTTTTATGTTTATTTTTATCATCAAAACCTCACGAAATATTGTGTTAGCACATAATTTAATCTGGCCTTGCTTAGCAAAATCCATAACATGATTCAAATAACAAAAGTTACGAATACTTTTGACCAAAGTTTTCAATGCGAAGTAAATGTGTGTTCAACTTTGAGGTCGAAAAGTGAAAAACTACTGAGATGTTGATAGATATAGATTATTTTCAGGTGTTGGCAACCGCCTATTTGCCATGGTGTCTGTTTTGGATAGTTAGTTTCCTTTAAATTTTATTTCCTATACTAATTTCAGTTTTTTCTTAAGCTCCAGGAATCAATGGATCTGTAAGAAAGCATAGTAAAAACTAATTTAGTTTGAGGTTATCTTTATTCCAATTCGTTTCCAAAACGATCGATCAGTTAACTTTTGTAAAATAGTGAAACGTTTACAATCTCAAAATTGAAACTTTCATGTTTACAATCTCGAATTTTATTTAAAAAACTAAGTAAAATGTGAGAACCAATCAGATAGTGTTGGACGCGGAATTAGTTTTATAATTAGTTAAATGGTAGTAACCCTCTATTTCACTTTCAGCCCATATGCTTAAATATTCTCAACGCAGCTTCAGTGAGAAGGCGTGTAAAAAAATAAATGAAAATGTAAACTTACCAATTGATAGAGAAAAAGAAAACTGTACGCCAACACATTTTATTATAAGTCTTTATGCGATTAGACAAAAATTATTTCGGTTGATTAGCCTCATAAATTGTATGTAAACAAGTAGTTCCGATTTGTTACTTTGATTTTTTCTCTTACTTTTTTCACGTTTACTTAAGCCATTTTATAAGCACATGGTGAAATTAGTCAGATTCAAAAAAAAATTGTATGTACACGTAGAGCAACTATTGTTTTTGGCTGCGCGTGCTCAACTACTTTTCATAGATGTATAACGCTAGTAAAGCTAACTTAGAGTTAGGTGACAAAATAATTCACTAACCTTTCTCAAATAATTGACTCTGTGTATTTTTTTCAAAAGATATAATTTTAACGCAACTTGTCGAAAAAACTAACAGCTATTGTGAATTATCAGTACCTGTAACAAGCTAACAAACATATTTTTTCCGATATCAAAACTCTAATCAAAACATGTTGAAAACAAGTTGATCATTTCAAGAATTGTTTTTTTTCTGCAACCACATTTATCTATTCACTTTAGGAGCTCGTTTTTTAACTCTCAGAATAATCCTCTTGAACTAGTAGGCTTAATAGAATGAGGTGCTTATCGTTGGCAGCGTTTGTGCGGAAACTAGATTAAAATGTCCAAGTTGCCTATTTTCACCACTCATGTTCGGGTCCGGTTGTTGTAGGGTAGATCGGTTTTCAGTGGTTGAAGAAAAAACGGGTTCCAAAAGAGTCGTTTTGCTGAGATTTTATCCGGAAAAGTACAGCATAATAAATCGATAATGAATGCAGAATGAATCGAAAAATTTCTGAACAGAATCAAACATTAACACAGACTATAAATCATAAAACGCACATGCAATCATTGTCGTATGAACTTTTTGCAGCAATAGATCACAGCAAACACGAAAGTTAGCAACCAGAAACCTGTCTCTTCGAGGTCAAACAAGGTCGAAATCGATTGATTTTACGTTTTATGAACCTATCATTACGTAATTTATTTATAGAAATAGTAAAATAATTTGGGGCGAGAGGTTCTCCAACCCACACCGAAGGCCATTTTTCGCAGAAGATTTGAGCCTATGCGCAGTTGCGTTAGCCTCTCGGCCAATGCGGCTTGTCTGTCTATGTAAAGTTCGAGCTATATTTTGCCTTTCTCACTTAAATTTCAAGTGAAAACATTGCCTCTAAATTGTTTTCACATGAGAACAAATCGAATGCTTAGGACTCCATGTGAATCGGGGCAAAACCACAGCAAAATCTGCACTTATAAACCAGTTTGAAAGAGACAAAAAAGTTCTCAAGCTTTTTTTTATTACTTTCTTTTTCACTCTACCCAAGTCACGATGTAGTTTAAAAGGCAAAACTTTCGCGTCTTTTATCTGGACATCATGACCATATGACTTAGTTCACTTAGTTTTGAATGCTTAAACCAATCGCTCATGCGTAATTAATGAGCACTATATAACGCGCGTTAATTATCTTGTTTTTAAATCATTGAGCTCCAAACAACAAAACCTTTTATTCGCTTAACTAATAATTTTTCAAAAATTCCCATTAAACAAGCCAAAATTTTACTGAACGCCAAAACTCTTGGATAAGTTTTTCGCACTTTCTTTGACGAAATCAACAAGAAGCATCCTTTTTAGGAGAGAAAAAAAGTAGGGGAGAGAAAGAAACTTTCCAGGAGAACTGGGGCTTTTTACTTGACAATCTAAACAAGCTCTCTTGACTTGAGGTCATGTTCGGCGGGGTTGTTCCACTTACGGCGTTTGTTGAGAGAAGGTTATTACTCTCGCAACCATCGAGTCGAGTTGGCTATGGCATATAATTGTGCGCGAAAGTATCGATTGCGGTGGTGGAAGTGATCGTTCGTTGCTACTGAAGGAAAAATCACGGAATGCTGTCCCACTAAAGAATGGTTAGGCGTATGTGCCTCAAGTTCTTTTTGGTCAATGCTAACAGGTGTAGGAGGACGTGTATTTAAAGACTGCGCCATAGGGCAGTAAGTTGCCTGAAAAACTTCTTCAGTTATTTTACGAGGTCCGAGTATCGAGTAGAGCACTCTCTTGCAACTACGTACAAGCCCTTCCCACGAGCGACCATGGTGTGGCGCTGATGGAGGGTTGTACATCTATTCTACACCTTTTTGTACAAAAAGGGCAGGTGCTAGGCCAATTCACGTTCGAGTGCACAGAAAAAGCTCTTTCTCGGCGCTGAAAAAGTTCGTTACATTGTCAGACCAAAAAAATGATGGGGTTCTACGCCTAGCGCTGAACCTTTCGATTCCAGTTACGCAAGAGCTAGCGTCCATTGATTGAACAACTTTTATGTGGATGGCTCTTGTGGTCTGCAAAGTGAAAAAATTTCTTTTCGTTTCTCGGAACCGTTTCATAGAAGGGTTCGAAGTAGTCTACGCCGCAGTTACTGTACGACGTCTGGCGGTATTCTAAACGCTCGACTGGCAGCTCAGATATCAACGGTGCCAGGGTTTTCAAATTCCGTTTACGACAAATCACGCATTTAAGCTCAATGTTCGAAGTCGAAACCCTTATTTAAGATAGCATAATGCAACTGGATGACAGAACGTCGACATTCCATAGATTGATGCTCATATTTGGGGCAGATGATTTACAATTGTTTCCAATAAGTGGTGATGACCATCAAGTATGATGGAAGTTTTTGTTTTGAATTCGATTTCAGAAAAACGGCTTATGCGGCCAGTACACTGGAGAAGACCACCAGGATCGATATACGGGAGAGTGTCGCAAAAGTTTTGTTTTTGCATTTTCGAGCTCGGAAGGTTTGATCTTTCTTCACGATAATAAAGTAACTGAAGATTTGACCTGAGTATGAATGCTACGGTACGTAACAGCCTAACAAAAGAGCTCTTTCCAGGTCAACTGATGTCGGGTTAAATGGGTGACGGGCTTGCCACGAAACTTGACGCGGTATCAATTTTATCTTCAACGGGACCTTCGAGTCTTATTTTGATGACTACCTCAACATTCGGACAGAATGGCCAGTCACGGTTTCTTAGGAAGTGTAACATTTGCCCAAATACTACACAGTGACGGAGCGTAGAAAAATTACCTATTAACGACTGGCAAGCGTCAGTTACCTTAATTCTACTCGTTTTTCACCGTATCGACCTTGCCAGTTGATTTTCTGGTCTGTTTAGGGCTGAGTAAAAAGTTACTATTTTTAGGAAATCAGTCAAACGACTTTTGATCAGCTTTCGTTTACAAGCGAACACAACCACATAGCTGGGTCTCGGATCCTCAGACTACGTGATTGCTATTAAAAACACGGCTCGAATACCCTATTTTAATATGTTTTTGGTGACAGTTCTATATTAAATCCATTGGAGATGGATTGACCCTTTCCTCCTCCTAGCTACTCATATTCTAAAATATCAATCAAAACCGGTGTTAATTCAAAGTTTTATGGCATCAGAGTAGCTACAAAGTCAGTTTATTATAGTCCTTCACCATATACTGTCTCTGGCGGGCCGAGCCTCCGCTTCCGTGATTTTCCTGTAAAAACGTCGTTATTACACCCAATTCGTGGCACGGGAGGGTACTGCTCTTCACTACTTCCCCACTGAATCCTCCCTTCTCGCTAAGCGTCTTATCGTGCGTGATCGTCACTATAAGAGGGTTTGTTTTATATTGTTATCGTCAAACTGTTTTTCACTATTTTCGTTGTTGTTCTGATTTTTTCACTTTTTTTAGTCCAAATGGCCGTGTTTGGTATTTCTGAGAAGTATTCTTTCGTCAATCGAAACTTTGAAAATTAAAAATTCTCGAATATTCCGACCCTCCTTTGCAGTAATTTTCAACCATTAATGTCTCTACTTTTATTTTTAGGTTGCGTCGGAAGGTTGCGCTGTGCCAGTCTGGCAGAAAGGCACATACTCCCCGGACAGTCCCCATCAATGTCCCTATTGATCGCATAACACCGGGTTATCGTCAAGTAGTGTTCCAGATCTCTCCAAACAACCTTACAAATCTCATTAGCAAATGAAATTTATCTACTCCACCTCAACTCACTAGGTGTCACAAGTGGCATCATACTACTCTCACTGCCTTTTCAACATTTTCACAAAATTTGCACCATGAGGAGTGTCCTAGATAAAAAAATTTTTCTGAATACTTACGTCATCTCGCCATAAAATTTCTTTTCGCTCTTTCTGATCAAAAAGTTGGGACGTGGCACAGCCACGCACTCGTTAAAATTAACTTCCAACCAAATTAATTTCCAACCAAGCAACGGCCACGTCACTCACCAAGTATAATCAATTATTTATGCTCTCGTCCTCAATATTAAAACTAAGAAACTCTGTGGCTAGGAAATTTATTGAGGTACTCACCCTCTTCGAGCGAGCTTACCCAAACTTACCAGGTCGCCACACTGTGAACACGTGCCTTACACAGGCTAAAAACATCAGTCGTGTTTAAATAGGTAAATATACTCACCTATGCTCTCCATATATATATATATATATATATATATATATATATATATATATATATATATATATATATATATATAAATAGCACAACTAAAATTTTCATTCAACAATTGCAACAATTTTAACAATATCCAAGGCTTGGTCTGACCAAACTAGATCAAAAAAAAAATTAAACAGACTCAATAATCAAACTTGGTTGATTGGTATAAGTTTTAACACACAAAGACAATCAGGTTTTTCTCCTTCTCTCTTTACTCTTCACTTTTATTCTTCGTTACATCTTTCTCGTTACATCTTCCTCATTACATCTTCCTCATTCCATTGCTTCTTGTTCTTGCTCTTCAGTTTCACTGTCTTCTAGAACCTTCTCCAACATGACCATAGAGTTGCGGGCCGCCCCCAACTCTCCTGCTCTAACAGCCTCGGTTTGCAACAAGGTAGCAAGTCCACTTTCACCTTTTGCACACGGTTCCTGCAAAAGCTGTTGTGAAGACACAAGCTCACAATCCGTCCTAGGTCATCTCGTAAGACCTCTCTCTTTTCTGTTTCAGTAACGCAAGGCGCTCCAGCTACTCGCTTCACCGCAGTAACAGCGTTTCTGTGCGTCAGGAATGCTCTCGTCTAGGCTCCTGGCCCTATGTCTAGCTGGAAATATTGATAGGCTTCCATGTTCCTAGACATATGACGCTTCAAGCGTTCATACATCCATGATGTCATCACTGCACGGAACCAAGGCATCAACCTCTGCCTTGACCATATCCACTAAATGGCTTTGGGTATTCTCAGAACCTTGCAGGTGGTTCTGAAAAAATCTAAGTCATGGTTCACTTTCACGTTGCTTAGTTGCTCAGGTGTCGGCACGGCCGTCTCCTGCTCACTCGTGCCCACGTTAGCTTCTAACCATCTCGCAGCCAGCATGGCACTAACCACTACTATCGACAATTGCTGATTCTGATCGGGCAACCCCGTGGAATACAACTCTTCCACGTCCCACACTAACACCAGATTCCCGCGTTTGGGGTACCACAACGTCTGCGCCAGGCAGTGGCAAGGCTACTCCCCATGGGTCATCAGTATGTTCCGTCGGGTTCGATACCTGAGGCTCCTAGCAACGGTTCGACTTCCATAATAGTCCTGTGTACATCGTCCTTTTCGGGTACATCGTCCTTTTGGTCGGGAATTCGGTGAGTAACGCTCCACTTGCTTTCTGCCTCTGGAATTCGCTCACATTACTCTCGTTCAATCTCATGAACTCTTCACCCACTAAGTCCTGCAACTCGCCTTCAGATCTCTTCGGGACGGCCCGAATGATCTTCGTCAGTAAATCATATGACCTTTCCGACATCCTGGCCAACCTCACGCCCTTTGGCACAGAGAAGAATTGGTCGACCAACACCTGCTGTGTCCTCGCGCCCATCACCACCATGTGCGTAGGATACCTACTATTGCAATATAGTGCGGATCTCAAACCCACCAGATATTTCGAACCATTAGGTCTATGATAGGCCTCACTGTCCTTCAAATCCATTTCGTTTTCTAGAGCCTTTGGCCAGCCTCCAATCTTTTGCTCTGTCTGTAGCGATCCAGGGAACACGTCCACACTAAGGCACGTCACTAGCCCATGGGCACGCTCCAGGCGTTCCAGCGATTCTATAGAGCTCGTCATGCTGTAAAATCCCAAGGCAGTGATCAAGTTCACCTCCGTTACTCCATGACAGTCCGCGATCAACTCCATTCCACTCTTGTTCGACATGCTCAACCTCCCATACAGTTGCGCCAGTTGGCGATGCTGCTCACTCAGCGTAATCAAGCAATGCCCCGAGTTGCACGCATGTCCGTCCATTCCGCTACTTAGAGCTTGACAAGTACCCTGTCTCAACCAATCATCAGAGGGGCTTCCCTCGGATGGTTCCGTGGATGAGTTGTCCTTCTGCTGCGTTATCTTCAGGGCCAGCAGATGGTATATCAAGGTCAAATCGTGTAGGCTCACGTCATCATCCAAGTCCAATGTGACCTCTGCCGTCATATCCCAGATTAAGCCGGTGTTTGGATGTGGACACCAAGAAGGCTTCATGAGTTCCCACATGGTTACTAATCTGGTTTTCAAGGGACCGTCCCAAGAATCACAATCAAAACTCACTTGCCCCTTCAGCTCGGGAACCGAGGGTTCGACCACTTGCTCTTCCAAAACAATTCCCAGCTTGGGTTGTTCCATTATCAAGATGCCAATTTTCTTGACCCGCTCAACCCAGAAATCAAGTACTACAACTTGCTCATAGTCAAAGTACGCTTCCCTGGCTTCCTCAATCACGAAGGGGTTATATGCCATCCCTGGTATACCAGACACATATTGGAACGACTTCAACTTCCCCAGTGTTGCATAGTCTTTCTGTGCCCTGATTGTTTCAATTAACTCCCGGCTCACTTTCAATTCTTTGTTGGAATACCTTCTCACTTCTTCCAACCTGCGATAGCTCTCCATGTCGTTCGACTCCTTATTTAGTACGGCCAGCGGCCTATCCTGATATAGCTCCAGGAGTATTCTCAGAAAGTTTCGTTCACAATCAACTCCCCCTTGCCGAATGGTTTTTATGCATTCTCCCAATACAGGAGTGGGGATACGATCCACCACGAACCTCACGAAGCAACGGGCATCTTTACGCTTAGCCCAGGCTATCGCCGAATCGTCTCTAGAAATCAATACTCGGAGGGCTTCCATCAATTCCAGTTCCTGTTCCTTTGATTTTGAATCGTTTTTGGCTTAATATTCTGACTTCTTGATCCCCATCAAACACCAGGCTAACCGCACTTGCAAGTCAGTTCTTGTACACGGATGAGCCAGGTATGATGCCACCGTCGCAGGTGCATGCATCGTCTCGTCGAAGTATCTTTGGAGGGCCGCCCTCCAAGAGATTTCCTGCAGCTTCTCAAGCCCGACTTCGTTTGCCTCCGAGGTCATCACCGTGCCGTATTCTTTTCGATTCAAGTTAGAATTCCCCGTTAGCTCAATTAGATACTAATGCATGACTTGTTTCTCGTTCCAGGCCATCAGGTGCCCTCTCGCCGAATCCCTAGCCTTAAGCATCTCTACATAACTCCCTGATGGATCTCCCATGTGGACTGAGTCTGGAACTGTGATCCGGCTATACTCGACCACGTCGAGTTGTCCCTCCAGCTTCATTCGGGCCATGTTGGTTCGCGAGGGCTTGTAATCATCAAGTCCTCCAGATCCACACTGACTGATGACTTCTATCTCTAACTTAGTATCCGCCAAAGTCCGTGCATTTTTCTTCGATCTTGTTGCCGTCGTGGTCAAACCTGCCAATAGCATCGGAGGTATCAGGTTTTCTTTTTCTCCCCGGCCAGCGTCGCACCATCACCTTGTCGACTCTCACTTGGCCGAGCTGCTCTTGCCAACGAGGCCACCACTGCACTGGCTTTCGACTTCACTACTCTTCGATTCACGGTCTTGCTTTCTGCTTTCCCTTTCAACCGTTTCAGTCCTTTCTTGGCTCGCCTAACGAGTAATCTTCTCGTGATCTGCTGATCATCGGCACTGTCCTCTGTGACTGACTCGGTCAGAACATCAGACTCTACGGAGCTCATTAGGTTATCCAGAACATCACGCATGATGGGTTTGTTTAACCCCACCTTCATTACGGACTGCGTCCCGTATCTGCGTATCACGTCCCATATCCTCTCTATGAAGGTCACTCGGCTCCAGGTCACTCCAGTCTTTCGCTCAAGTTTGCTCTGGTTCATCTCCCATTCCTCTTCAGGTAGCGTAATCAGGAAGGATACCCTCATGGTCTCTTCAATTCTCCTCTTCCTTGTGACTCATGGAGCAGTTTCTGTAGGTTTCTACCCCTGTTGTCTATTGCCAGGCATACTGGATCCACGGGGATAAGCTAGTCGGCGCCTCCTTCGTAGGGGACATGAAAGACGCTGGTGTCATCAGCAATAGATTCCCATCGACTTCCCCGTCGTCGTCTTCACTAAACTGGTATTTCAGCAAGTCTCTCTCCAACGCTCCTAAGTCCATTCCACCCGACTTCTCTCCCTTTTCTTCCATATAATCATCATCCTGATCCATCAGTTCGTCATCATTGGAATCTGGTTTTGGTCCAGGTCCTGACGGGCCTTGTCGCATATCTATGCCCGAGTCCGGCCGCGCCGGTACGGTCAGATCCCCTGCGTGATAGAACAATTCGTCACTTACCAGGAATTCTACCGACTCCTCACCTCATGGCGCCAGATCATCGATCGTTATGTACGTGCCTCCTCTGCACTCCTTTGCTACTTCCAATATCACCACTTTCACTTCTCCTGACCACTTCAACCGTGACAAATCATCTGCGGGTGTATACACATCGTTCCACACGTCAACCGGGACCTCTGGTCTCCTGGAAGGTGGTGCCTTGATTTTCTTTCGGCTCCAATCATCTGGGAATGTGAAGTCGAACGTATGCATGGCCGCAGCGTTCCAGCTGATGAAGCGCCGCTCCAACCCTCTACTCCATTTCAGCATTCTCTCTTCTGCATCACGAGCCGCTCCGATGCGAGGGGCAACGGCAGGAGATGTGACTCCCAACTACATTCTCCTTATCGGTGGGTATCCAGGGCATTGGTCCGGTAGCGGCCTGGACCCGAAAAACCACGCTTGCTGGTTCTCTTTGACGTGTGCATGGGCTTTCGGCCAAAGTGGGACCCGCATCGCCTCTCCTGAATCCTTCACCACTGGTCGCAGATTCCAAGGCTTCGGATTGAACTGGACATGGGATAGGTCCTAGAGACCCATTCGGCACGTAAAATTGTTGTTGAAGTCCATCAACATCCAACCTGGCTCCGCTATTCTTCCAAATAGCCTGTCGTCGCTAACCAACCCTCTCAGTTCCTTCTGCTCCACCCAATTCAGCACGGAGCAATCCACCACCGAGACTAAGTTGACATACAACACTGAGTTTGTACATCCGGGACAACAAATGACACCACGGGTCCGTACACCACCGTGACGAACTCCCTCAGTCCATGGACAAGAGCCAGCGGATCATCACGGCCAGATCTGTTAGCAAGGGCATACCACAATACTGCTTGCATTCACTTGCTCCCGTTGCCACCTTATCTTCTCCTGTGAAACTCCTGTTCTGCTGCAGGAGATATTGGAGCAAGAAGATCCTCCAATCTTTCTTCTTCCTGAACGAGGCGGTTTCCAACTGCTCGTTGAATTCACGCCTCGCTCTCTGAAGTTGTTCGGGGTAGCGTAATAACACGAGCAAATCTCCCAGCCGACTATACGTCATTGCGATCAGTGTAAGTAGTCCATCCAACCTCAGGTCCGCTAACGCTTGGGTGAAATGGTTTGCAGGTCCTTTCCTAAAGTTCTCGTGATGAAACGTCACGTACAGTGCTAGTACCAGACCGATCGATAGTTTCCGGATATCCTTAACAAAGCTCGCAATCAGAGTCCGAGAGGCCCTCGGATAACACGTCGACAGGAAGGATGGCGTCCATCCCACTCCCATTCCACCCAGGATAGCGTCTGATCGCTCATATTGTGCCCTCGTGGCCAAAATATCTGCTTGGAATTTGTCCAATGACATCGTGTTCACATCTTGCATCAATTGTAACATCATGCCCCCGGCTAACTCCCTCTCGTTTACAAAGTTTTTCAGAAGAGCGTGTATCTCTTTGATCACCCCCGGTGCATGTTCGAAACGCGTCTTCTCCCAAGGTACACAATCTTGGTGACAAGTATAACCATGAATTGGTGCGTGGCTTCGTCCGCGTATTCCATTTGCCTGATCCAGAGGTCATTGGCCACCTGTTGTACCAACAGGTGATCATCATCTACCCCTGGCCTCAACTTCAGCAACCTGGCAAAGTTCGACAGCTCCAACCCCAGGACTTCGTCCAGCACCAACCGAGTAGTGCTGCAATCTTTGAGTATTGGATAGCATTGGAAATGACAGCCCAGATGGCAGGAAGCTCCGAGCTGGGTGGGTAGTAGTTGTTAGGATCCACCATCCTGTTCGGCGCAGGTTTTATCTCGTTGAATTGTCCCTCCGCTAAAGTCGTGACCATCGTGTACACGAACTGTAGGGGTTCTGGCAATGCGGCATATCCCGTTGACAATACAAAGATGACCTTCACCACATTCTTGGTGAAGTGTCGCTGCACTGATGCCTCCACCTCGGTCATGGCTGAGAGCAGCGTCATTATAGCTTCTGCTATGATTTCATTGCTCGGGATTGATCCATCAGTCAGACGGGACAACAACCCTCTACTCTGCAAGTGGTCATTCGAGCCGGAAATCACAATCACCTGCGGTTCCATACTGATCGTCCTTCGCACGCTTATTGTCATGCCTGCTGATTGCCCCCAGTCTAACTTAGGCGCCGTCAAGAAGATCACATCCGGCCAAAAGAGAAAACGGGGCGTGTAGAGATAGTCTGAACTGGCAACTATCAGATATTTAGCCTCTTTTATATCCAAAGGATCATAGGCAGCAAACAGGCTGTCACCCACTGGTGCTTTTAGTCCCCCAAATCTCCTATCGTCCCCCTCCACCGCGGTCGCTCGGGGATAGTCTCTCGAGTACTCACCAGGCGCCTGGCCGGGTGGCTTAGAGAACTGCCTATACAGCTTGTTGTGTTTGTTATTGGGCTTATTCTCTGCCAAAAGTTGCCCTTCCGAGCAGGTGGTGTCAATTCCCTGGCTCTCCGACGGACGTCCGTAAGAGATGGGGTGTTTAAGGGCCCAAAGGTATTGTCCTGAAGCAATCCATCCAGGTCCACGAACCTGAGCGTAGTCGCGGAACTAAACTGCTCCTGTTCCGCCAACAGCCAGTCCACGCCCGGTATTCGATACAACCTCGTCACTGTGGGACCATCTCCACCGACCATCCTCCTAGCGTCCTCTCGGCACGTCAATGTGTTCATATTCAACTTCGCCGACATGTCTGTCTTATACTGTCCCCAACCGCTGGGGTCTGGTCGGTTCCAAAGCAGCACGCTGCTTGGTTCAACTCCTTCCGCCGGCACGGCGCTCGTCGACTGGCCTGTTGTCGAAGCAGGGGTAGTTGTAGCGGGCGGGTGGTTATTCGTCCTAGACACGGCCTGGGAGCTAGTCTGGTTCTGATCAACCGATCTTTCAAGTCGGCTCTGCAACGGTTGTCTTCTAGGGGGAGGAGCAGTCCCCAACCTTTCTCTCACATATGAGCTTGGAGCAACGGGAGCAGCTGCACCCGTCTCCGTTGCCAGAGGCCCGAGGCGATTGACGAGTGATTCCGGCACGTTGCCCTCACTCTATCTCCTCCAGTCGAACTGGTCCAAGCCAGTGAGCTGGTCGACCTCAATTCTTGCTCCACTTCCCTTAACTGCGTCTGAAACACGTCATTCACCCAGCGTCTCCCTTGCTGGGTGTTGAAATGTATACCATCTCTGGTGAGCGCGAGATGATCAATCATGCGCAGCATGTTCTCAAGATCCTTGATGCAGCTCGCCGGGGTTACTTCTCACCAGACCGCGGGTCATCTCGTTCCACCGGGTCACGTTGCCGTTCATGACATCCGCCACCGGCGTGCCCACCACCGGGTTCTGCGGTATCGTGCACTGCACCACGAGTCTGGGCCTGTATTTCTCCTTCAGTTCATTCAAAAGGCAGACCAATAGGGGCTCCCACTTGCCCTCTGGGGTCACTGGGGCCCTCGAGACGTCATTGGTCCCGAGCATTATCACCAACGTGTCTGGGTAATCCTCGCCCTGGAACCATTTTGATGACTTGAGCCACGGAAGCTCCTCCAAAAGATAGTACATTAGTCTGACCATTGAAAAAGATCTCGTTCAGATCCCTCACTAAACTATCTCCTATGACCAAGTGACGATTCCCTGGAAGAATTGCCTGGTTGCTTATGGCGGGATGCTCCGCGGCTACTTGCGCGAATTGTTTGCGTACCGTTAGGTTCATCCTGTTGTCAACTACACGAGACTTCTGAACCGTTCATCAATGCGCAGTCCCCGTTGATGCCATGGTTCGAGGTGTTCGCTCCGAGCTACTTGGGGAACGATCAACGCGTTGAGAAGGGACGACCCTAGCCAGCGTCCACCCAGTGATGCTGTTGATCTCATTCATTGTTGCTCTGGCCACCTGATTGAATGACTCTTGAATCTGGGGAGCCAGATAGGTGCCTGAAGGATCCGGTATCGTATTTCTCGGGTTCAGAGCAGACTGTGATGTCTGCTGAGGAGCCTTGGGCTCTCTCGGTGCGCACAGCTCCTGTGCCTTCGTCCAGGGACGTGTGTCCCTGGATGCCTCCGAGGAGTTCATCGTTGCCAGAACTTCCGGTGACACTTGGCTCACCCTCGCCATATATAGCTCCTTCAGGTGTTTTATCTCCTCTTCCTTGAAGGCCATTTCCAGATCTTCAAACTTCTTTCTCCATTCGCCTTTTTCTCGAGCTATGGCCATGTACTCCTGCAGCTTGGCACACAGCTCGCTTTGATCCTTCTCTTTTTTTCTCCAACGTCTCAATCGTCTCCGAGGTCTGGATCTCTATCTCGTTCATCCTCACCATCTTCAGGGGAGGAGCAGCTGTTGGAGAATCTACTGAGTGTGACGGGCCCGGCCCATCACGTAGTCTCTTTGCTCCGATGAGCGGCTGTACAGGTTGAAGAGGCAGGGTATCTCACCTAGCCGGTAATCCCTCTGCTCCTCTAGTCCCGGCTCACGACCCAAGTCGTGGCCAGACATTTCACCTCGCCGCCATCTCATTAATCGGTTTCGACCTCTCTCGGCGGTCCCGGACTCACCGAAGGCCAGCATCAGCACTACTTCCGTGGGACAATTCCCTCGACCCTCTCGTCCTAACGCGTTGAGGAGCGCGATCACAAAGATCGCCAATCCCGGGTCTTCTTGTGTAAAGTCACAGTCAATCAGCCGCTGGTATATCTCGTCCAGAGTCGCTCCTAGACTCGCTGAGAGGAATTACATCAAATCGTTTTCTACAGTTTTATTTTTCGTCGTCGTGTTCCTTCTGATTTGTCAAATTCAATAAGCAAGATTGGATCAATCAAGATCTAAAAAGCAAGTCACGACTTAAAACCATCATTTCATGCCGTCCCATTTCCAGGGTAAAACATTATTCACATCTTTCAAAAACGATTCATTGAAATTCTCCTTTGTTCTTGATTTAAAAACTAGTACCAAGGTGGATCGTCCACCTGTAACTTTGTCAAGATAACACAACTGAGCGCTGTCACCTTCACTACCTGGACTGTTCCAGATTTTTATGACACACACATCACATAAAGTCTAACCTAACTAACATAACACATATGCATCACATATTCACTCTATTACATAAAAACACAATCCCTAGTAAATAGCCTAAAATTTAATCCTAATGCCTATAAAGTAAATTTAATAAAAACCACTTATCGCCGAATGCAACTCCTAGCGTATACTCAGATAGTACTTTTTATGTCAGTTTCTGAAAATATCACGTGTACAAGGGCGTATAACTCTCTGGGATGTAGTTTTCCCCTATTGGGATCATAGACTGGTAACGAGAGAGAGGTCACTCTTCTCTCAGCCAGAAAATCTCTAAGTCGAGTCAAGGCCAATACCAAGCTCTCTGGATTTACGTGTTGCTTATTAGTGGCCTTAGTAACCAGGAAACACAAATATTTCCTTGGTATCTGTGATGCAACAGGGGGCAGCGCTATCATCCCTCCCACACCAGGCCTCTGTTTCCATAAAACCTCGGTATTCTTATACTCTCTTTTAAAGTCAGCCGCTAGTGCTGTTTTGAAGCTTACATCTGCGGTTATCGCTATAGCGCATGTACGTTCCGTGAGTATGAAATCGCTGTCCGTTATGACGATATTGTTTGAATAAGGGTTCGGTAGGTCGAAATAAGATTCAAAAATTCGTCCGAAAGGTGGTTTTTTAGCGTTCTCGCCTTCCGTTTCCAAATCTCCGGTTTCTCTTGCCAATTTTTTTTAAATGATCAGGTTTTCGGTGTGGGTGAGTCGAGCAGATTGAGGTTGGATTGCGGAACGCGTAGAGGGCCATCTGGAGCGACCCAGTTGGACTCGGTACTGTCATGGTTGACGTATTTGATGCCGTCTTTATCGACATCCTGAATCGTCAAGATTGTCTCTTTACGATCTGCCGGCAAATCGTGGAGCCATTCAAGCACTCGCAAGTTCGTTAATTCTTGCTCATGAGTCTGCTCCACCTCTGGTTCGAACTCTATTTCTGGTTCGGAGCAATCGTCGATCTAATCCTGATCCATGTCATTTACCAAGTCGATCTCTCTTGGCACCTCTATTTCATCCAGTCCCACCACCGACTCCATCATATCGCTTAAAACTATCCTGTCTATAATGAAATCCTCGCCATACGGTTTGTAAGTCTTCTTGTTCTTTCCTTTCTTGCTCTGGCGTGTCTGCATGGTGAGAGGAAAGTCACGTTGTACTCCTTTGTCAATTTCAGTTTGTTCTGGGCAGTCCCAGTCCTCTTCGGCATAAGGTAGAGTTTCGTCGTCCACCTCCACTAGCTCTGTAAACTCCAGATCCAGTGTCAGATCGCAATTATCTACCACCTCATTCCCGTCGTTTTTGTCGCGCGTACCTCTTTCATTCACTTCACAAGCAGGATCCACTATCAAAAAGTCTCCTTCCTGCATGTCCGCTGAGATGCACCAGTCCTCTGATGAGGCATTGTGCGGTTTGATGTTTTCGTAATGAGCTGATCTTCCGGTGTTCAGTCGATAAAACCGACCTCCTTGGTGCACTTCTTTTATTTGAAATGGGGCCGCGCCATTTTTTGAATAATTTTTTGGTTCCTTTTGTTGGAACTACCTCCTAGAACACCCAGACGTAATCGCCGACTGAGTAGGCTTTTGCATCTGCAGTCCTTTTATCAAATCGCCTTTTTACTTTATCTAATTTGCGCCTGTTGCGTGTTCTTCCTGCATAAGTCCTTGAGGTCCTGCTGCCTCCTTATAGCATCGCTGTTTTCTTCTGCGTTTGTGGTGCTGTTTTCTTCCCTTCATACTCAGGGTAGAAGAACTTTAACGGAAGAGCTTTTTCGTTACCAGTTAGCATCGTGACCGTGGTGGAATTTTCTGTGCTGTTGTAAGCGCCCATCACTTGCGGCAAGTGTCTATCCCAGTCATCCATGTAGCGTGAGCAATAGACTCTCAACATGTATACCAGCGTGCGATTTTGCCTTTCGACTAGGCCATTCGTTTGTGGGTGATAAGTGGTCGAGTGGGCTTGTGCCACCTGCGACGTTTTCATTAACTCCTTCGTGAGATCGCCCACGAATGCTTTGACATTGTCCGATTGGAATGGGATGGGGCAGCCATGCCTCGCTATTCACGCATTTATCAAGTGATCGCATGTTTCTTCCGCTGATACTGTCATGCAGGGGGCTGCCTCTGCATATTTCGTAAAATGATCAATCCTTACCAGCACCTGATTGTAGCCCGTGGCTGTCATGCATATCTTCTGGTGATCAATTTGCACTACTTCGTTGAATCCAGTTGACTCTATTGACTGCAGAGGGAATCTTAGTTTCCTGGGGTCTTTCGCCTGTTGACACGACACGCTTGCAGAGATCCACTTTTCACAAGCCTTCTTCAAACCAGGCCACTCTAATCGTTTCTGTATCCTGTTGTACACTTTGTCCACGCCTTGATGGCCCATCTGGTCATGTGAACGAAAGAGCAATTCGGTCTGGTATAACTGTGGTAACACTATTGAATTATACTTGTAAAGCATCTTGTCCTCTTTCTTGCGTTTACAGGTTACGATCCCGTCTTTGTTCAGGTACAACAGATCCTTTCTTTTCATATAAAATTGCTTCAAAATCTTATAGCTGTCTTCCTCCAAATCTTCTTTGTCAGGACCCCGTTCTCGACACATCTTTTCAGATTGCTCGTCATTCTGTCATTTCATTGAGCCCTTAGGAGGTCCGACAGCCGGTATCTGGCTTTCAGATACGTCTTTACCACGTTTAATTGCCCGCTCATTATCTACGGAGCATGAGCATCGTCCATCAACTTGACACACTATATCGTCTTCAGAGGTGTTGCTTCCTGCACAGATGGCTCCAGATTGGTACGGACGACCGCATCATGTGGCAGTAGTCTGGTTGAGCGTTTCGACACAGCTATCAATTCAAGCTCATCTGCGGCATTGTCCACTACAGGGCCCTCCTCATCAGAGGTATAACTGTCTCTGTCCGGACCCTGATGCATTTCCCGGTCCAGCCCGCGCTGTTTCCATTCCACCAACAAGGAATGAATCGCAATTTCTGAAACATCAGAACTGGAAGTAATCTCCGATGGGTTCTCCCAGGACTGGGGCCTCGAGTCATCACTCGAGCCGATGGATTCCACATCATTCTGTCCCGGTCTGTCTGTGATGTTTCTCGACTCCCCGGACAAAACTTTATCCCTTGGTCGCCTTGAATCCAGCTCCCCGGACAACATTTTGTTCTTTGGTTGTCCCAACCTTGTCTCCACGGACAATTCGTCCTGTGCGGGCTCGCAAGTGCCTGACTCCCCGGACATTGTCTCGTCCCCGGATGAACAATTCAAGCTCGGTTCGTACTCTTCCCTTGCATCCGTAAGTTGTACTTTTCTCGTGAAGCTGGATTTTGACCTGACCCTGACTTCTTCAGTGGCTTGGACCTGGGTCGATTTCCCACGTTCTGTGAACGAGGTCCTCAACAAAACATCTTTCGGCATTGAGGTCACCAGCTGGTTCACTATCGACCGGCAATCCCGTTCCACATAGCGACTGCGAATGGTCACTTGCCTCTTCTCTGTTCTCTCAGTGACGGTCAACCGTTGGACGGTCTCCATCCACTCACGACCATGTCTGCGACTTCTCTATCCAGAAAGTCACGGAGCTTCCCCATGACGTCCGGCGCCAGGTTCACTGTCCTATTTAGCCGGGCTATGCTGTTTATACGCAGCCTGGTAAGCTCTTGCTGCACCAGATTGGATCGGACTAGCAGATCCAATGGGACAGGATCACCCTTGGCCAATTACTTTATTTCAGCGGCAGTCTCCACCGGAAGTTCAGGGTTTCTGGTATGGGTGCCCTGACTTGTCCAGCTACCTGGTGCATGGTAGTTTATGGTAGGTTTTCTAATCTAGAAAAGAAAATCCGTCCTTGACTTCTGCCTGATTGGCCTGCTTCTCTTCTAAGCGCTCATAGAACTCTGTCTTCTTACTGAGGCTATCATCATTCTGGTGCTTTTCACGGGTACGGTGCTCTATGATCATGTGGTATCCATCCAGGCGCTAGATCCAACGACCAATATAACTTTGGTCCATCGAATAGGTTTTCAGCCAGGCAAGGGCATGATTATCCACACGCAACTTGAAGGGAGCACTCCCCAAGTAGGCCCTGTATTTTTCCACGAAAGCGATCACCGCGAACATTTCCGCCTTTGGTGCGCCGTACTTCATCTCAGTATCGCCCAGAAACTTACTTTCGTAGGCTATCGGACGGAGAACCGTTCTCCCGTTCCACTCTTGCTCCTGGTGAAGTATGCCTGATATCGCAACTACTGATGCATCCGTGTCTAACACGAACATCATCTCGCAAAGTTCACGACCGGTGCCTCGCAAAGTTCACGTTTAATGTTTTCAAATGAAACTTGTGCCTCATCAGTCCAAGTGAATTTTTTGCCTTTATTTCTCATCAACTGTTGCATGGGGTATATCTTATCGGCGTATCCCTTGACGAAATCCCGATAGTAGTTAGCAAACCCCAAAAAGCTCATCGGCTGTGTATCTGTCTTGGGTGCCTTCAGATCATAACCGCTTCGACCGCTTCGGGATCCCGTCTCACTCCATGCTTATCCACCAGGCGGTCCAGATATTTTAAGGAGTCTCTGAGGATTTCACACTTTGAGGGTTTACACTTCAGGCCCACCTGCTTAAGCAATTAAACAACTCATCCAACCTCTCTATAAGATCCTCCAGGGCTATCACGACGTCATCGACGTAACACATGATGAGGTTCTCGTATTTCTTTGTCATACTCGTGAGTGCCTGGGCTATCAGTCGCTGGAATGTTGCCGTCGCGTTGCACAATTTGAACGGCATCATCTTCCACTGGAACAATCCGATTTCCTTCCTGCATGCTTCTGACTTGTGAGGAGTCATTCTTCTCGCCCCTTCCCTATGAGGTACCGAGCCCTCTTCTATCTCAATCTCGTGTTCTACAAAATTGCAGCAACCTATGTCGGCCTTATGCTTTGAAACAACGTCTGCATTCCGATTTAGCACCACCCTAAGCGAATCTAGTTCTCGGTCTGATATTTTACCCTTCAGATGTTCTATCTCGGGCAGGAGAAGTTTATTTGCTGCTAACTCTGTTTCTGTCGGTCTCTCGGGAAAATTCGAACAACTAGACAACCCATCATCTGTCTCCGACTTCATTGAAAATAATTTCTTAGAATATTTCAATTCATTTATTCTCTTCAGTATACATTCCTGGTTCGCGCGCAAGGGACATTTAGTTACATCAAACTTTTTCAAGTTCTCCACACGTAGTCAAGTTTCTTTACCCTCTGTATTGTCACTGTGGTTGCTTCTGTGTTCAACAACACACTCACACACAGTCCGCTCTGAGTGAGTGAGAAACTTCTTCCTAAAATAACCGAGCTCTTTTTGTTTGGATTTGGTACCAGACACACCTGTCTGTCATTACTGAGTTCATTTAGATTCCTCATCCTAAACGTCGCTACCACGGCTTGGTTTGGTTTCAATTTCACTTTTCGATCCAGAAAAATCGGCACCTTAGCCTGGTTAGTGAAGATCTTATTAAGAGGTTTCTTTTCATACTTCCTCTCAGGATCTTTTATCCTGATCAGCGCGTCATTGAGGTCGATTGTGACACCAAAGTTTTGTATGAAGTCCCTTCCCAGGATGAATTGATCGGATTCGTCCACATTTTCCACCACCAGGAAGCTCATCCAAAGATGTCTTCCTCCAAGCCGCAGTGATATAATCGGGGTCCGTCCTGTCACATAGATTGCGCTCTGATTGGCAGCTGCCAGTCTGATGTTTGTCGGTATCAGATCCGACCTGTCAAAGCCCATATAAGTCCAAGTGCTGACCGGCATGACGCTGACCACTGCACCCGTGTCTAACAGTCCTTTTACTGAAAGTTGTCTGCCCTGCACATCTAGCACATGTGCTGCCAGATCGGCTTCGCAACCTATTCTAGCATGGCGTTGTGTCCGATTCGTTGCACCTTCAGCTCTTCTTGGCCAATGTAGATCCGGCCCACCTGATCACTCGCATCAGCCAAGTGAGCCTTCCTGTAGATATTAATGCCATCTACATTCATCAGAATCGGATATGGGCCATGGACTTCGATGTAATTTTCATCCAATCTCATTAGCCTCGGACCTCCTGTCGTCAGCAGCGCTCGCACTGCCCTGGAGTCCAACTTGGGATCCTTTTCTCTCAGGTAGTCCGCATAAATGTCCAGGTGTACCAGCGTGATCTCGGACGGTTCACTCAAGTTGTTGACCACCTGGTGTCCTGCGACCGAGATAATTGACATTATCTTCGTTCCTTCTTTCGTCATGCCAAAGGTTTTACCCGATATAACATTTAGCTTCAGTCCAGGCTTTCTGGGTCCCTGCTTCTCTTCTTCTTTCGTTGTGTTCCCAAGATGTCGAATTTTTCCCGAAGATCTGTGCTTTCCAGTTCCGACCTCACACATTGCTCAACTTCCTTCGTGGCTAGTTCGTGTTGGACATTCTGTAACGCTGTCCTCGCCTCGCTGTAGGTCGCATCAATGTCGTCGAGAAAGTAGCCTATCGCTTTCATGTTCTGTTTATAAGCAGTACAGGCGGAAACATGGTGGTCCATCGAGCCAAAAATTGCGCATGACCTCCTCTTATCCATGTTGTCACGAGGTCTGTACCAACTGGAGTTCGCGCCAGTGTTTGTTCCGCTGTAGTTGCCATAATTGCTGTAACAGTTTTGCGCCCTCGCTTTAAGAGCAAGTACTCACGAGACTTCATACGCAAATCATCGGGCGTGGGTACCTGGTCAAGCGAAAGGGTGAAGTGTGTGGCTAGCATGGTTTTCAGCTCGTCACTCTTTACTCCATCCATAAACTTCGAGGCAATCGCTAAGTTCCGCTCCGATATCCTCTCATCGGGATTACTTCTCCTTCTGAGTAATTCAAGTTCATCCAAAAACTTGCCTATGGATTCGTCATCTCTTTGACGCCTCTTCTCGAACTTCACCATAGCCTGATGCCCTTGTACTCCAGAGCCGAAACGGTTCAGCAGGATGTCGGATATCTTGCGAGCGCTGTCTCGTTCATTGGCCCTTTTCGCCATCACACAATTTAGGGCGGTACAATTTAGGGTGGTTTTCAGCTCGTAACTCTTTACTCCATCCATAAACTTCGAGGCAATCGCTAAGTTCCGCTCCGATATTCTCTCATCGAGATTAACTCTCCTTCTGAGTAATTCAAGGTCATCCAAAAACATGTCTATGGATTCGTCATCTCTTTGACGCCTCTTCTCGAACTTCACCATAGCCTGATGCCCTTGTACTCCAGAGCCGAAACGGTTCAGCAGGATGTCGAATATCTTGCGAGCGCTGTCTCGTTCATTGGCCCTTTTCGCCATCACACAATTTAGGGCCGTACCCTCCAGGTTGCTTGTCAGTGCGCTGCATTCCTGTTTCTTTGAGAGATTCTCTTCTTCAGAGTGCAACTTCATCACCTCTATCCAAGTATCGATGCAACCGTCTGACTCGTCTTTGTATAATGTTGGCTTTTTGAGTGTCCTTCTTGACCTCTCTCCTCTCTCGGTTGACCTTGAGAGCTTGGTGATGAATGTTTCGAGCGATCTATTCAGAGGCTCAAACATCGAAGCATGCATCGTTGTGTCCTGTGAGACCGTAGTCAGATCTCGCACTGATCTGACTTGTGGCACAGTGGGAAATCTTTTCTCCGGGGTGACATCCGCCTCCGGCGGGAGCTGTTTTGTCCAACCTGGTCTTGATGGGTCTGCCCTGGGCTGCTCCCTGTGCTGAGATTCGTAATTTGCTCTCATACTTTGCTGGGCCCCGGCATAGCTGCGTGCTCCATCTCCATCATTTGCCTGGCGTGAACGCTCCCTTGGGGCGGAACGCTCCTCCCGATTGCTCCCGTTTAAGATTTCGTCAATCTTCTGCATCATCAGGTCAGATTTGGCATCTAACCTTGTTTCCAGGCTAGTCATCGTGTGAGCATAGGTATTGTCGTGATCGTTCAATAATCGCTCGATCTCTCTTGTCATCCTAACTTCTCTTTCTTCTGACTCCTTGTTCGCCTGAGCCAAGCTCTCCGCCAGGCATTGATCGGCGTTGCGAATCAATTGATCCTGATTGACTCTCGCCTGCGACTTTACGTGTGTCAGTTCATCTCGCAATTTCTCTTGACCCTGGTGAGCTCTCTCCTCGACTCGATATATTCTCTTAGTCATGTCCCGTCGCAGTTCTGCCAGGCCTGTCATTATGCCAGCAAACATGTCACTTATATCGCCAGCTGCCCCCAATGTCGGGGTTAGCCCCAGAGAAGATGAGGTCAACTCCGGTTGCAGCCTGGTACTTGATGACGCGCCGCCCTTTTGCTTGCCCATCGACATCATCAACCTGTCGAACGTTGAGGACGCTCCCATCGTTATCCCATCTGACATGGGCCTGGTCGACGAGGCGGACGACGCTTTCCTGCTCATGTTGTTCCTTGGGCACGGCATGAAGTTGACATCCGGATGGGTTATCTCCGGATGGTCATAACTGGAAGACAGACATTCAGTTCGTAGTGACGCCATGCGCTCATCGTACAAAGACTTCCAGCTTATCTTGGCCTACGAACCCGTTTGTTCTTCACTCGGGCTTATACTCGACATCATCGCGTTCTTGCTCTGCTTGGCCAGAGATGAGTGGGTATTGGCTGGGTGTGAAAGTTCTTTTCTCCGATTATGACTCTTAGTCTCTGATCTGGACAATCCCCTGAATAACACTTCCTCTCGCGGCTCGACCTCGGAACGCTCCGAGGCCTCCTCCGTCCTCTCGACTTCCTCCCGTTCGAGGTCCTCGCTCGGCTCAAATTCGGGTCGAATAAGCGTTCGTTCCCCTTCGTCAAAGGGGTCCACAAGCGTTTCGCTCGCCGGCCTGGTCTCGGCGCTCCGCCCTTGATCGCCATCGAGGTTTTTCTCCTTCCTTAGTTTCATTTCGCTCACTGAAAGATCAACTTGACCTTTAGTCGAATCGTTTTCGGCAAAAACGTCGGAAGCGCGGCTCAACGAAGATTGGCTACGCCTAGTTTTAAATTTTCGCGTGCTTCCCTTGCTCAGCCTGGGATTCTTAATAGTCGATCCTAATGAGTCCCTACGCTGCATTTTTTAGTAATAAACAGTAATACTTGCACAAATTAATGGCAATGCACACGTACCGCAAACAAGTTCAAGTTAAATTACTTAACGATGCCTACCCGATCTCGTAAGTATCAAAAATGTCTCTTAGATTTCTCAATGATAATATTAAAGACTCAACTAAAGCTATACACAGGACCTACTCAGTATTGATGTGATGCTAAATCAACCCCGTTGTTTAGTACAACAGTATCATAAAATTTTCACACGATATAATCAACACACAAAACACAGTTGATAATCAGATAAGAACATCCTACAGGTGACAGCGACCTTTCGTCAGTATCAATTTACCTCCGGATGGTCCTAAATCACAGTTATGATAAATCCATAAGTCATAAATTACCTCCGGCGGGAGCTGTTTTGTCCAACCTGGTCTTGATGGGGCTGCCCTGGGCTGCCCCCTGTGTTTAGATTCGTAATTTGCTCTCGAACTTTGCTGGGCCCCGGCATAGCTGCGTGCTCCATCTCCATCATTTGCCTGGCGTGAACGTTCCCCTGGGCCGGAACGCTACTCCCGATTGCTCCCGTTTAAGATTTCGTCAATCTTCTGCATCATCAGGTCAGATTTGGCATCTAACCTTTTTTCCAGGCTAGTCATCGTATGAGCGTAGGTATTATCATGATCGTTCAAAAATCGCTCGATCTCTCTTGTCATCCTAACCTCTCTTTCCTCTGACTCCTTGCTTGCCTGTGCCAAGCTCTCCGCTAGGCATTGATCGGTGTTGCGAATCAATTGAGCCTGATCAACTCTCGCCATTGACTTCACGTGCGTCAGTTCATCTCTCAAATTCTCTCGACCCTGGTGAGCTCTCTCGTCAACTTGATCTATTCTTTTATTCATGTCCCGTCTCAGTTCATCCAGACCAGTCATTACGCCAGCAAACATGTCACTTATGTCGCCAGCTGCCCCCAATGGCGGGGTTAGCCCCAGAGAAGATGAGGTCAACTGCGGCTGCAGCCTGGTACTCGATGACGCACCGCCTTTTTGTTTGCCCATCGACGTCATCAATTTGTCGAACGTCGAGGATACTCCCAGGGTTATCCCATCAGACATGGGCCTGGTCGGCGAGGCGGATAACACCTTCTTACTCATGTCGTTCATTGGGCACGGCGTGAAATCCACATCCGGATGGGTTATCTCCGGAAGGGCATAATTGGAGTATAGACCTTCAGTTCGTAGTGAAGCCATGCGCTCATCGTACAAAAACTTCCAGCTTTTCTTGGCTTTCGAACCCGTTTTTTCTTCACTCGGACTTATACTCGACATCATCGCATTTTTACTCTGCTTGACCAGAGATGATTGTTCTTTTCTCCACTTATGAGATTAAGGCCTCTTCCGTCCTTTCGATTTTTTCTCCTTCGAGGTCCTCACCTGGCTCAAAGTTGGGTCGGACGAGCGTTTGTTCCTCTTCGTCGAAGGGGTCCACAAGCGCCTCGCTCGCCGGTCCGACCTCGGAACTTCGCCCTTGACTGCCATCGAGGTTCTTCTTGCTCCTTAGTCACATTCGGTTCACTGAAAGATCAGCTTGAGCTTTAGTCGATTCGTTGTCAGCAAAAACGTCGGAAGCGCTGCTAAACGAAGATTGGCTACGCCTAGTTTTAAATTTTTGCGTGCTTCCCTTGCTCAGCCTGGGAATCTTAGTAGTCGATCTTAACAAGTCTCTACGCTGCATATTTTGTAATAAACAGTAATATTCGCACAAATTAACGGCAATGCACACGTACCGCACATAAGTTGAAATTAATTTACTTAACGCCACCTACTCGACTTCTTCAATGTCAAGAATGCTCCTTAGATTTTTTGGTGATTATATTAGTGACTCAGCTAAGGTTACACACAGAGCTTGCTTAGTATTAAGATAATGGTACTCCACCCAGTTGCCTATTATAACAATATCACAAATTTTTCACAAGATATAATCAATACACAAAACACAACTGATAATCAGATAAGAATATCCTACAGGTGACAGCGATCTTTCGTCAGTATCAATTTTATCGCCACACTCGTATCAAATCACTACTTTGTTAAAATTAAACAATCTTTTGTTAAAAACGCAGTGATGATTCAGGAATAGATGAATAAAACTTAGTCTTAAAGAAAAAGACTTCCCTCGATCGGAACACTCCAAAAGAACGAAGCCCAGGACACAGTCTTCTCAAGTGAGTGTGTATTTGCCTAATACACCCACCGAGGTCTTCTTTTAGGTGTCCTGCGACTGCCCGAGCTGTCCTACTAAGTAGCTCAAGGCAAACTCTGATCGAAAATCTCCAAAGTCTATCAAAAAGCTCCCCCACACCCGGGACGCCCCAAGTGCACGAGAGAAGGGAACAACTTTTCTTCTCAAGTGAGTGCGTATTTGCCTAATACACTCACCGAGGTCTTCTTTTATGTGTTCCAGGGTTGCCCGAATTTTCCTATTAAGTAGCTCAAGGCAACCACACAACCAAAATAACAATCAGAAAAAAAGTTTGGTTCGGGTACTTTCGTCAGACCCGATCTACAATCCAAAGATGATCACGAATCTCCGGGTCAAATGGGCTCCTGTGATCATAATATGCACGCCCGTTGGCTGTTGACCTTTTATTCCGAGTCTAAATGAATATTTTAGTTGCTCAAATTGCCCCAGAAGGTACCCCTAAATTTTCAATAAGGAGGGATGTTAAGAGGCTTAAGTCACTCCGGAGGGTCACATCGGAGGGTTGTCAAGACACTTAGCTTACCTCGGAGAGTTACTTCGGAGGGTACCTTAAAAATCAAGAAAACGGGTTATTCTACCGCGGTAAAGCCTCCGAATACGGTGTAACTGACTTAAAACCAAGTTGGCTGACACGGTCAACCTTCCCAGTAGGATAAAAAGGTGATCTTATAAAAGTTTTTGCCGTTCGGAGGGTTCCCTAAAATTTGGAACCTTCGAACTAACAAATTTTTTTAAAAATTTCTTTTCCGAGATTGTCAACCCAAAAACGGTTGCAGTCCGGGAAAGTGGTCAAAAACGCATTCGTCAAAATGGCCTTTTTTTACCACCTATATAGGTTCTGAAAGACTTTTTCCGCAATTCCTAGTGAAAGTGCCTAAAAATTAATCAAACGAGCGTAGTAGTCCCGTACGGCACTGGAACAATGCAAAAAACCGGATAAAAATTGGTTTGGAAACAAAATTTTGGCCAATAACTATCAGATTTGGAACCTCCGATTCCTCCCTTTTCCAATCTTTAAGTCGTTAGCTCTATCCACCCAGCTAATCGGAGAGTTACTCAAAAAACTCTCGGGAAACCGAGCACGCTATGCTGGTATACTCCTGACGCAAATTTTTTATTGCTCTTATTCTAAAAACTCAAAAACTCGATCCCCAAAACAAATTGACAAAATTCGGTCAATCGAAAAATTTTGTTTTTGCTAACTTCTACTAAGTCTTTTTCCGTGCGGTTTCATTAATCAGAAGGATCGAACTACGTAGTAACTCCCTGTATAAAAGCTTTTTGCTGTTTGAAAAAGCTCGGATATCCAAAATCTTGGGGGTCAACAGTTAGGTCGAAAATCGGTAAATTTCAACAAAATTGGGGTGTTTCTCGGGTCTAAATAGGAGATAAGTAATATATAGTAAGGACAATAATCTATTAGTAATCGTTAATGAATATTACTATACCGTCCTTTGCACCAAATTACCCGAATTAAGACCCTTAACTCGGAAACTTGTGATCGATGGAGGGTACAATCGGACCGCGCCAATCGTGTCCCCACCTCTTAAGTTTTGATGAAATAGTACTCGAACGATACTAAAATTGTTTCAACGATACCCAACAGTCGTTGTGGACAATGTCCCTGGTGCTCCTGTTGAGTGTGGAACACGTCGGTGAGCTTGCCACTCTACCCTCCGGTCACCGGCAAAATCACCATTAACGTGCTTAAATACTCAAATTACACTCAAGGGAGGGTACCCAACCCGTCACCAAATTACACAATCTCTCTATCAGAAATGATATAAATCAATCTGAAACAACAACAAATAGGAAGGTCAGATCACATCTCGTCCGGAAATAACATTGTTTTTGGTCTTTTTTGGATTTTTTTTTACTGTTTTATGTACTTTTTTGTTTTCAAATATATTTGTTTTTGGCTATTTCTTGGTTATACACTTTTTTTGTTTGGTTTTACGCTTTCTCTTTAATTGTTTTTGGTTCCGGGACCTTGGGACAAGCGAGCTCATGACTTCCCACCTAACCCTCCGGCCCCCGGAATTTTCGTTGTTAACTAAGTTAAAAAGCTAAATAGTACTAGACGGAGGGTACGTACCTTCCCCCTAGTACAACAAAGGTCACTAAGGCCTCTAACTCGGGCATACGCCCGGAGCGGAGGGTTCGTCGCTGAAACGTTTGCTGATCATGATGGTCTCATCATTTAACAGGCCCACCCAGGAGCGCCATAAAAAGTCTATGTTATATTCGCCCAAATACTACACAGTGACGGAGCGTAGAAAAAGTACCTATTAACGACTGGCACGCGTCAGTTACCTTAATTCTACTCATTTTTCAACATTTCGACGTTGCCAGTTGCTTTTCTGGTCTGTTTAGGGCTAAGTAAAAAGTTACTATCTTTAAGCCATCAGTCAAACGATTTTTGATCAGCTTTCGTTTACATACAAACACAACCACATAGCTGGGTCTCGGATCCTCAGACTACGTGATTGCTATTAAAAACACGGCTCGAATACCCTATTTTAATATGTTTTTGGTGGCAGTTCTATATTAAATCCATTGGAGATGGATTGACCCTTTCCTCTTCCTAGCTACTCATATTCTAAAATATCAAACAATACCGGTGTTAATTCAAAGTTTTATGGCATCAGAGTAGCTACAAAGTCAGTTTATTATATTCCATCACAATATACTGTCTCTGGGGGGCCGAGCCTCAGCTTCCGTGATTTTCCTGTAATAACGTCGTTTTTACACTCAATTCGTGGCACGGGAGGGTACTGCTCTCCACTACTTCCCCACTGAAGCCTCCCTACTCGCTAATTCCTTCTGCTAAGCGTCTTATCGTGCGTGATCGTCACGATAAGAGGCTTCGTTTTTATATCGTTATCACCAACTGTTTTTACTATTTTTGCTGTTGTTCTGACTTTTTCACTTTTTCTAGTCAAAATGGGCGTTTTTTGTATTTCTGAGAAATATTGGTTCGTCAATCGAAATTTTGAAAATTTAAAATTCTCGAATATTCCGACCCTCCTTTGCAGTAATTTTCAATCATTGATGTCTCTACTTTTATTTTTAGGTTGCGTCGGAAGGTTGCGCTGTGCCAGTCTGGCAGAATGGCACATACTCCCCGGACAGTCCCCATCAATGTCCCTATTGATCGCATGACACCGGGTTATCGTCAAGTAGTTTTCCAGATCTCTCCAAACAACTTAACAAATCGCATTAGCAAATGATCCAGCTGCTGAGTCCAGCTGCTGACTTTTGAATCACTTCGGCAGCAATATCTCGGGCGCCCATGTCTGCGGCATTGTTTCCGGTGTCGACATGATACCACTCATCTACGGTAGTGACTTCAAGAACTTCGCCTACTCGGTTTAATGATGTTTCGATGATGAATGGAGCCAGTGGAGCAAGGTAGTGCTGTCTGTCCACATGAATACATTGTTTATCGGGATGGTAAGTGATTCATTGATATCTTTTTTGAAGCGTGTGCCCAATAGGTCAGCTTTCAATTCTTGTTTAGGTATAGACATAGCCAACATTGGCGCTACTCGTGCTTTACCCAGAAGGAAGGAGAGTTTGGTCTCCTGAGTTTCCAAAATGCGCACAGTAAGAAGTCCAACTGCACAGAAGGCCTCCTGCCAACTATCGCCAAACATGTAAATCTTTTTTGTCAACAGCACACAGAAAAAAGCAGCGCGGAATTGTTAGCTGTCCTAAGATGGGTAGGCCGGAATGTCAATCGAGGATTTTTTCAGTCAAGTTTTCTGGAAGAGGGTCATCCCATTGTTTACAACTGGTTCTTTCAACATGTATCAAGAGGAGACGTGCTCTCACAGTGTATGGGGCGACCAACCCGATGGGGTCAAAGATTGAGGAGTGTAATATTGTTTTTCAATTATCTATTTACACTTCGGCTGGCAACTAATATGTCATGTTTGTGATTCCAATTTAAACCTAGCAGATATGATGTTTTATTTTCACTGCCTAAAATTTTTTTAAACTGACTTGAATCGTCGCTTGACGTAAAAACTCAATGTGTATACTTTTCACATTGCTAACAAACTTTGTCAATTTGGGACCTTTTGTTTATTTCAAAGCTTTTTCAGGGTGTTTGAACGTGTCAAGGTAATTGTGAGTATAGAAGTTTTGCATCACTGCAGAAGCTGCTTCTAAAAAAGGCTTGGTTTTCACGACCAGTTTTACGAAGTGCGAAAATGCCAAATGTGGGGAGTCTCCAGCTCCGAAGATATGTCGGGTGTAGTGGTACGTTACTACATCGGTTGTGGTATCCTCCCGACACAGGAATCACAGTGATGGTTGATCAACTTCAAGCAAACCAACCTGAAGAAACATTCCTTCTATGTCAGCAGATACAGCATACTTATGCTGACGGAACCTCATAAGAATGTTTCGAAGCAAGTCGGGAACAACCAGAAGAACTTGAATGAGGGAAAACCCATGAAACTTGGATGATCCTTTTAGGACACGCCGAACTTTTCCCGTCTTGTTGGGGCAAATCAGCGGGCGGTGAGGAAGATACAATTCCCTCATGGAACGGTTTCTGGGGTCGTGGAATTTATTTTTGATTACCTGTTTCGTTTTTAATTATTTCGTCTTTGTCTGAACGTTTTTTTTCAAAGACTTGAATTGACTCAACAAGGAAATATAATTGTTAGGTAGCTCTGAGTCGTCTTCAACTCAGAGCAAGCCGACGGAGTATCTAAGACCATCGTGTTTGATAGTTGACTCAAGTATTCGGTTCGCCCTCTTATCAGCTGGACATCTAGCGTCTAATTGCTTGTAGGCTTCGTATGATTCAAGTTCAATCCAGGATTTGACTGCTCTACTTAACTTACATCCTCGATATTGCATTATAAGCACGCGGGGATTAGACCACTGGAGGAAAAAAGAGGACCACTTAAAACTCATCCGATGGGAAGACAAACGGCGAAACGAGATTGTAGACTTTCATCCTGGCAATATTCAGGGGTCGGATATACTCATAGATATCTTGCTCTTATGTCATTTGTACATTCGCATATCGGTATTTGGTAGGATAAACAGGTTCCAGTTGAGGATTCTTCACTTGCAGCTTGGAAACATTGATTGTGTTTGAACCTATATTTTTGTCATCTTTGATATAAGCGCAGACAGAGAAATATATTTCTGGAATAAATTCAGATGTGACCGTTAAGCCAACTTGTTCTGTGGCAATAACTATTCCATTTACAATTAATTCAATTTTGTCACTTGTCTGGTTAAGTCTAGTGTGATATGAGATGACAAACTGCAGGCTGAGTCACATAACGCGAGTGCATTAGTTTCGTAGTTAGTGGAAGAACTGGATAGAATTATTATGATAGGCATTACAATAGGCCTTTGACACTGTTGAATGATGTTGCACAAATGGATTTTTGTGCGTTTGGTTTTAATTGTGTTTTAACTACAGGATTAACTGCAGTTACGGGAGAACACTGCCAGATGACTTTTTTTCGGATTAGGGACTCGCTGGAAAATTGCGCTCATTTTCATGCAAAAACACATTCCGCGTGCTCTTGCATTCGTGTTTGGGACATCTTTTCGGCTTATGGCGTTTCCTAAACATGGGATTTCCTTGAAGAGCAAGAAAAAAATTTTTGCTCTCAGCGCAGAAATTCGCGCGTTGAGTTGGGGTTTTTTTTTTTGAATGCTGCTTTATTGGTGTGAAGGGTGCAAAAGGTCCCAACTGTAGTGCTCAAGTTTTAGCAACACCACCAAGTGCAGATGTTGAGGGAGCAAGACTCGAATTACTCATATTGGGTATATAATGACCCAAATGCGGACGAGTAAGGGTCGTTTTTACCGATGCTAATCATTTTAATTGAGCGAAACTTGAATGCGGAGAGAAACATATGCGTTTACTGGAGCTGTCATAGGCGAAGCTTCCAATGATTTTCCTGCCTTTGAAGAGGCAAAAGTTGTTGAAGTGGGGGAGTTGGCGGCAGGTGCCGATGTAAGCGTTGTTCCGGAATAGTTCGACGTGAGGGGAGAGATGATGCTGACGTGAGAGCAATTGTTGTGTCGAAACGTGTTCGTACAAAGATGGAAGTACTTTGCGGACAAAATGTGAACGGTTAGTTAGATGATTCAACCTAATTGACTTTTTTGTGTGGTTGTAAATCATTTTGCGGGGCAACGTTTATACCAGTCGTCGGCTGAGATGACTGATTCTCGATAGCGAAATCCACCCAGCTTTTCGTTCCAGCCTGAGAGGAAACCCTGTGGAGCTTGATGGCAGAACAACTTTGTTCATGTCCGTATAGATCTCCAACTCATCGTCTCTAAGCTCCGTTTTTGCTATTGTTGCCTCAATCAACTTCCTTTGATTGTCTTTGACAAGGTTTTCCAGTTCCAACTTCAATTTCCTCGCGCGACGCATTTTTGCTGTAACTAGTTCCCGTGTGCGTTGACTTGAGGTCATCGAAGCAGCTTTAGAGTCTTTTGAGGTGTAATGGAGTGATCTGCTTAAGATCGAAGAAGGGTTTGTGATTTTTCATCTCCAGAATCCAAACGCAAAATATCACTCGATTTCCAATACTTCTGTGGTTCTTCCGTCAGATTATCGTGGGCTTCAGTAGTATTTTTCAACCACAATTCGAGATCCTTGAGCACTTTACTCGGCTCAACAGTGTGATCAGCGATGCTACACAATTCCTCATTCTTTCTTATAGCGTTTTCTAATGCTGCTTTGCAATGACTGATCAGCTTTTTAACTTTAACTGCCCTTACATTTGGTTGGAGAGAGTCTCTAAGGTTAGTTTGAGGCTGATAAAATTCCTTTTCTTACCTTCTACATCATTCAAAACACTTATTGATCGTTAGAGTGTGCTTGTCTGACAACACTACAACTTAAAATAGGCTAGAAAAAGTCTGAATAGGGACTGTCCGAATCTTTTTTTTGTTCAATTCAAGTGTGATGTCGATCCCGACACCTTCACAGAATGAACCGGTGTTGCAAGTTGATCCTCACACTATACTTTAATAAGAAGGGAGGGGTAGTCCAACCTAGGATTTACTGTTATCGAAAAAGGAACAGAACTAGTCACAAATTTAGCTTACAATTAGTTTATAATTCAAATTACTTCGACTGGGCTACTAAGGCAGCTAGACGGAGGTTTGTGTCTGCTGTACGTTTTTTCTTAGATGGCTTTGCCTTCTTAATTTTGAGAAGGCGTAAAATTTTATAGTACCGTTTGACTATTTTGAAAGTGTTCAGTGTTTTCAATTTTCAGTGAAGCTCAGCATATTGGCAAAATACATGCTCATCTGTCGCTTTTTTTATATAAGATCTTTCGTTATTTTTAATATCAATAAATCAGCTGTATCTAGGAAATTATATAAATCCGGCATTCCAGTGCGCTGACAGTATGTAATAGTGATTATATTATATTTTTATTGAGTTAGGATATTAAATATTTTATCCAGCAAGAGAGCTCGATTATTTTTAATATGATGTCGACACAGAGGCTACTTTTCTTGTGTGTTGTAAAGCACATGAAAATTAATATTTAGGCACTCTGGATTAGGGTAAACTAACAATCACCAATAAGAATCAAACTCATTAAAATTTACATTAGCTTAATGATTTTTTGCGAGTAAAACTACTGTTTTGACAAGCTACAGGCTTACAAACTTTGCAGAAAGTCATTCCTGGGACTCCTTACTGGTCACCTCTTCCGGTAGCAACCAGTTTTTCTCCTTCTGCAAACACAGCGATCGCTTGGTCTTTCTCAAGTTCCGATGCATGGCCTTCTTTTTGCGATATCTGGACAGGTCTACATTTTTCTTCGTTTTTCGACACCTGTAATAGGCCTCTGCTGATTGCGCGATACCTGTTGAAAGACCTCTGTAGTTCGAAAGATTCGTCCCAAAACATCACACCTCTTTTAGCGTGAAGTGACTTTCGGCAGAGGTCACTTTCGGCTTTAATCTCGGTCGTCAGGTCGTTTCAAGTAAATCCACCTTTTTTTCCACCTGAGTTTTTTTCTAGTTTTTGGAACCAGAGTCTAACCAAAATCGGTTAATTCGCGACCGTTTGTTGGTGTTTGGTAGGTCAAGAAAAAACAGGTTCTAAAAAGGTCAAATTACCGGGACTTTATCGGTAAAAAAACAGCAAAATAAACCGATAGTGAATGCAGAAAGTGTTGGAAATTTTCTGAACAGAATCAACCATTAACACAGACTATATAACGCGCGTTAATTATCTTGTTTTTAAATCATTAAGCTCCGAACAACAAAACCTTTTGCTCGCTTACTAATAGCTTTTTCAAAAACCCCCGTAAACAAGCCAAACATGTACTGAACACCAAAAAAAATTGCATAAGTTTTTCTCACTTTCTCTGAAGAACGCAACAAAAAGCATCCTTTTTAGGAGAGAAAAAAACGAGTTCGAAGAACTCTTTTTTGGTCTTCGAGCTTTGCCCTTAATAAAATTAATTCTGTATGATAAAACATCAACACAAAGTATCAATCCTAAAGCATAACTGATAACTAATTGATATTGATAGTAAAATTGAGGAGTATCTTTTTTTTAAATGGACAACATATTTTTTGAAATTTCCTGTGTGCTCAAAGTCGCGGCTAAACATTGTATAGGTTGCAAAAGAACGAGTGAAGTTTTTCGCAATTTCGCTTTTTTGAGTCGCGATAAATGCGCTGAAAATTTTTTTTCGCGCAAAGTCGCGACTGATCTCTTTTGGTTCGCGACTCACCAACTTTGATTCGCGATGGTCGCAAATTTGTTTACAAGCCTCGAATGAGGTAAGACACAATTATTATGATTTTGTTCTGATACATGCTTTTGAATGATCGGTCCAGAATGCTAGTTGTGATGTATATGTTGATATAAATGTGAGAAGAAAAATTATGTTTCTTTTTACAGAATCAATACGATAGTTTTTATTTTGCAATTTGATTTTGAATTTGTCGGCAAGGAGACATCAAAACTTAAATCAGAAATTTAATTAATAATTTATTGTGCTAATTAAAGCCGGCCAAAATTTTTTCAGTAAATTTCTACGGTGATATGACGCTTTTACCGATTTCTTGTAGAGAAGAAGAAAAAACAAAAAAACATCCGCGCAGATATTGCAGATGTTCATTAGAGTTTGAGTTGAGAAACAAATTATCGATATATGAGTTTGTTTCGACCACTTTTTTGTTCGGCTAATTTTAAAACGTTCACGTAGCTTTTTTTCCTTTTTTTCATGCAGTGATAATTGGATTGGGGATTGGTGTTATTCCTGATTATCCCGTATATTTTTGATAGTAGTCTTATAGTTAAATGCTCTCAGTGTGATCAGAATATCATTTGTCGAAATTGTTATGCTAACACTAAATTTTCACCTGAGGGTTTTTCTTTCATTCTCGCTCTTTATAGTAGCATGTAAGGTTTTGTTCATAGCCACGGTTGATTCGGTGTGCAAGCACTCACCTCTAAAGCAACTAACTTTACGGAAAAAATTTGTTGAATACCATGTTAGTCTGTTGAAAAAAAAACTTTGGTATAAGCCTATTCAACATATATTTGGATATATACTGTATATATATATATATATACTGTATATATATATATATACTGTTCGTTTGGGTGAACAATACTGATTGTTGCTGATGATCTCCTTAAAAATTTTGTTGTCTGCATAAATTCTATCTATTCTGTTTCTTTTGGAACAACCTGTTTTTGAAGCAGTTGAAAGCAGATTTGATACCAGATCAGTAAATTAATTTTAATATCTATTCAACTCAGTCACTTTCTTTTCTTGAAGAACATCGGTTTTTCTACGGGTCATTTTGTCTAAGTGTGATTCAAAACGTCGCAAACGACCAGAAAAACTTTAATGTTTATAGCCAATTGATCAAGGACGCGCAATTATGAACCTTGCTTTGAACGTTATTACGTTTAGAGTTAATCCTTTGTGGCTCAGTGATTATCACTCTAAGAAAAAAAGTTAACAGGCTACGAAAAATAGTTCTAACCCGTAAAAAATAGGAGTGGACTTAATTAAACAAAAGGCATACTAACAAGAAGGTTAATATGCGCAAGGCCATATTAACCTTCTTCACATCAGTTTAATCTGCAACTTCTGCTAGGTCCTTGCGGTAAATTGGTTTTCATATCACAATGACCGTTTTTCTTTATATGCTGATAAACATCCTTTATGTACAAACAATCAACAAATTGTGACACTTAGAGACTACAGTGCTGATTTAAATTAACCGGACAAATGCGTTAAACTTGAAATTTAAAACCCGTTTTTCTCTAATTGGGTTGAGTTTAGGAGAAAACTTATGAAGACAAAACTTGCTTAAAATTTTAACAGAATTAATATGGTGTAATTTGTTTTGCGAATTTCGGGCCCAAAATTTTACCCCAAAAATGGGTTATGTTGGCTTTTCTAAGTTAATCAAAAATTACGCCGAAAATACCCGGCCGATCACAAAAATAATTATATCAAAGTGAGCCTATTACGTAGCCCAACAAACTTTATGAAGGGTGTTTTCTCCAAAAAAAATTGCAAATTGTTTAAAAATTGTTTTTAAATAAAAATTTGATATTTTATATAGTAAAAATGACCTTTTTTGTCTATCAAACAAAAATGAATTAACTTATACAATATTTTGGAGAAAACACCCTTCATAAAGTTTGTTGGGCTACGTAATGGGCTCACTTTGATATAATTATTTTTGTGATCGGCCGGGTGTTTTCGGCGTAATTTTTGATTAACTAAGAAAAGCCAACATAACCCATTTTTGGGGTAAAAATTTGGGCCCGAAATTCGCAAAACAAATTACACCATATTAATTCTGCTAAAATTTTAAGCAAGTTTTGTCTTCATAAGTTTTCTCCTAAACTCAACCCAATTTGAGAAAAACGGGTTTTAAATTTCAAGTTTAACGCGTTTTGTCCGGTCAATTTAAATCAGCACTGTATTCTGTTACATTTTGCGCTAGTTTTGCTGCTCGCTTCACAAATTTCTTTATATCGCTGACAAATTTAAAACTTTGGATTCGCTCGAGTGTGCTGCAATTTTGTAGATGTCTTGAAAATCATTAATTGTTCTAATTTTGATTGTTGATGATGAGCTCTTTGAACAATAATTCGTTATCTGCATATATTCTAACTGTTCCATTTCTCTTGGAACAACCTTGTTTTTGAAGCAGTTGAAAGTCGCTTTGATATCAGAGCAGAAAATTGATATTAATATCTATTCAACTCAGTCAGTTTCTTTTCTTGAAGAACATCGGTTTTTCTACGAGTTACTTTGTGTAAGAGTCATTCAAAACGTCGCACACGACCAGAGAAACATTAATGCTAACGGCCAATTGATCAAGGACGCGAAATTATGAACCTAGCCCTAAAGCTTTCTTTAGTTTAGAGTTAATCCTTGTGGCTCAGTGATACCAAACTCAGAAAAACAGTTTCCAGAATTCGACAAAGAGTTCTAATCAGAAAAACAACATAATAGTTTTAATAAAGAAGAAACAAGAAAGTTAATAAGCGCAAGGCCAAAACAAGGTGGTCTATACATCAAGATTTCAAACCGTTTTCTTTTTTCATTTCTTAGTTCTGAGTAATTACTATGAATCCAACTCCGGGTCTTTCTGCAGTATGAAACAGCCTCAGATCAATAGTATCTGTAAATCAACTTTTCATTCTTGTCGCCGTCGACGTTCAGACGCCAATGAAAAAAGTTATTTACTGCCGGTTTGAACATGTGTGTTTGAAAACTTAAAATGGAAAAATTCTGTCAATTGCCGATTGGTACATACTCGTCAGACACTGACGACAATTTAGTCTGCCTGTCAGGAGTCCATGTTCAAATCAGATAGGTGTTTTCTACAGTTTTTTAATTTTACTCACATAAAAAAGTTTCCATACTCCCGCTAAATGGCTAACATAAAAACGATCTCGCGAGGTATGGTTCAGATTTTTTCTCGTTTATTTAAAAGGGTAGATCTCAGAGGTCTTCCCCATGTTTGCTTTTGGGACCCTCGGTATGTGCTTCCCATTATTGAGTTTTACAATCTAAGCTAAATCTTAGTTAATAAGGTTAAAAGGATCTTCTAGGTTCACTCCAGGTCTTTGTAAAACAGAAGAAGGAAAGTGAAAAGAGCTATGCAAGGGGCCGGCATTCATTGCTTCATCCGATCCCGCGGAAGAGTCAGTTTGCTATCGATATCTTTTTCTTCGTTTTCTTGTTCCCCCTAATTCATAGTCCAAATCTGTCTTGTTTGCTTATATTTGCTCAAACTCTCGCAACTAATCTTTTTGTTTTGCAAATATTTGTCTCAACTAAGGCACCGGGGCGCATTGGTTTCTCGATTGCAGCAGAAAGAAGTGTACAGGTGATCCTCTCTCTCCTTATTACATACTTCATCGACGCTTTTGCAGACATTGCTTGTCTTCGATGAGTAAGGAGAAAGCTTTGAAAAATCTCCGGACCAAGTTCTGCTGGAAACGCACGAGATGTCCTGCAAAAATTGACATGTGATCATTAACTGTTAAATACAGCCGAGAAGTCAAGACTGATATGAAGCGCGGCTGGATATTCCAAGTCACTTCGTCTTTGAAGTCTTTCTGCTCATCTAAGAATGGGTCGAATATCTCATCTTACCGATGACTTTGTTTTTGAAAGCGATTCATTAATTGATTGCCTTATAAGCCAGATCCAAACCGGTTCAGCAGTGTCCCAAAAATCTATTCCGGCCTTGCAGTGTCCACTGTCCTATCGAGAGCCTGTGCCGAACATCTGGTCAATTTACCGTCTTTTCAAATGTACCCTCTTACTGTAGAATCCGGTGCCGAGTTTGACATAAGATTTTTAACAGGGACATCGTATTCGATTATGGCCCTCATGTTCCCAGACATCTGTTCTGATCTTGTCGTCCTCGAACATTGCTCTTTCAGTACTGTTTTTCCTTGATCCCGCTCTTCTTTCAGAGTTTGATCTCGACTTATTGTGTGCTGCTTACAAAATCATCATTGATGTTATATGCGAAATTTCTGAAGAAATAACGCTAAACTTCTCTCCGACTCCTTCTTCGCCTATATTATTCTTCTGTCCATGCCCGAAAATTGTATCTCCAGTTTTTCATAGCAATTTTTTCGGATCTTGCTTTATTGACATACCTCTCTGTTTGGAAGCTTCTATCAGCTCCGTGTCAATTTTATCACCCTGTCCCCCGTGGCTTGCACCTTTGGATTTGGATGATTTGAAACGATAACCTTTCCTCTAATGGATCGATGTTCGCGAAGCATGACCTCATTCTGTCCTGTGTCCCCTCTCTTTTGGACTCCAATTTCTTGTCTAAGTCATGTGTACCATCATCGAACACGCCAAGGAATAAGATCATGTCGAACTGTACTGTGCTCGAGACTGCCCTCATTGTATTCATTGTTATCGCGTTAGCGCCCGGAGCTGTTTTCGAGGAAGTAGGTACCGTTGAAGATTCTGACTGATTTTTCAGACTTATTAGGCCTTCGCGATATCTGTTAATGAAACCCTGGCTCAGCTATAACTTCCCAAAACCCGGCATTTTGATTTTTTCCTCAATATCAATGATTTCTTGCTTGTCAGACAAGGTTGCTCTTTACGTCTCCCATCATCTACCATCTTGGCATCTACCATCATGGAAGTCGATAAGTCTGGTGTGCTTGAAGGTAGCGTTGCATTTTCATCATGGATCAAGTGAGAAATCTGAGCCCTGTGAACCTCCTTATCCATCTGCTGTTCCCTTTATGACCTACCTGGATCCAGTTTCTTTCCGGTTTGGTTTCCGGTGTATAGCATGTTCACTGAAAACTTTTGATCTGCCCATTTCTTTTTTAGCATGGCGGTCTTCCTGACGAAGTTTAAACGATGGGTCTGAAAACTCTCTATAAAAACTTTTGGGTTCATTTATTGCTTCTCTAAAGAAATCAACATTACTATTTTTCAGCAGTTTCTTTTGCGTTTTTTTTCACCGTCAATATTTCCTTCCAGCTTATGATAAATTTGATAAATCTTGATTTCAAATACCAGTATAAAGGAAAATATTCGGTTGCCAGTGGTCTTAAGCAACAGCAAACACTTGAATCAATGCAAAAGAAGAAAATCGATGAACTTCATTTCTTTAGTTAAACATTTTGATCCAAGCAACTGAAAGATCTTTTTACGAATTCCAAGACTTTACAATTGCAAAGGATTTTTGTTCAATTGAGTTAAAATTCCCTGGTTGTGATCACCCCTGCTTGATTGTATTTAAGTCCTTGTACTCAGTTGGAGCCTACGTCAACAAAATTTATACTTTGTCGTTAGCCATATTAAACCTCTGGCTAAGTTCATTCTACCCTCAAAAAGGAATGGAAAGCTGAGACAGTGAAAATTTAGAATGACAAAGCATACAACAGATAAATGTAAAAAAAACTGGTTAACTTAAATAGGAATTTTTTATTTCGAAACTTGTAATCTTTTTTAGTAAACGTAGCAATCTGAAACATATCAGTGCTAAACGGAATTTTTTGGTGTTATCATTGAGAGGGACACATCATCTTTTCCTTTATGAATCTTTTGTTCATGCGTGAAAATTGTATCCCCAGTTTTTCAGAGCAGTTTTTCATCAACACCAGATCTTGCTTTGACGATCTAACTCTATGTTCGGAACATTCGGTCATCTCCATTACATTTTTTGTTACCCTGTCCTCTGTGGCTTACAACATTGGTTGATTTAAATCCATATAGTTTCCTCTAATGGATCGAAGTTCGCGACGGATGACCTGTTTATGTCCCTAATCTCTTTTCTTTTGGACAAAACTTTCTTGTCTAAGTCCTTTTTATGGTCATCCAAATTTCCCAAGAGTTTGCACAAGTTTTTGTCACTGTCATCATTTTAGCGCCTGGAGCTATTTTCGAGGAAATAATTAGTTTTTAAAAATTAATAATCAGTAATTAGTCCGCATACCAAATTTTGTAGCAATCGAAAGTTGTGAGGGAAAATTTGCAGTTGGGTAAGGAGCCTAAATTTGTTGGTACCATACATGGTTGTTCTTGAACAAAGGGGAAAAAGCTACATACTGCTTTGAAATGGGCCATAATAGGAAAAAGCCAAATATTCACAAAACTGAGTAACTCATGTAGTTTAGCAATACACAGATATCGTTGTGTAATTTTAGAAAAATTGGGTGAAGAGCCCAAATTTGCTTAGTAATTCTCCAGGAGGTATACTAGGTGTTTTCTTACAACGAGAGACATTCATGATACATACTTCAGGAGGTTAAAATGCTGTGAGATAGTTAAAGTTTTTGCTAGTGTTGAAAAAGTTGCCGAATTTATTTAGCTTAAAAGCTGTTTGTGTTTGAGTCATATGTGACGTTGGAATATACCGTAACTTGGTTCTAACATCCCGGGGATTGCCCATTTCTGACTTCAATTTTGAGGCTTCAATAGAGTTTGCTCGTATTCGGTGTCAATAATCTCGTACTCTTAATTCTTAAGCCCTATAGATCCAATTTGCCGATTGAATGGTGGTTTAGACCTTAGAATTGTGGTTTTTGCAGATCATTAGATGTAGTGAATCATCAAACTGGTCATTAATTCAAACACTCTACTCAAAGGCTTTTTGTTGTTATAAATTAATCTTAACCAAACTTATGCTTTAGGAAGAATCGAATCTAGTGACCTAAAAACGATTGACGTAGTTTGAGGACTTTACGATATGGGGATTTCAAATCTAGGTAATCTTAGAAGACTTCAGGACCAGGTTTTCCATCAAAATCGAGAAAAAAATAGGAAGGAAACACTAAGAAAATTTCGAATTGCAGATCCAAACTCTTTGGCTGCTAGAAAGTGCTTTATACAAAAAATGTGGATTTCAACCATCTGCGGAGAAATTGTACCCAGGCAAGAAAATGTTGACGATTTTTTTTCATTTGGGTCATTTTCTCGAAAAAAAAACAAACAATTTTGTTTTGAATAAAACTTCCAAACTTTCTGACTGTGGAGCTACTGGGGAAATATGTCAAAAATGGTGGTCCAAATTCGGACGCTGTACCCGATATAATTGTTTTTAGACGATTGAGTTGGAAACATCGAGACAAAACAAACATAATTGGTCCGGGCAAAAACATTTGTCATGCTCCAGTTTTGAATTTTACGGGTACACAAAAAAGGGACCATATGGAACGATTTGAGATCGGAAATCTATCAGTCTATCTGAATCAAGATTCAAGATATTTTTCAAGTTTTGATCTCCATTAAATTTTAATGTTACAATTCGCAGGTTCTTACGCTAGAGTCTGTGAGTTTAGAATGAAAAATCTACTGACATTTCTAATTTTAACAAAATGTGAAAGACAGCTACTTTGGTGAATTAAACATAACACTTGTCCTAAGCTGACCGCGGAAAAAAATTTCATGGGTACTCCAATTTCGTTTGATGCCAGGCGATACTGTCTTGAGAAGCTCTCAATTGACATTTGAGAAGCCTTCATCGGCTCTGGAAAGTATTCCGTTGAAAAAACTCCCATTTTTCAAAAAAAAAAACAGTCAGAAAAAAAGTTTTTTTTTTGGTTTTTTGAGGATAATCTGTTCTCTATTCGTCAGGATTCGCAGTATTAGACTGTTATACCTGTCGCACATTCTCTCATGTGCTTATCAATTTTTGTCTGTGCTTTCCACTAAGCCTGCAATAGGTGGCAATCCTCCAATTGGTTCAAAAACAACCTAAATTTCCGACAAAAACTCAAGCAGGAATTTGAGAAGAGTTCTCCTACTCCAAATGTTCTAAGAATTAAAAAATCAAAATTTACCGCAACAAATCAAAGACTATAACGAATATTACAATACCATATGTCCAAGATTAAATGCAGGTATTCCTTTTTGCAATTTTGTACTGTTGTTACTTAAGAATTTTTTTGTTTCGAAACTTGTAATTTTTTTTAGTAAACGTAGCAATCTGAAGCATATCAGTGCTAGACGAAATTTTTTGGTGTTATCATTGAGCGGGAAACATGTTCTTTGCCCATGAGATTCTTCTGTTCATGCATGAAAATTGTATTCACAGTTTTTCAGAGCGGTTTTTCAGCAACACCAGATCTTGCTTTGATGACCTAACTCTATAATCGGAACATTCTGTCATTTCCATGACATTTTTTGTTACCCTGTCCTCTGTGGCTTAGCTTACAACATTGGTTGATTTAAATCCATGTTCTACCCGAGTCAAAAAGTGCCCGGGCACCAGAGCTGAGTCCCTTATTCGTCGCCTTTTCTATTTGCGGAGTCCGATATTTTATAATCGCAGGGATGTTTGTTCAATGCAGTATAGTTTCACTGGTTGTGATCACCTTTTTATTGTTTTCTTTCAGCTGTTGTGGTCAGTTTGAGCCTATTTCAACAAAATCTTGTCTATGTCGCTAGCCATATCAAATATAGGGGAGTGGTAATTTTACCTACAAAGGAGAAGAAAGTTTCAAAAAGTCATCACCGTTTTTTAACTTCATCGATCGGGTATGTCAAATTTTAGAACACTTGGGTATTGCTAAACACGTAGAAT